>NW_024429199.1:42884750-43424750 GCF_017639785.1 Mesocricetus auratus | reverse complement strand
TCAAGCATGCTGTCTGTGAAATGCTCCATGGGGACCACTTTGTAGATACTGACCTGTATCATCCTCACCCGGTTGGAGCAGGGGCTGGGCTTTGAGCGTCCTTCACTCCAGGCCTCCGTGACGTGACCAGGAGCACTAGGATTTGAACCTGTCTCTGTGAACGCCAGAACACAAGGAGAGAGTAACAGAGGAAGAGAGTCAGAAGCCAGAGAGAGAACGGGAAAAGCCCGAGCGACTGTGGTGCCCACGAAGGACCACTCCAGGCAGAAGCAGCGCTGGGCTCTGTCTACACGGCAGGAGCACTGAGCCTCAGAGGGGCCGGGAGGATGACAGCTAAGGTGACATCTCACTGAAACCTGATGGCCCAGGTTAAACTGTACCATGAAGAGAAATACAGGCCAATGAAGAAAGAGGGGGATGGACACCTCCGCCAGGAAGCCAGGCTGTGCAGCAGGAGCCAACTGAAACAAACCCTTGGATGTGGAATTTTACCATAGTTCCAAATGAAAGAGGAAAGCCACCATGAGACCAGACTGAGACGACACCCATCACCGGTCACCCGGCATGGACCAAGCTTCCCAAATCTGCCTCTTCTCCGGAGCCCCTCCCTGCAGCATCATGAGAACAAAGGCCACACTGTTGGGGCTCTCCATGTCCCCTTACTGCCGCCAACATGCTGAAGCACATTTGCAAGTATAATCTGGCCAGCCATGTGCAGCAGCCCTCAAAGGGACAAAGCATGTCCCGTGACCGTCACTTTGGGCTTCCTGGGCCCCCGTGAACTGCAGTCACCACACTCTGCATTGCTCTCGCGGCTTCCAGATGCTGCCCACAACATGATGATAACACGGCCAGTGAGCAGAGTGGACTCCGCAGGGAGACAGCCTTCAGTCCCGCTCCCAGCCCTCAGATCTTTGACCCCCATCCCGTTAGCTTGCTACTCTCACAAAGCCAGTGTGTACAAAGATCAACGGCTGTCTCCCTTCCGGGGTCCCCCCCGCAAGAGGCAGGCTCGCCTCTCCCCAGCTCCTAACTCCTAAAATCACAACTTTAGTCAGTTGTGTAATAAGACCTTGGTACCCACGCAGGTCAGAAAGAGGAGAATGAAGGAACGATGGAGAGAAGAATGAAGGAACAATCCTTTTATTTCCTCCCACTCACTGGCGATACCTCATTTTAACCAACAGAACAGTGGTCAGATTTCCCTGAGATAATCCTGATGTACAAGAAAAACCAGGAACCCCATTGAAAATAATGATAGATTACTAAAGAACACCCCCCATCCTTCCACCCCAGCCGTTACCCAGCCTTCACACGGTCATCTGCTCCAGGAAGTCCACAGGGCGGGAAAGATAGAGACAATGAAAGAAGTAAAGAAAGCCTAGACTTGAGTGGTAAACTGAGGCCTGGTTAATGTCAGACTCTTTGAGTATGACTCCCAAATCATCCTTGCTCCATTAAAGAAAACTTCTGTCTGGTGTTTCATAAAATGGAAACGAATAGAAAATGTACATTCAAACATAGTTTTACCCTGAACTAAAGTGACTGAGCATTTAAGAAGTAAAAACAGTAAAACTAGCCGGGCAGTGGTGGTGCACGCCTTTAATCCCAGCACTCGGGAGGCAGAGGCAGGGGGATCTCTGTGACCGACAGCCTCTAAAACAATGCAGAGAAACCCTGTCTCGCAAAAACCAAAAAACAAACAAACAAACAAAAAACAAAACAAAAACAGTAAAACTGACTTCCCTGTTCTGGGTTTTGTTTTGTTTTCTTTTTCTCCTCAGCATTGGGAGGGAGATGCCAGCACTGAATGGAGGTAGAGAAAATGTGAAATACAGAGGAAGGAGGGCGGCATTTATCCTGTCTGTGAGAATTACTGAGCAGAGGAAAGGACAAGAAGAAAGGAAGGAAGGAAGGAAGGAAGGAAGGAAGGAAGGAAGGAAGGAAGGAAGGAAGGAAAAGAAAGAAGGAAGGGAAGAAAGAGAGAGGAGAGACAGAGAGAGACAGAGAAGAAAACGAAACCAGAAACCAGGGAGGGGAGTGGGGAGTTTCGGCTTTGACCCGGGTCACTACCACCCGGGTCTGGCTGCCCCGTCTCTCAGGGCCACCATTTTCCCACCTGCGAAACCCCCTTCCTCTTGCAAAGTGACCTCAGGAAGGTCAGCGAGGTGCACACTGGCCAGGTCTCCAGGGTTCTGGCTGCTCTGTCTTTTTAGATGTTAATTCTATGGTTACCGAAAGGCTTTGAAAAGAGGCTCTTAAGTAACGAAAGAAACCAAAGGGGTTTAAAGTCCTGGCAAGCTGATAGCGCTCAGTTCCAGAAAGGGACAAAAGCACGCTGCAGAACGGGTTTGGCCTGGAACTGAAACCACTCCGGGAAGAAAATGTTTGCAATAGAGGCAGGTGTCACTTCCAGGGGGAACTTAGCAAGGGGCCAGTTTCCCAGTATAGTTTATTTAACTCAAGAGGTTTCTCTCAGGCCCGGGGGTCATTATCACGTCTCGCTATCCCAGACACCAGAAAGAGCTGCCAGGAGAGAAGGCAATATTTAAATATTTAAGATTCGTGTTCAAGCAGTGGAAGTTTTCTATGATCACATTAAACACATTAAGTTACACTGTAGAACTATTTTTAACCAAGCTCGTCCACATTCGAGTCTAACAGGGAATTTTCTTTCCGCCTGTGAGATTGAAGAGTTTCCAACAGGTATCTGCTGGTCAAGTGTTAAGGAGACTAGGAGAAGTCCCAGCAGGGTCTGCTTACACAGAGGATGACTGAGATTGGAGGGCACGCCAAGAAGTGATCCTCTCGGGAGCTCAGCCCAGGCTCAAATACACCAGCTATGTATGAGAGGAGGTGTTGGCAGCCCCAGCAGCCCCAGCCCCCAGCCAAGCCACCCAGCCACCACCACAATCACCCAGCCACCCCAGCCAAGCCACCCAGCCACCCAGCCACCCCAGTCACCCCAGACTAAGTTTCAAAAATACTAAAAACTCTAGAAAAAGGATAAACATCTAAACATATGACCTACTAAAATTAAATCAAGAAGTTGCAAACAATTTAAACAAGACTGAAGCAGTGTTGGGAGTCTCTCAGCAAGGAAGAACTCAGGACTAGGTGGAGTCTCTGATGAATTGCATCAAACCTTTGAAAAAGAACAAAAAGTAATGCTAAAACCGGCCCCGTAAAACAGAGAGGGAAGGAATTCTGCATGAGCAGGAAGTGCATCAGAATGTATGCTTTCCCCTGATTGGACGAAGGTGGGTGTCAATCCTAACGATGGGAGGAGAAAGACCGCTGACCCAAATCGTCATGGCCAAGTTATTAAAGTAATTAAAGCAAGGTTTTTTTTCCTATTAACGTGCATGGGCTGCCTCCCCTGTGGTAGGGGGAGCTTGCATGGTAGGTCAGCCTTGCATGTGACTAAGACAGGGCTTTTACAGCTCAGGGGTAGGGGGTTTTCAAATGGGGAATTTGGTGGGCATAATAGGCGGGGTTACAGGAGCAGAACATCATAGCAAGTTAATCCTAACAACCCCTGAAACAAAGACGCGGTTGCAAGATGGGCGGAAGAGGTAGTCATAACAGCAGGTAGTCACAGGTGGTCATATAACCTCTTGAAACAAAGGGAGGGTTGCTAGAACACTATAAACAACTTTTTGAAACAAAGACATGGCTGCCATTCCTGAAACACGAAGTTTAGAGCCATTCGTAGTTAAGATTACAGGTCACAGCCCAATCCTTGAGAAGCAGGTTTTACTGTAAATTGGCTTTTAAACCTAAGATGGAGGCAGGCTGGTTGTTCATGGGACGTATACAGCCTTGTGGGTTTTGCCTTTATAAGTCCCTGCCTAATATAATCCGGGGTCACACTCTGGGAACTCCAGGTAAGCATCTGGACAGTGTACATCTTCCTGGCTAGGTTTGTGTGTGTGTGTGTGTGTGTGTGTGTGTGTGTGTGTGTGTGTGTGTGTGTGTGCGTTTTCTTTCCCCAAGACAAGGTTTCTCTGTGTAACAGCCCTAGTTGTCCTAGAACTTGCTCTGTAGACCAGGCTGGCCTCAAACTCACAGAGATCCACTTTCCTCTGCTTCCCAAGTGCCGAGATTAAAGGCATGAGCCACCACCATCTGGCCCCTGGCCAGTATTTAATAAACTTTGATCAAAAATTATGGTAGTGGTCTCTTTCTCTCCAGGCAGGATTAACAGAATGCAAAAAAGAAAACTATACATCAATATCCCTGATGAATATTAGTGCAAAAAGTCTCAAGAAAAAACTTGCAAGCTGAGTTCAAAACATATTAAGACATCATACGGTACAAGCCTAGATTGGTTTTGGTACAGAGATGCTGGGAGATCTCTACACAGGAGAGAAAGCACCTTAGGGGGACAGTTTTCAAGACAGTCACTGTGAAATCAGAACCAGTAACTTTTAGTGTTTAACTAGACACGAGTGGTCCACAGTAAGGAAAGAATCAAAGAGTGGGATTCACCTTCCTATCTCATTTGCATCTATTCATCAACCAAACACTGGGTTGAGCACCTACTATGTGGCAGGCCCTGTGCAAAAGAGCTGGAGGCAGGAACTAAACATGGTGACACACATCTTTCTTTTTTAATGGAAACAAGCCTCTACCTTTATTTATCTATTTATTCATTCGTTTATTATGTATACAGTGTTCCACCTACATGTGTGCCTGCAGGCCAGAAGAGGGCACCAGATCTCATTACAGATGGTTGTGAGCCATCATGTGGTTGCTGGGAATTGAACTCAGGACCTATGGACCTCTGAGCCGTTTCTCCAGCCCGGTGACCCACATCTTTAATCTCAGCATTCAATAGGTGGAGGCAGGAAGACTAGTTCCGACTGCATAAACCACCTAACTGAGAGTGGGGGAGAAAGGAGAGAAGGAGGGAGGGGGAGGGAGGAGAGGGAGAAGGAGAGCTAGAGGGAGAGTCAGAGTTAAAACATCCACACTGGAGACTAAAAGCCTAAAGCGAGAGCAAAGCAGCCGTGATGCTGAGCTTGAACACACCAAGTCTCGCGGTAAAGGAAGGTCTCTAATCCCACTTGATGAGTATTGCCTTCTACGCCCACACCCCTGGTTTCGGCAGCGCCCTCTGGCAAGGCTTCAGAGAGATCAAAGCCTGGAAAATATTCGAGGAGCCGGGATCGGATCGGGGAGGGGAGGTGTCTAGGTAGAAGGACTCCCTCGCAGGAGCTGTGGTGGAGGATCTGCCGGCCCCAGGCACCACCAGCTAGATCGTATCTCCGCTTCTCCCATCCATCCCCCCCCTTCCACTGGGCTGCAGGTGTTACTGAGCGGCCAGCGGTGGGAGCTGGGAATGACGGGTTAGCGTTAGCGTACACTCCCTTATTCTGCAGATGATGAGACTCCCTTGGCGCTGTCCCTCATCTTCATACCTTCCTGCCTGTTCTGCCAATAAAACTGTGCTGGGTCATCAGAAAGCTAACTGATAAATACATAATCATTCGCTCATGAAGGCATAGGCTGGTGCTAAAAGCTGGTATTGAATTAATATGGGCTTTTTCCTTCTAGGGTCATTTGCATTTTATAATAGAAACTTTCACAGCCCTTGATAACAACAAAAATAATGGAATAGAGAACCAGGGAAGAATGAATGCCCCCGGGGGGGGGGAGTTTGGCTATGGAAGATCGGCCTGTGACAGGAAGTGAATTCTTCTCAGTTGTCACCTCCCAATCCAGACCAAGTTCCCTTAACCTCTAAATGCAGCTGTCCCGGGACCACGAACATGCATGCTGAAAGGACTTGTGAGGCGCTCACAGAGAAGAATTCGGAGAGAAGAAGAGACTGAAAAGGCGATGATGACCTAATACTTCCTAATACTGGGATTCGAAACTATTTTCTACGTAATGTGAGGAATGCTGTATCTGTGTGCGTCAGAGGTTGGCATCCATTGATTTGGGTCAGAAACCCCATGAAGCACTCAAGGACTTGGCCTCTGTTTCACAGAGCTGGAAGCGGCAGGTCCCAGCCTTCAAGGAAGGCATCGTGTGTTCCTGGTCCCCCTGAACTGTTCAGTGTGTTCAGCACAGGTCCTTCCAAGGGGACAGAGGGAGGGGGCGAGCTCACACTCAACCGGCTGTGTCCTGAGGCATGGCTGGCCAACAACAGCCCAGAGAAAAGAGCACCCACTTTTATGATCAGACCAAAGGAGTGGGTATTGACAAAAGAACTAAGGTACACAGAATGTAGGGCCTCTTGCCTCCCTGGAGCCTGCCAGAGGCTGAGTTAACATCCCAGGGAACAATGTGAGATCATGCTAACCAACACAGAGGCACGCATGCGCGCACACACACACACACAGACACACACACACACACACACACACACACACACACGGGTGGTGGGGCCGTCTTCTCATCCTCCCAAGTCCTTTGCAGGGTGGCTGCTCTCAGCATCTCTATTTACCAATGTACCAGAGTCCCCACACAGTGCTTTAAGGCAAGAAATGAAACAAAGGGATTCGGAGCCAGCTGCTCCCAAGGTGGCTGCTCACCATGTTGACCTAAGGCAACTGCTTACTTGCAGGACTCCAACTCCCAAACGTGAAATATAAGGAAATGCACATCAACGAAGGAGATTTTCTCTGGTAAGCAGATGTGTGCCAGGAAGAAGGCTGCCGTCAGCTTTTATCCACATAGGTTCTTGCCTGCTTACTTGGCAACTCTGATACACAATACATCTCCCCAAACTTTGTAGGGTAGGTCTGTTCCTCTCTGTAGGGCAGGCTCATGTATAAGCCTCAGTGTCCGGTCACTCCCTTGAGTGTCACTGTTTAGTGGGATTCCCCACAATACATAACCATGTGATTTAAATAATGCTTTTCCTGTTAATCTGTCTGCTGTCAAGTCAATTCCTTCATCAGCCGCAGAGCCTGTAAGGGCAGGGAGGAACCATGCTTTCGTGTCGCACCAAAGAAAGGGATGACAGTTGGGATGAAAGATGCAAAAATATTTGGAGATGACAAGATTATAGAAATAGAAAATAAACCACAATCAGGATTAATAAGTAAATGTGGGGCTGGAGAGATGGCCCAGTCGTTAAGAGCTCTTATTGTTCTTGCTTATGTCACTTGCATTTGGTTATTGATATGTTAGGGGTTAGGTTATACTTATGCTGTCATCTTAAATTTATGCCATTTGTTCTTGTTTTGTTTGTTTTTGTTTTTTGAGACAGGGTTTCTCTGTACCTTTGGAGCCTGTCCTAGAACTCGCTCTGGCCTTGAACCAGGCTGGCCTCAAACTCACAGAGATCCACTTGTCTCTGCTTCCCGAGTGCTGGGATTAAAGGCGTGAGCCACTACTGCCCAGCTCCCCCTTTGTTCTTTGTTGCTCAGTTTCTCTTTTCTTGCCTTACTATTGATTATGTGATAATTTTGCAGCATCCCATCTTAATTTTCCCAGATAGAATTGGCCAGATCCGAGGCAGACACATGGTCTCTGCTGCAATTATGCTCACTTCTGCTTTTGTACCTAAGAGCAACCATAATAACACATAAGGAAACAAACATGGCTGTCTTTTCTAAAGATTTATTTATTTTATTTTATAGCTGTGCTGCCTGCGTGTTTTTTTTTTTGTTTTGTTTTTTGTTTTTCGAGACAGGGTTTCTCTGTGGCTTTGGAAGCTGTCCTGGAACTAGCTCTTGTAGACCAGGCTGGCCTCGAACTCACAGAGATCCACCTGCCTCTGCCTCCCAAGTGCTGGGATTAAAGGCGTGCGCCACCAACGCCCGGCTTGCCTGCTTGTTTTTAAGTGTACCGTGTACATGACAAGCCCTTGGATCAAGAATAGGGGAGCATCAGAGCCCCTGGAACTAGGGTTACAAACAACTGTTACCACCAAGTAGATGCTGGGAATCTAACCCAGGTCCTCTGGAAGAGCAGCAAGTACTCTTAAACCCTGAGGCATCTCTCCAGCCCCAACATGACTGTCTTTTGATAAAACTGTGTTTATAAAATGGGCAACTGGCCAGGCATAGTTTGATAACCCTTGATATAAACTTACCAAAATAAATAAAAATATTTAATGACAAATTATACGCAATCTATAAAACAACAACTCACAAGCATGTACATATAACCCACCTTAAGTATTTGATAGACAGTTTAAAAATAAAAGGAGAGAAAAAATATACCACAGAAATACTAAAGCAAGAAAAGTTCAAATAACTACAGATAATTGTGTATAAAATGTCTCCCACAGACCCGAGATTTTGTTTGTTTGTTTGTAAGATTTATTTTATTTTTAAGTGTATGCATGTGTATATCTACATGTAGGTGTGTGAATATGAGTGTAGTTCTTCAGGAGGTCAGAGATGTCGGACCCCCTGAAGCAGGAGTTACAGGAGGTTTTGAGTCACCCTAGGGATGCTGGGAACAAAGTCCAGGTCCTTTACAAGAGCAGAACCCTGAGGCTCAGTACGCTGGCATTCAAACTCTGAATGCTTGGTCCCTAGCTGGTCAGGTTCTGGGAATCAGGGGATGGGATCTACCTGCACAAAGTAGGCCACTAGGTCACGTTTTTAGAAGTTGCACCTGGTCCCTAGTCCCTTCTGTCCACTGCCTCACCACAAGCCCAGAACCACTGTGACCCCCAAACTAACAATCCCTGTAGATGGTTCTCTCCAGTAGACAGTCACAGCTGCAGGAAGCTGGCTAGCACTGTGTTCACATCCAAGCAGATTTCTGGGCAAGAAAGATTACCAGGGTTAAAAAGCAGCATTATGTTGAAACCTGTTCTCCGAAGTCCCTCTCATTTCCGAGTGTCTTGTGACTCACTGTGGCCATGACTTCCTTAGAACTTGAGTATCTCTTCAAGGATGTTTACACAGTCAACACCACGGGAAACAGACATGGGCTTCTCTCCAGCAAAGAGCGGGTTTGTTTTTAACTCAGCTACCATACCCTGCTCCCCCTCATAAAAGTCTGTATGGGCTCCCTTGTGTCTCCCACAATGAACTACTGCATGGAGGTGTCATTTTGTCTCCTCTGGGTGGGACTCAAGGAATGGATACAAATGCTGACACCATAGCTGATCTCTTGTGGCTGATGAAGTCTGTCTTTTCCAGAGCCCCTGAGGCTGTGGGACCATCAGTGGAAGGCACACACAGGGAGAAGCCCACATCTTCGACATTCACACAAGTGAAAGCCTCCGTCACTATGCTAAGAGCCACCTGAACCCATACGTGCCTAAGAGCAGCAAAAGGAGAGCGGAGAGAGAGTTGGAGACCCCTCTCTGAATGTCAGTAAGGACACTGATCTGAAAACTGCCAGCCACCTAATCTGACATTTGTATAGTTCTTCAGCCAACTCTTTCTTCCCAGGACAGACTATCGAAAAGAAGTCACACTGCATTTCAAAAGAACTGATGTCTCTGGGCGTTGGTGGCGCACGCCTTTAATCCCAGCACTCGGGAGGCAGAGGCAGGGGGATCACTGTGAGTTCGAGACCAGCCTGGTCTACCGAGCGAGTTCCAGGACAGCCTCCAAAGCCACAGGGAAACCCTGTCTCGAAAAACCAAAAAAAAAAAAAAAAAAAAAAAAAGAACTGATGTCCAGGGAATATGGTAGGAGAAAGGTAACTCTGGAAAATCTCCAGACTTAAAGTTTAGACTGTCATAGGACACATCTTAGAAGGTCCCATGTGTGGGCTGTACCTGCCCTATGTGTGGGTTCCATTTCCACAAACCACACAAGGGCTGCAGGCACAGGCAAGAGATCCCACTAAGAGGACCGTCCTCTGTGGCACAGGCCTGCCTGCCAAGACAGACTGCTTTACCAGCGGCTCATCCCATGTGGAGGAGTGACAGTCCCTAGTTTTCCCCTTTCAGTCAGAAACAAAACAAAGAAAACAAACTAAGAAGTTTCCAAAGGAGGGAGGGAGGGAGGGAGGGCATGTAACATCTTTGAAGGTTGTGCCTACCTCTGGATCTGGCCAAAGTCTCTCTGGGTATTTTTCCTTAAAATTATTTTTTATGTGTGCATGTGTATGTTACTGTGTGTATATGTGTGTATCTGTATATGTGTGTGTTTTAGTGTGTGTATGTGTGTTTGTGTGTGTATATGCATATGTGTATGTTAGTGTGTGTGTATTTGTATATGTGTGTGTTAGTGTGTGTATGTGTGTATGTATATATGTGTGTTTTAGTGTGTGTTAGTGTGTGTGTATGTATACATGTGTTTATATGTGTATGTATGTGTGTGTTAGTGTGTGCATATGTGTATACATATGTGTGTGTGTGTGTATGTGTGTGTGTGACATGTGGAGGTCAGAGACAAACTCGTGGCTGTTGGTTCTCTCTTTCTACCTTGTTGGTCCCAGGGTTCAAACCCAAGGCATCATGTTTATGGGCAAGCGCCTCTCTTCACTGAACCATCTTTCTGACCCACCGTCATGAGAACAGCCACCACCACTACATACTGCCACTTCCACAGACTAGACTGAGCCTCTGACTCACCATGCCATCCCTGCTATGGTGGACCAACACCCTCTGAAACCAAGAGTCAACAGAAACCTTTCCTCCCTTAAGCCTTCATGACGCAAATAAAAATCGACAAAGTGTAAGCCAAGAAATAATCTCGTGTATCAATAACTCTCATGAACACAAAGGCAAAGCAATGTTGAAAGCAATAATATAAAGAATCACACATTAAGTGGGGATATATCCCAGTGCAACATTTGAAAACCCCTAAGTATCTGAACAAAGACTACATCAAGTGGTATAAACGAGACATTTGAGCAGGTTTAACACAGGATCCTTAGTGGGAACTGAACTCAATAAGCACACAGTTTATTAGTAAACACACAATAAACACTTGGTGCATTGGAAGCTTGGTTTTTATTTTGACAGGCAGGATTTTTTAAGTGGGAAATCCTTAGATGAACTTAAAAGGGATTCTGGGTAAGATGACCTCTCGCTGGGACAAATGTGATGTCAGTCAGGGCATCATCATCTCAGGCCAAACCAACAGGGCCTCTTGATCTTGAATTTTCAGTCTTTAAAAGTGAGTTAAAGAAACCCTGTTTCTTTATAAAGCCAGCCTGCCTTGGGTATTTCCTTACAGTAATACAGTAATACAGACCAATACACACAGGCACAAATGACTGTAACAAACATAGTACTTGTGGAGACTGGATGTTGTATGTACTCTCTGTGAGACGAGGAACACGGAGAGACATCCAAATCACCCCTCCTCGTCAATGCCACAATGTTCTATCATGAAATAAGGCACTAAAAGTTAATGCAAGTTATAGAGATCGGAAAGGAGAAGATAAAACTATGCCCATTCACAAACAATGTAATTATCTCTGTGGAAAGTCCCTGGATTCCAAAAAACCTTCCAGAACAAACAAATCAACTAACCAGGCTTGGAATACATAATATCAACACTCAGAAACAAACCACATTTCTTTAAAATAACAAATAACACACTTAGGAACTAAAATTAAGGAAAAAAATAGGATATAATTTTAAAACAGCATAAATCTAACTAAGCAGGTAATAGAACTATAGGAGGAATATTTATAAATGTTGAGTGAAGAAATAAAAGGCAGCCTAAATAAATATAAAGGCACATTATATTCACAGATTGAAAGATAAAGTGTACTTAAGACATCAATTCTGGGACTAAGAGCATAGGTCTGTGGTAGTGTGTGCTGAGACCAGTGGTTCTCAACTTGTGGATCCTCCTTAGGGTTGAACAACCCTTTCACAGGGGTCGCCTAAGACCAATGGAAAATGCAGATAACATGATTCAGATAGCAAAAGTACAGGTATGAAGTAGCAATGAAATTAGTTTTATGGGTGGAGGTCATCATCACATGAGTGATGGAGGGTGTCTTTCTATATGCTGTAAATATATGTTTCTCTTATTGGTTGATGAATAAAGCTGTTTTGGCCAATGGACAGACAGGATGTAGCCAGGCAGGAAGTATAGGAGGGGATACCAGACTTGGAGAATTCTGGGAAAAGAAACACAGAGACAGTCTCAAGGAGATGCCACGTGGCTGCCAAGGGAGTAAGAGGGCTGGGCATCACTGGTAAGCCAAGACCACGTGGAATTACAAAGATTAATAGAAATGGGTTAATAATTAAGAGAGCTGGCCAACAAGAAGCCTGAGCCATTGGCCAAACAGTTTATGATTAACATAAGCCTCTGTGTGTTTATTTGGGACTGAGCGGAACAAAAATTTCCATCCACACACAAGGGATGTATTAAAGGGTCGTAGCATTAGGAAGGTGGAGAGACACTGGCTTAGAAAAAAGGTTCCCATACATACCCACCAAGGAAAAAGATGTCAGTCACCTATAATTAATCTACAAAACAGTAATGTCTTTAAAGATAAGCTTATATTTTCTATGGAAAGTCAAAGGAAGTAGAATATAGAAATAACTGAGAAAGGACAAAATTGGAGCACTCTAGGAATCACTTGAAAGTCATGGTCATCAAGTCAATGTGGTACTGGAAAAGGGGCAGATAGTTCAGTGGAAAATCCCCGAAACAAATCTCTACAAAACAGAGTCAGTGGATTTTACACAATGACACAAAGTCAATTCAGTTGGAGGATGGTTTTCATTAACTAAAGTAATGACTTGTATCCTGAAAATGCAAAGGACTCTCAAAGTTCAGCAGAAAAACAAATCAGTATCTTAATTTGGTTTCTGTTGCTGTGATAAAAACGAAAACCAATTTGAGGGAGGGAAGCATGTAGTTCATCTTGCATTTTGCAGTCCTTCATGAAGGGAGTCAGGGAAGGAACTCAAAGCAGGGACCTGAGGCCAGGGACGATAGTGGAGACCACGGAGGAACACTGCTTACTGGCTCACTCTCCAGACTCGCATTCAGTTTGTTGTTCCATACCTCCCAGGACCCCCTGCCCAGGCATGGCACCACTCTCAATGGACCGGGCCCTTCCACATCAATCAGCAATCAAGAAATGTACCTGTAAACTTGCCTACAGGCCAATCTGATGGAGGCCTTTTTCTCAACTAAGGTTCCCTTTTCCCAGATGATGCAATGTGTGTCAAATTGACAAGAAAGGAAGGAAGGAAGAAAGAGAGAGAGAGAGAGAGAGAGAGAGAGAGAGAGAGAGAGAGAGAGAGAGAAAGAAAGAAAGAAAGAAAGAAAGAAAGAAAGAAAGAAAGAAAGAAAGAAAGAAAGAAAGGCAGACAAAAAAGCTAACCAGCACAGCCAGTCCTTTGGCAGGGCTGGGGCATGGAGATGGGTTGCTATGCTATTGACAGAACCCAGAGCTTGACATGCACTCAATGCCTAGACCGTGCCTGAAGCTCTTGACTTGACTTTTAAAATAATGTTGAAAGGCTTGGGCGGGGCCTCTCACAAGAATGAACACATGGTGAGCAAGCCTGTGACATAGCACCCAGCACCGCCTGCCCTTAGGAAAGGTTTCTGTAAAGTCATGAGATTCCAGGCTGGAGAGCCGGCTCAGCTGTTAAGAGCACTGACTGCTCTTCCAGAAGTCCTGAGTTCAATTCCCACCAACCACATGGTGGCTCACAACCATCTATAGTGGGAAACTGATGCCCTCTTCTGGCATAAAGGTGTACACGGATATAGAATACAAAAAAAAAGAAAAAAAATTAAAGATTAAAAGTCATGAGATTCCAGTATCAGTTGTTAGAATGGCTAACAGAGTGTGTTACAGCTCTGCTAGGGGGTGGGTTCCCCAATATAAGTATTACAGATCTGAAGGAGAAAGGTCTTTTTGCAGTCAGGAGCCAAGGAATACCACAAAGTCATACCACACAACAAACCTCACACAAGGATTTATTGGGAGGGGGAAACAATGAGGAAGGTGGCTGCCTTTGCTTAGAAGAGAAGCAATGGAAAACTGAGCAGAAGACAGCGTTTATGTAGGGTGAGAAAGGTCTGGAACTTTCCAGGGCAGGGATTGCTGGAATTTCAAGCCCTGAGCTTGCAGCGAGCCCAGGGATTGGTGGGATTTCAAGCTCGGGGTCTGGTGGGTTTCTAAATCCTGAATTTAGGCTTTTTACTGTGTGGGGTGGAGCTTGACCACCTGCATCTAGAAGGGATTAGAGACTGGATGTCCTCAGGGGCGGGGCCTGCATAGAGTGCTGTGAACTCTTACCTGTGGCTAGCAGAAACACACTGGCCCTTAGGGAAACACTGGAAGATTTCTGTAGTTAAATATCCTCTCCTAGGGATTAAAAGAAATGAAAGCCACATGTGGTGAAGTTTGCCTGTAATCCCAGTACTAAGGACGCTGAGGCAGGAGGATGACTGTGAGTGAGAGACCAGTAAATTTAAGGCCAGTCTGGGCTAAATAATGAGACTCTCTCTCAAAAATAAGAGAATGAAGCAAACAAAAACGTGCCTTTAAATGGCAACTGTTTCTGGCAATTGTCCCGATTGTCATAACTGAGACTGTAATTGTGATGCATGCCTGCAGTTCCTAGCACTCAGGAGGCTGAGGCAGGATGGTTTTCAGTTCACTGACAGCGTAGGCTAAATATCAAGAGGCTGGCGGAGAGAATGGGGGAGATAAGCAGCTCACATTTCCTTCTAAAAGTGAAGTTATAGTCACACTGTGGAATATTACTGAGCCATGAAAAGGGAAGGACTGTTGAGACATGGAGGCTGAGACAGATCTCACAGGTGTGAAAGACGCCAGATTCAAAGTACCCACTGTCTGATGCGCTTTAAAATGAGTCTCCAGGAAAGGCCAAGTCAAAGCAACAAAGAATGGACTAGTGACTTTCAAGGGCTACAGGTGGGAATAACATGTCTACAAAGCAGTGTCACTAGGACTTTGGAGAATGAAGGAATGTTCTGGATTCTGGTTTGGAAATGGCCATACTGTTTAGTGTCCATGTGAAATTTCACAGAATTTAAGCATTTGTTTTTGTTCTGTTTTTTTTTTTTTTTTGTTCTGTTTTAAGATAGGGTTTCTCTGTGTAGCCATGGCTGTTCTGGAACTCACTGTGTAAACTCAAGCTGGCCTTGAACTCACAGAGATGCACCTGCCTCTGCGTCCCACGTGCTGGGACTAACGGAGTGCACTACCACTGACTGTCTTTCTTAAAGGCAGTGTTACTGTCTGTGAAGATTCAGAAACAAATGAAGATGTCAAAAGCCAGTCGGCATGGGCACAGAATGGTTCCATGGTAGAGGTGCTCACTCTGCAAGCATGAGCACCTGAAATTGGGTCCCTAACATCCGTGTGAATAAAATGTGTGCACGGGGATGCATGAAGACTGGGAGGCAAATCCCCAGCACCGCATGAAAAGCCAACCAAAACCCTAGCACCGTGAGGATCTGAGACAAGAGGGTCATTAAAGCTTCCTGCATGCCAGCCCATCTCAGGCTCAGACCCTCAGATCAAGGGAATAAGGCAAAGTAATAGCACTGAAACAAGACAACAGCCTCCTCTGGCCTCCAGGCATGCATGCACGCAGGCACGCACGCACGCACACACAGTCACACACACACCATACATACGCATAATACACCACACACACATATATATACTACACACACTCCCAGTAGTAATTTTTTTAATCTGTGTATTTTCACCAAAACCACATGAATGTTTGCAGCAACTTTATTCTTTTTTTAGATAATTTATTTAACTTTATTTTATGTGCATTGGTGTGAAGATATCAGATCCCCTGTAACTGGAGTTACAGACAGTTGTGAGCTATCATGAGGGTCCTGGGATTGAACCCGGGTCCTGTGGAAGAGCACCCGGGGCTGAGCCATCTCTCCAGCCCCACAATTTTATTCTTAACAGCCCCAAACTGAATATAATCCAAAATCCACTAATGGAAGAATGAATTAACTACAGTATATTCACACAATAGAACACCATCGGCAATAAACAATCTACAGACTAGTGGTTTACTCAAACATGGTTGGGTTTTAACAGTAGACCGAGTAACCGAAAGCAAACAGAATAATGAACATGGCTTGATCACAGCTGTATGAAATTGAAGAATGGGCGAGTGGCAAGCAGGTTCGAATAGTGGTTATCTGTGCATTGTAGCACTGGCTGCACAGGAACGATGGGGAACCTGGAATGCTTTAGTGATCCAGATCTTGGCCTAGGGGCTAATTCCTGTTTTACCCCTACGCAGATGTTTTCATGGCTATACTCTTAAGATCTGTGGTTTACTGTGGGGAAACTGTATATTTTAAAAGGTGAATAACGGCGGAGAAAAATCGAAAGAGAAGGGAGGGGAAGGCTCAAAGGAGGGGCTCAAGCAACGCCCCGCATCATTCGATTGAGCTGATGTCATTACATATACCCAGAAAACACTTGCTCATAATTTGGAAATACATTTGAATTTCACGTCGCCAACACCCTATTCTGTCATTTTTATTTCCTTTAGGTTTATTTGTGTGTGAGTGGGTTTTGTTACACGCACCATGATGCCTGCGGAGGTCAGAAGGCGCAGGGGACCTCCCCTAAGAACCCCGGAACTGGAGCCTTGAATGGCTGTGAGCAAAGTGGGTGCTGGGAACCGAACCCGCTTGCTCTTAATCGCTGGGCCACCTCTCCAGCCCAACATCCTGCTCCTAAGTAATTTTAAAGCCTCCCTTGTAAAAGGCATGCTTAAACGTTCTGCAGATCACCGACAGCCGGCGGGTGGGCAGGGGAGGGAGAGGAGCTCCGAGCACGGGCCGCGGCGCAGTGACGTCACGGGCTGGGTGCCGCTGAAGATCCGCGTGGGAGCCGTGCAGGGCTCCAGGGTCCTTTCTCACCCTCCTGGGCTCGGGGCTCCCAGCGAGGCCCGGAAGGGCGAGCGGGAGCACTCCCAGGGCGGAGAGGGGCCCCTCCTCCCTCGGTACCCGGGCGGGGCGCGTCCCCACCGGAAGTACGGCTGCAACGCGCGCTAAAGGGCGTCCTGGATGACGCACGGCCGCGGCGGCTTTCTCTCTGAAGAGAAGCCCGTGAGGCGGGAGGGAGCGTTCCGCCATGCCCGGCTGAGGGCTCGTTACGCGCTCACAGACCCCAGACCGTCCGCGTCTGTAGCAGCTTCCGCGTCCACGTCAGGCGGAAGCAGGTGTGCAGTGGGCGGGGCCGAGGGCCCTCACCTGCGCGCGCAGCCCCGCCCGGCGCAGGCCGCGGCTCGGCCGGCGAGCGCCGCTCGGCCTTTATACGGCGCTATTTTGGTCGCGCGCTCCGATTGGCCGGCCCGGGGGGATGACGACAAGCCCCCCTCTCGCCTAGGTGGTGGTGGAGGAGGAGAAGGAGGAGGAGGAGGGATGCGGCGGACGTGAGCTTCCGGCTGCCTGGCCCGGGTGGCGGAGCGGCCCCGCCGCCGTACCTTTCTGGAATGCGGGGCGGCCTCCGGCTGCCGAGCGCTGGCTCCGGTTGCCACGAGGAAACCTGTGTGTTCCCCGGGCCTGGCTCGCCCTGGGGGAGCAAGCTGCCAGGTGGCAGAGTCCGGAGACCAAAGTTCCCCGGGCGTGAACCCAGGGCTGCCTCAAATCGTCTGCCTGCGGCTTTCCGCCATCCTCGCTTGGCCCCTCGCTAAACCAGCCGTCTGGGCTCGGCATCACCAAGTGTTTTCTCGTTTCCACTCCATTCTCAAACAGCACGCAGGGCCACCAGGGACTCCCCGGCGGTGTCGTGGTCCGGCCTCGTTTTATCAGGCAGGATTTCTTTCGTCTGAGTATCAAGGCCTGTGGCTCTTGGACAGACAGGTTTCAAACGTTAGTGAGCTACGGATGAAACGAACTGCCCATGGGATTCACCAAATATACTTAGGATACTTTTAAAGAGTTGATGGGGTGCGGCCCGGAGAAATGGCTGAGCAGTTAAGAGCACTGA
The DNA here is from genome assembly GCF_017639785.1 of Mesocricetus auratus. Taxonomy (NCBI): domain Eukaryota; kingdom Metazoa; phylum Chordata; class Mammalia; order Rodentia; family Cricetidae; genus Mesocricetus; species Mesocricetus auratus. The sequence goes on along the minus strand of NW_024429199.1, from coordinate 43,406,891 downwards.
CTGTTCTTCCAGGGAGGACCCGGGTTCAATTCCCAGCACCCACATGGCCGTTTACAGCTGTCTGTAACCCTGAGATTGCATACATGCAGGCAAAATACCAATGCAAATGAAATAAAAAAATTTTTAAAATATTTTTTAAAAAGAGGGGCTGGCCAGTTGTCTCAATGGGTTAAAGCACTCGATGCCCAACCATGAGGACCTAGGTGAGTCCCCAAACTCCACGTCTCTGTTACCTGTGTCTGTATCCCAGAGCTCAAAAGACAGAAGAACCCTTGAAAGTTTACAACCGGCTGTCCTGGCATAGGCCCTTAAAACAACAAAGAAACCCTGTCTCAAGGTGTAAGATGAAAATAACCTACATGGAAGGTTATTCTCTGATCGCCACGTATGCAACTCCATTCACAAACGCACACACACATTTTTTTTTTTTAATTAAAGAGGCTATTGAGTAGCCTCTATATTGGATGGGAACTTTGCTATAAAGACATTCTGTTCTGGGATTTTTCTTCCTCAAAATAAGGAAGTAGAGCAGGAGTAGAAGCGAGGTTAGATCCCGAATACACAACTCTGAAGATCATTGTATTTGAGTGCAGGGGAGAAACGGTGAGCTAGTCAGAATTTAGAACCGGTGAGTATTCAACATCTCTAAAAATCACAGTTCTTGGGGCCAGGGAGATGGCTCAATGACTAAGAGCACTTGATGCTTTTCCAGAGGCCGTGGGCTATGCTATGGTAAAGAGTGGTGAGCCTTGCGTGGGGGACCTTAGCGGATTCCACGGCAGGCGAGGGTGACCGAGGCAGAGGGACAAACACGCCAGGCAGGCAGACAGAGCTCAAGTTTTATTAGAGAGGGGAGGGGGAAGGAAAGAGAAAAGAGATAAAGAGACAGAAAGAGGACGGAAGAGGGAGACAGGAACCTGAGGAAGAGAGCAGAAAGAGAAGAGTGGGAAAGGGAGCTTAAGTGGGCGAGCTCTGTCTTTTAAAGGGATCCTTTGCATCTGGGCTGTCCAGGGTCCTACCTGAGTACGGTCTGCCAGGTGACAGGGGCAGGCCAGAATCCTTACGCGCTAGATTCCCAGTACCCACGTGGTGCCTCACAACCATCTACAACTCCAGTTCTAGGGGCTCTTATGTCCTCTTCTGGCTTCCAAGGGCACTGCGTTCACACATGCATACATGCTGGCAAAGCGTCCATCCACATAAAATAGAACAAAAATACCTTTCTTTATGTACTTGCAAGGTGCCAAGAGTCACGGAGAGTTAACGGTCATTTCACTTAACAACAATATAGATATTCTTGTGTCCCTTTCCTAGAAAGGGCTTGCCTATCTTGACAGAAATCTCGTGTTAATATGGTGCCTTTGACGCCATTTGCCTTCAACTACTAAAATGTGATTTTTTTTCTTTCCTTGTTGTTTTTGTTGTTGTTTGTTTTGTTTTTTGAGACAGATTCTCACTGTTAAATAGTTCTGGCTGTACTGGAACTGGATACGTAGACCAGGCTGACCTTGAACTCAACGGAGAGCCACCTGCCTCTGCCTCCTAGGCACTGGGATCAAAGGCGTGTGCCCCCACGCCTGGATGTGGTCTTACTTTTTTATGTCATTGCTTGGATCACAAACATCTAGTTGAGGACTGGAGAGTTGGCTCAGCTGGTAAGAGTACCTGCTGCTCTTGGAGAGGAATAAGATTTAGGTGCCACAATGGGCAGCTCACAGCAGTCCCCCTGTAACTCCAGCTCTAGGGGATGTAGTCACCCTCATCTGGCCTTTTTGAGTACCCGCATACAAGGGTCCACATACATGCACATAAAATAAAAACATTTCTAATCTTTTAAAAAACAAAAACGGTATCTAGTTTGGCCTGTGAGTTTAAAGTTTGGTCTGTGTTTTAAAGACATTGAACCTCTTGAAGTATTCTTTTTAAGTATTTCCTTATTTTTATTTTTTGGGTATGAGTATTTTGCTCGCATATGTGTATGTGTACCACGTGCATGCCCGATACCCTTAGAGGCCAGAAGAGAGGATCAAACCCCTGGAAATGGAGGTACAGATGGTTGTTGTTAGGGCCCACGAGAAGTCCCATAAAAGACCACCAGACATGTGTGCAAATTAACAAGAGCATTTAATTCTCGAGAGCAAAAAATTCCAGCATGCTGGGGTCAAACCACCTGACAAAGTGACAAAATGGTGACCTGAGAGAAACTCAAAGGCTCCTTTTAAAGCAGGATTAGGGGAGTTGCAGCTGTGGTTAAGTGGACTTAGACTTGATTGGTTTTAGACCCTTACTGGTACAGGAATCATTTTATGATTGGCTCATGACTGTGGTTGCAGTGTCAGGGGTATGTTTGGCTGAAAATAGCAAGAATAGTTCCTGCCTGTGGCAGGGTAGGACCCTGGTTGGGATTAAGCCATCCTAATTTCTTAGAGCAGCGGCGTCTGGATTTGGTAGAGTAAATCCAGATCCAAACTACAAAGTCACCTTTAGTGACCCCCTATTTCCACTAAAATGACAAATTATTCCCTGGCCTTCCTCACAGTGGCTCCAGTCACTGTAGAGGTTACAGACCTTCCTATGCTCTGTTCAGCATAGCTCTGTGAAAATCCGAGATTGAAGCCAGGGTGGGGGGAGAGGGTGTCTTCCTTTTCTCCTGACTTTGTTCTCCTGTGCTCCCTTGTCTTATTTACTGACTTGGAAACGAAGTCCAAGGCTGGCACAGTAGGAGTTGAGATCAAGAAGACATCTGCCCCGCTGCTTGCTGATGTAAGAGAGGGAAACTGACAGACCATGTTAAATCTACAGGACAGAGTTTTTAAAAGACTTTGATTTCTTCCGTGTTCACGGCTCTGGAGACCGAGCTGTTTGCAGAGTGACCTCAGATCTGCTTGGGATTAGGAAGTAGGAAGCAAACTGGTCATGAGAAGGACTTGAAAATATCCTTCTATGCTATCTTTCTATGCTATCCTGCTCACTGGCGGAGGTCCCGGGTTCTGACGGAGAAAGCTGAGGTGGGAAATGCCTGGAGCAAGGCCGGGGTGTAACCCCAACCTCCTTTCTGCCTGATTTGTGTAGCTTTCCAAACCTCTGGACTTCTCTTTCCTCATCTGTAATTACTGTACTGAAAAGCTCGATGAGACCTTTGACACTCCTGCTTTAGTGAACGACAAGTGTCAGAGCTCAGAATTGTGAGTAGAAAACCCATCTGAGTTGTGACCATTGTATCGTTATTGCTCCTTTAACAAAGATGCAGTCGTTGACTGTGCTGGCTTCAAAGTCGGAAGCAACGTGCAGTAAGGCCCAGTTGCCATCCATTAATCCAAGTGTCCTTACTGGAACGTCAACAAATACCAACCCAACTTCCAAATAGCAACTTCAGACTTAATTGTCTGCCGTTCGTTTGACAAATGGTTTTCGCCAATCTGCCAGGCCTAAGACATTTGGTATTTTAAATTAAAAGTTATGCCACACTTGTCTGTTGCTGTGAAGAGATACCATGACCACAGCAACCTTTGTAAAAGAAAGTGATTGGAGCTTGCTAACAGTTTCAGAGGTCTAGTCCATTATCATGGCAGGAAACATGGCGGCGCACAGGCAGATACGGTGCTGGAGAAGTAGCTCAGAGTTCTACATCTGGATCCACAGGCAGCAGGGAAAGACGACAATACTGGGCCTGGCCCCGGGCTTTTGAGAACTCAAAGCCCACCCCCCAGTAACGTACTTCCTCCAACAAGGCTATACCCCCTCCAACAGAGCCACACCTCCTAATCCTTCTCAAGTAGTGCCACTCCATAGTGACTGAGCATTCAAATCTATGAGCCTCCGGGGGCCATGCTTATCCAAACCACCACAGCAGTTATTCCTTTACTTGTGTCTGTCTGTGTGTGGGGGCTAGGATGTGTCTGTAGAGATCGCACAACAACTTTTGGGAGTCTGTGTTTTTCTTCCACCATGTGGATCCCAGGGAGGGAACTCGGATGTGGAGGCAAGTGCCTTCACCTGTTAGCGCCTCACTGGATTTGTTACTCTACAGTAGAGCTTTATGAAAACAGTTCAGTCAAAGAGCCTGGTTGGCGAGCAGTCATCAGGAAAATAAAGCCTACCTTTATGGAAACACTGTGTTTTCTTTCTGTTCTGTGGTTCCAACCTCACAACACTTCATGAATATGACTCAAGCTAGCAAGAATAAGTACATACAAAAGAAATCAAAAATTTAACTAAAAACAAAACACAAAATACCAGAACAGAAATCAGATTTTGACAAAAGTAGAGATGTTCTGCTTAGTATAAATATAAATATATACACATACTTCAGAGGAGGTTTTTTTTCCTCCCTTTCAAAGCCATTGAAATTTCTTGTCAGTTGATTTTGTATAAGAGATAAAAGATTATTGTCAATGCTGCTAATCAAAGGGGGACAAGTCCTTCAAGCACTAAATTTTAAAGCATGCAGCTCATGAGTGGGCATGGGGAACACTGGGTGGTGGTGGAAGTCACTAGCAAACTTGACAAACTTGGTGTCAAGTTTGTGGTGGTTTGAAAGAAAATGGACCCCAAAGGGAGTGGCACTATTAGGAGGTGTGGTCTTGTTGGAGGAAGTGTGTCACTGTGGGGGTGGGCTCTGAGGTCTCATATACACTCAAGCCACACTCAGAGTGACAGACCACTTCCTGTTGCCTGCCTATTGAGATGTAGGACTCTCAGCTCAAGCATGATGTCTGCCTGCATGCTACCATGTAGCACCATGATGATAATGGACTAAGCCTGTGAAAATGTAAGCCGCCCAATTAAATGTTTTTTTTTCTTTAATAGGAGTTGCTGCGGTCATGATGTCTCTTCACAACAATAGAAACCCTAAGACAAAGTGATGCCTTGCTCCTAGCTACTCCCTATTTATACCCCTATCAGACCGTGTCTTGTCCTAAGTGACTCCATTTCATAAGAGCAGCTGGCTCCAGAGTGAAGTATTGATGCAGAGGTAGAAGGACTTGTGTAAGTTAACAGCCACTGTCTATCTAGTGCAAACCACGAGGTACAAACTGATAAGATATTTACACAAATAAAAGAGCACCAACTTTGAACCAACCAGATTAAATCAAGAACACACGGGTATATGAAAACCATATGGGGGGGGGCTGGCCAGTGACTTTGCTGAACGCATTAGGGCCAGTCAGCATTCAACTCCCTCAGCTGGACCTTATAAAACGAAGCACAGATAATACTGGTTACATTAGCGCCCACCAGCCATCATCAGACCATCTGGTACACAAGTCATTGGCTCAACGAGGGACAAACTTCCTGATTTTGTCTTTGGGGCTTCAGTTGAGCAGACACCCTTCCCTAGCTGACTGAAGACTACATGAATTGTGGTTGGTGTAGATCCAGTAAGCCTGGAGTCAGCTCTCTGATTGGTCTTCTGTTACTTAGTCAACCAACCACAGTGACCCTCAGCTTGTGTTCAAGTAAACCCTTTGAACCCTACAGCAGTGTTTTGTTTTTACAGCCCCACCTAGTAGCTGTGGCTAGTGTGGAACTCACTATGTAGACCAGGTTGGCCTCGAACTTAGAAGACTCTTCTACCTGATCAAAGATGTGTGCCACCGTGCCTGCCCCATCCCAAAACAGTTTTAATTAACCATTTTAGCCATTCTGTGACCTATATACTATTGTGTGGAATATGTGTGATCTCAGAGTTAATACTAGTAATTAGGATTAGAATAAAAGAATCCATTATTGCTAGTAGCCATAGATACTATGTGAAATCAGTTCAAGTCAACAAAATTGATGCACCTTTTGAATTTTTTGTTGTTCTGACATTGTGGAATGACAAACATGCTCATTTGTGTTTCTGAGATTGCTCAGTCAGGACACAAGTCATCCATCAGTGACAGTTAATCTTGCTTGGCACTCAATTGGGTCTAGGATTAACTAAGGCACATACATCTGGGAAGGTCTGGGGGGTCTGGGAGGATCTGAGAGGTGTTTATAGAGATAATTAAAGGTGACCAGAGTAAAGAGGTCAGAGAGAAAGCAGGACTTTTCATTGCCCGTCTTTGTTTCCTGCTTGTGTACACATCCACTGTGTTGCTGCATCCTTCGTTGCCATGGGAACCCAGTTTCTTAGGCTTTACACTGTGGGCTAAAGATTGGGGACTTTAGTGCCAGATTGTGACAGAGGTATCCATATACTGAGTGGCTACTGTGTCTCAGCCTCTCCAGCATATAGACCAATCTAATAAATATAATATTTATAATAAGTATAATCCAATCTAATAAATCCCTGCATGTAGTATGTACTCGTTCTATAAATTCTATCCTTCTAGAGAAGCCTGACTAATACAATATCCAAATATGTTTTAAGTGAACTAAACAGAAGCATACAAAATATTAACTAAGTGGTTTGAATGTAGGTGAAATAATTTTTTCTGACTCAACCATGTGACTTATATTTATATTTAACACCCACATAATTCCATCAGGTGAGCAGCCAATTCAATAGAAAAGAAGTGAAACAGGCTTACTTCTTAGACTACATTATTATAACTTTTAGTTTTAGCTACCTTGCACAAAATTTGCATTTTAGTGACGAGAAATTAGCATCCACCATAGAGTAACTGGCAAATTATTAACTACAAAAAAAAGTTACAAAAACAGAGCATGAAATAAAACAGATGCCCAGTGGCAGTATGTCTGAATGGAATAGTCTTGATTTTCCTTTTAACTCATGGCCTTGTGGGCTGTGATTTGGGGTGTGGCTGACTCATTATTTCTTACTTGTCATTGCTTCAACCAAGTGCTATTGTTGGAAATCTTCCCTCCCTCTAGCTCTTTACTGATGCCCCAAAGAAACATTTTTGGTGACAAAACTGAAAAGTCAAATAGTAGTGAAAGCTTGCTTTACTTTTTCTTGAGCAAAAGGACACAGCTGTCACCTTGGAGCTCAATTTACATTAATTTTTTTTTGAAATTTCACGTGTTTGTGTATGAGTCTATCGGTACAACTTGCAGAAGTTGTTTCTTTCTTTTCACTAAGTGGGTCCCTGGGGTTGAACTCAGGTTGTTAGCCTTGATAACAATGCCCTTACCTGTTGGGTCATCTTGTCAACCTCCAATCTAAGTAGACACTCCTTAGAAGCATTCGGCCATCCTCCAAAGGATTCTGGATCTTTTTCTATGTACCAGGTATATGCAAACATTGGGACTTGTGGCTCATGCTACAGAAGGATGGGGATGGGGATTGAAGTCTCGTGGGATGAGAGAGACAAGCAAGCTAGTAACGCACGCGGAAGAATGTAAGTGTATGTACAACGCTGGAAAGATGGAAGAGGCGATGGGGAAGACAGGCAACTCCACACACAAGGCCTTAGCATCCTGGAGTGTCTATAATGAAGCAATCAAACAAAAAAATGGCTTCAGGCCTATACTAAAAGGCTTTTTTTTAAAACCTCATCCTGAAGGCGGTGTGTTATCAGAAAAGCCACTTCCTGGAGACCGCTGACAGACTTTCATGGTGAAGGACCTGATGTGGTGTGCAGGTGTCTCGAGCAGTACTATTGCCCCTAATACCTTCCCTATGGTATTTTGTTTCTTTGGTTTTTCCATAATGTATTTTGCTCTCTACCTTAGACCTATAACTTGAGATAACTTTTTGGGGCTTGGGGGCAATCATTGTCAGAAGTTGTTGTTCCCAAAGAGCAAGTAAATGCACCAGCAGCCCTGGGGACAATTATCACATTAAATGCATTCAGCTCTGATACCACTGACATGCAGGACTTGGCCTTCTGTCTAACAGCTACAAGTTGGAGTTTGGTTTTTTTTTTTCTTTCTGACATTACAAGGGGCAAGATGAGGCTCTCTCTGTTGGTGCCTATCCAAGACCTTCACTGAATGGCTGTGGAGGTGATATTGCAGAATACCACAGTCACTGAGGGGGCATATTCTAACACTAACATTATTGGTTATACAAAGACAGGGTTCCTTTTAAAAAGAAACATCTATGCCACATCCAGACTCTCTAAGAATAACTATCTGTGAAGAATGTATGACACGTAATCCATCAGAGTGACATTCAGAAATGCTCACAAACACTCGCTACCCTGGCATGGGGAAGCCAGTGGCTGCTTTAAAGAAGGGAGTCTTCTTATTTGTTTGGGTAGTTTTTGTTTTGTTTTGTTTTTCTGAAACTGGGTTTCTCTGGGTCACACTGACTTCCTGGAACTCACTCTGTAGACCCTACTGGCCTCGAACTCACAGAGCTCTACCTGCCTTTGCCTCCGGAGTGCTGGGATGAGAGGCATGGGTCACTACCGCCAGGCAGAGGAGGGAGCCTTAATGGAGGAATTGCCCAGATCAGATCAGCCTGTGGACATGCCTAGAGGGGATTATCTTAAGTGTTCATTGATAGGGAGAGCCCAGCCCATAGTGGGCGGCATCATTCCCTGGGCAGTAGTCCTAGGCTGTATAAGAAAGCTAGCTAAGCACGAAAGAGAGGTAATGTGTCAGCAATAGTGTTTCCCCCACGTTTTCAGATTCGAGTTCTCGTGCTGACTTCCCTCAGTGTTGTAAGGTGACATAAACCCATTCCTCCTCTAAGGTGTTTTTGGTCATGGTGTTTTATCACAGCAACTGAGATGAAACTGAAACAATCAGTAAAAGTACAAGATAAACTTAGAATACCTTGTCGAGATAGATAGAACATCAGGGAGCTCCCAAAGTGTGATGGAGATAAATCAGGAGGACACAGAAGCCAACTTGAGTGATATGCTTTCACTAGCCAAATCTGGAATGGTTCAAACAGTAAAATATATCATGGGGGCTGGAGAGATGGTTCAGTGGTCAAGAACACTTGATGCTCTTGCAGAGGACCCAGGTTCTGTTCCCAACACCCACTTGTCTGCTCACAGCCTTCCAGGGGATCTAATGCCATCTTCAAGCCTCTTCAGGCACTGTATAAAACATACATACATACAGGCAAACACTCATAGACATTTAGAAATAAATCTTATATATATATACATATATATATGTAGCCGCAAAAAGTATAAATCCGTCCAATAAATTTGGAATCTATGAGTCCATAGTAAGAAGGTAGATAGATTATTGATATGTAGACAGATGATAGTTAGACAGATAGCTGCTCAACCTTACAATAGCATGCCAATCAATGTAGATAAACTATAGGATTAGAAAGTTACCATTTAGTGCTCACTTTGGCATTACATATGCTAAAATTGAAATGATACGGAGAAAATTAGGTTGGTCCCTGTGAAATTATCATGCAAATTTGTGAAGCATTCCATATTAAAAAAGAGAGAGAGGGGCTGGAGAGATGGCTCAGAGGTTAAGAGCACTGACTGCTCTTCCAGAGGTCTCGAGTTCAATTCCCAGGAACCACATGGTGGCTGACAACCATCTACAATTCAATCTGGTGTATATGTAATAAATAAATAAATAAAATCTTTAAAAAAAAAAGAGAGAGAGATAGAGACGGGCGTTGGTGGCGCACGCCTTTAATCCCAGCACTTGGGAGGCAGAGGCAGGCGGATCTCTGTGAGTTCGAGACCAGCCTGGTCTACAAGAGCTAGTTCCAGGACAGCCTCCAAAGCCACAGAAAAACCCTGTCTCGAAAAAAACAAAAAAAAAAAAAAAAAAAAAAAAAAAAAGAGAGAGAGAGAGAAAGAAAATCACCATTTAGTAGCCTTCATGGTAATAAATACAGCAAGAGACCTACGTGGATCCTAAATCTATTGACAAATTTGCATGGTCTCAAGTCCTTATTTAAAAATGAAAAGAAAATAAGAAAAAACCTTACATAAAACCTGAGCCAGGCAATCAATACTAACATTATTGTCCAGCTACTGAGTAGACACAGCCAAATTTGGAGACCACAGCACAGCACCACCACCACCACCACCCACAAATAGCACAGAAATCATAGAAGAAATGAAACTATAGAAACCATAAGCAGTTCCTGGAGAAACACATGGTTTGCCAAGAATCAGAAGGAAGGTTCCGGAAGCTGTAGGCCAAGTGCCAAGGCTGTGGCACATGCCGTTACTATCCAGACCCTGGTAAATCCCAGGGAAGTCAAAATCAACGTCGCCTCAGCCAGGCGGTGGTGGCGCACGCCTTTAATCCCAGGCAGAGGCAGGCGGATCTCTGTGAGTTCGAGGCTGGGCTGGACCGACAGCCTCCAAAACAATACAGAGAAACCCTGTCTCTGAAAAAAAAAATCAACGTCGCCTCAGCCACAGGTTTAATGAACTTGTCCACGTTGCCCATCCCAAACTGCAGAAGCACATTGCATCCCCAATGCATGGGTGCCTACATCACTAGTGTCTCCGCTCTGCTGGCCAGTGCCAAGGCCAAGAATCCTGGTCCCCCTGAAGACTCTGGGACAGATGTCTTCACCAATCCTTGTGAGGACAGAAAGATCGCTGTCTTCTGTCTGGGCTGCTATCTACACAGAGTTGACATCCCTAAGTGCTGTTGGTGTAGATAAATCTGAACCAGGACCTGTCAAGAACAGTAAATAGTATCGATAACGAGACATATGGGATCATGTTCCCTCTGATAAGCTGCAATAAGAACATGAACCATTTCTGTGAAATCTCTACCTAAACACTTAGCTTACAACGAGGAAACACCAGACAAGTCCAAAGTGATGAAAGATGATGAGTGTCTTCACCCTCAAAGACGCTAGTGCTCTGAGAAACGAGAGACTGAGGAGCAGAGCAGGCTGAGTTCAGTGGGGTGCCAGGGCTCTGCTGGCTCTGCTGACCAGTCGGACCCGTTGGTTTGGGGATCGTGCTTCACGTGCAGAGAACATGCCATAAAGAACGAAACCCTGGAGGAGAGCTGTGGACCTCACACTGGAGTCTGCAGAGTCACCTGAGAGAGTGTAGCAAGACGACAGAGCAGTGCTTCTCTTATCTGTACACCGGGAAGTGTCACCTGTAACCCCCCAATGGATGACACACAGGGCGCGTGAGCCACTGAGCTAAGTATTCCATAACTTCCCTCCCGGGAGTCCCTGGCTCTCCCTCTGGTCCTCCCTGATCACACTCCCCTTGAGTTCCCTCCTGGGTTCCTGTTGCTGGAACCACCGTGATTCACAAAGGCCATGGCGGCGGTGCTGTCAGTTCCTTGATGCTCACGGGACGAGGTTCTGCCCCTGCACGGTGACATTCCTCAGGTAGCTCCTTGTGCCTTTTCCTTCATCTCATTTTACTCTCCTGTCTGCTCGCTCTCCACTCCAGCCACTCCCCAGAGGCCTGGCTCTCCTCCCACGTGATTCTCTTTTCCTCTTGTTTCTCTGGAGAGAAAAGCTCAGGTCACCTTCTTGTTGTGGGGTCTTTCTCACTTCTCGAAGTCACACTGTCTCTTGGGCACGGAGTCCACCATTTCCCATTGCCACTTTCGACGCCCTTAATTTCTATAATATGACCCCCTAGCAATCATTTCACAGTGACCAGAAGGCAGCCAGAGGCAGGGGTCACATTCTGCTCGGCCCACAAACCCAGCACACAGGGTTGCGTCTGCTGTGGCTGGCCCTCCATTGCTTCTATCAGTTAACCTAATGGCATTCTGGGGTAATAGCAGCAAGTATTCTATTTACAGTTTATTTGCCAGTCCCCTTTTGGGTCATTTGCTAAATGCATGCATGACTCAAGGTGAGAGGAGGAGCCCAGGGAATCCCTTCCCTCCAGTGAGATGACATCTTTTATGGCACAGGTCTGAGGGACAGGAAGTCCACAGGTGGGAGGGCCTTCTAGCTCCAGTAAACTTTGTTCACTGAAGCTACTGTGTGAGTGAGGTACAAGCAGTTCTCTCTCTCTTAGGTGGGGCTCCGCAGGAGGGTGAGGCGGGTGGGAGGCTCTCTGGGAAGGAACCAGGCCAGGGACAACCACTCACAGGGAGTGGGGCTCTGTGCTCAGCATGGAAGAGTAAAGGTTACTCGTGTTTGTCTGCCTCTCACCTGGGAAACCTCCGTATCTGGCCAGTTCCTGACCGATCAGATAACAAACAAGAGCAGGAGACAGAGAGCCAGTACAGGGCTTCAAATGCTTGCTACCCAAACACCGGGACCTGAGTCCCGTCCCTCCCCCCTCCAGCCCACGTAAACAGCCATACATGATGGTGCGCGCCCATAACCCCAGTGCTGGGGAGACAGAGACAGGAAGAGTCTTGGGGTTCACCCGTCAGCCAGCCCAACCAAATCAACCAGCCCCACGTTCCAGTGAGAGTCTGTCTCAAAAACACAAGGTGGATTAAGGCCTCAACCCTACACAAAGGACTACTAAGGAATGCTAAGAGTGGGAGAGATCATCTTTCCCAGGCAAGAGCTCACTGAATGATTACCCAATACCAGGTGGTCAGCCCTGAAAACATACACACAAATAGCATTATTCAGACTGAGCAAGTTGCATTTTTACACACACACACACACCGCCACCAACAGCAACAATTAACAACAACAACAACAACAAAAAGAGGCCATGAATTTGAGGGACAGCAAGAAGGGATACACTGAAATATTTGGAGAGAAGAAAGAGAAAGGGAAATTGTGTAATTGCATTATAATCTTAAAAAATAAAATAGTTACAGCAGGGAGTGGTGGTGCACACCATTAATCCCAGCACTCAGGAGGCAGAGGTCGGTGGGTCTCTGTGAGTTTGTGGGCAGCCTGGTCTACATAATGAGTTCCATGGTAGCCAGGACTATGTAGAGAGACCCTGTCTCAAAAACCCAATAATAGTAATAATAAAATAATAATTTAAATGTAAAAAATTTTTAAAGTTGATAAAATATAGCTTGTACTTTGGTTTTTAAGACCACCAAAAATGTAAAACCTATTAAGTATTATCTAATATGTGTTTGTTTTTCAGGATCAAAATAAATGTCATCAATATAAAAAAAAGGCGGATGGCTCCTGAGGCAGGACATGGCAGGTTGACCTCTAACCCTACATACACACACACAACAGACACAAGTAAAGAATAAAAGAAGGGAGATACTTTGTACATTACCATCCATCCAACAGACTCAAGTTTCATGAACGAATACATTTAAAAAATATAGCATTGCAGTTGACCGAAAGAGCGTTCGCTCTGCCCTGCTAGACAGGAAGAAAAATGGGAGGATGAAAACCTGCCAGCGAGGTGAGGGAATAAATCACCTCTGTTTAGATTCCTGTCATGCCTTCGAGAGCCTGGCTGCCCCTCCCCAGCAGGGCCCAGCCGGTGCCTGATACCTTCTGGGCTGGTTATCTGTCAAAGGGAATGTTTGGAAAATGTGTCTGTCCAGCCTCTGTTGCCAGCCCCTCGGCACCCCTGTTCACGATGCTCTTGCTGTCTTGCAGGGGCCTAGGCTGGGAAAAGAGACATTACATAACCCAACGCTAAAGAGTCACTACCCTGAGCGGGGCAGCCTCTGCTTACAGCTCTCCTCCCGTGTTTCGAGATGGAGACAGCCCAATACCCTGGGCAGAACGGCAGGGCAATTTAGATTGCCTTGGTGGCATTTCATTGTTGTTGTTGCTGGATGGGTTGCTTCATTGTTTTCAAGGTAGGGTCTTGTTCAGCTCAGGCTGGTCTCAACTTAGTACCTCGGACAGCCACGAACTCCTGATCCTCCTGCCTCTGTTTCTCCTGGGCTGGAACTGCAGACACGTCCTGCCACACTCAGCTTAGAGGGTTTGAAGATAACTTTGCACCCCATATGCTCATCTCAAGTCCCCCGTTCTGAAGTGAGTTCTGCCTAGCGTCGAGGCAGCTGGGGTTTCCCTTGGCCTCAGGGGACAAAGCTGACATACTCATTCACCCCAGAGTCACGGCTGCCCTTCACCCTAAGAACCACAGGCGGGGAGAGGACAGCAGGTGACTCAATGGAAAGTCATCAGTTGTGGAGCAGGCTGACCTAGAGCTCGAAAGCCAACAGGAGACACGCCCCTCCCCTGCTTCTAATAACAAGAGGACAACAGTCCTCAACAAGGCTTCTTCTTATTGCTCATGTGCTCTGCCGGCTCTATGGTAAGCACATTGTTATGTCACTTGGTTTGGTCCTCACGGCAATCCTTGGGGGCTGGGGATTGTTACCCTCATATTTTCAGAGAAGACTGAATGTGAGTGAGCCTACCTAGTCTCTCAGGTAGCAAATGGCAAATCTACTCGCCAAGCTTTGTTTAGCTTTCTTACCCCCCACCCCCAAGGGCCTTGAGTCATTTCACCCTTGGCTTGGACTAAACAGTGGTATGATGAGGACTCATCAGGTCACATATAGGGTAATCTGGGTATCTTTAGCACCTTCTTCATGCAGTCTTACAACAGGGTACAATACAACCCCTCCTCCAGGAAGCCTTCCCAGCTGCCTGTGAACCGGGACAAGCACTCAATGACCAAGCCCTTCCACATCCTCTCTGGGCCCTTTGATATTCAAAGAATAGTCCAGGGCTCAGAAGTCTTGGCACTGCCTGGTGGAGACACAGACCCTTCTTGAAATGCCTGTCTCTTGGTGTGTGCATAATGTGTGTGTACATGTGTGCAAGTGTGTATTGAGGCCAGGGGTCAGCCTCTAATATCTTCTTCAATTGCTCTCCAGTTTGTTTTTAAAAGACTTTTGATGCTATTGTTGTTTTTGAGACAGGATCTCACTGTGTAGCCCTGACTGGCCTGGGACTTACCAAGTAAAAGAGATAGGTCTCAACTCAAGATCCACTTTACTCTGCCTTCTGAGTGTAAGCCACCAACCTCTGGGATATTTATATTATTTGTGTGTGTGTGTGTGTGAGAGAGAGAGAGATACAGAGACAGAGAGAGAGAGAGAGAGAGATTGAGTGTGTGTGAATATGTGTATGTTGTATGCAGGTACATCCGGAGGCCAGAAGTGTGAGATTTCCTGGAGCTGGAGTTATAGGCAGTTGTGAGCTCCCCAACACAGGTGCTAGAACCCTTGGGTCCTCTGCAAGAGGGCTAAGCCATGTCGTCTCTCCATTCCTTCCAATGTTGACTTTGAGACAGGGTTCTTACTTTTCCCTGGAGCTGGCTCATTAGAGCAGGCTGGAGAATGAGTCCCACAGATGCCCCTGACCCTGGAGTAGCAGGCCCATCATACATCACCATACCCAGCTTTTCACATAGATTCCAGGACTCAACCGCTGGTTCTCACGCTTGATTGACAAGCACTTTACTGCATGAACAGTCTCCCTGGTCCTGAAAGCCCCATTTTAACAAGACTCCAAGCGGGACCAACGCACCTTGTACTCTTGAAGTCTTGTTTTCCCTCTACACCAGAGCCCCTAACTACCAAGCCTCTGATTCTGGAGCTGTCTGTAGCTCCTTGATTTTTTGTTCATTTTTGTTCTTAAGGGACTATAAGTGCTGAGATTGGCTTTTGCAGATCCAGAGTCTATCCAGATTGTATTCTGGCTAGAACAAAACTGGCAATGGCAGATTGTCATCCTCCGAGTAATAGATCACAGCTTAGTAGATGGTGGTATGCTGTCAACCACACCTTGCTGACTCCAAGCCTCTCAGGTTCCACCCTCCGCTGGGTCCTGAAGGCACATAAACAAGCCCTGCTTTTTGTCCGGGCCCTCTGAGACACAGCCCCGGATTCAAGGAAGATGTCACACTTTGATTTTCTTAATGCCAAAAGAGCCCAGGCCCAATGCTGGAATTCCTCCCTGGGGTCACCTCCCCGACCCACAGCTTAGGTGTCCCAAGGGCACTGAAGGCTCTGTGCATTCTTGGCAGCACAGCCCCACTGAACCGAAGAGGGAGCCACCTCCTGCGGGCTCTGAAATTTCAGAGTTCTGTTCATGAAAGACTTTATAGCAATCCTGTGGTCTCTGCCAGGCTGCTGCCTGGTCCCTGCCCTATTGTGCTCCCCAGGATCTGTCACTACCTCTTAAACAGCTCTCTCCCTCTCCTTTTAATCGCGTATTTAACATGTGCACCGGCCCTTGAAGAAAAACTAGCTCTTTGCTCTTTCTCGCTTCCTGTGAGAAGTGTGGGGCCCACTGACTGCTCTTTGGCAGTTGCTGTGATTTAGTGTGGGAGTTAGGCCTTCTGCAGGCAGGGGAGTGAGTTGTGCAGTCTTTGGAATGCTAGTGTAGGCCATGCCTCCAGAAGGGCTTGCTGATAAAGGAAAGTTGTGTGCGTGCGTGCGTGCGTGCGTGCGTATGTGGTGTAGAGTGCACCTGTAATGAGAGTGTGGGGTAAGGTAAGTGGTGTGTGTAGACACGTGTGTGTGTGTGTGTGTGTGTGTGTGTGTGTGTGTGTTAGGGTTGTATTACGTACCCCCTGCTTTCCATTGCGCAGAGGTCTTCTGTGTTTCTGGTGGTCTTCAACAGGGGCAGAGAGTAGAATGTTCCCTCTAATGACTGTCAGCACCTCTCCTTAGGTGCAGGAGACAAACTCTTGGTGTATACAGTAGGCTTCTTTTATGGCTCTCTATGAAGTCCTGTCCTGGGCCCTGAGGATATGAGTCTGCAGGGGCGGGTCTCAAGTCAAGCCCAGAGAAGAGAAGATAATCTCCACCTTGGTACCATCTCAGATCGAGGTGAGTCCTGGCGTTGAGCCGGACCTGAGCACTGCCTCATGTGTGCAAGACCTTTGAGCCTTGGGTCATGTGAGCCGTCAGGCCCATCCCAGAGCAAAGTCAAGGAAAGCACAGTTATAAAAGGCAGTCTTCGTGACTGCTCTGAATAGATACTTCTTTTCCCTTCTTGATTTAGAGGCAGAGACCTATAAACCTGGGACCTTGCCAGTTTAGAACCAAACTCAGTTCTGTCACATACTATGTAGTGATTTATTTAACCTTTCTGTGCCTTGTTCTTCATCTACAAGAAAGTGCAATAGAAGCACACACACACACACACACACACACACACACACACACACACACACACACACTCATGCACCCTGTGGGACTGCTTTGAGACTCAGGGGGTTCGGTAAAGAGCTCAAAACCTCAATGGCTATTAACCATCACTCTTAGGGACTATAAATCAGAGTCCCGTAGTCCACCAATAACCTGTTAGAGCATGCATTTTAATCCTCTGAAACCCCGAGGACATAGTTCACCTGTGGATTTCCCTACACAGTGGAAAGGAAGTAAGACCAGCACACATCTTACTTCCGGCTGTTGCAGATGCCTTTTCAGACGATGAGGCCAGTGGAAAAGCTGTGGCTCTGCCCCAGGAAACACACGCACTGCCTGAGGGAAAGCCACTGACCCTATGGACTGGCCTGTGAGCCTGCGGCCTTCCTTGCTTACGGTGCTGGGGCTTTGCTCATTAGCTGGGGAAGTCGTCGGTACCACAGGGTACCCAGAGCCTAGAACTAAGAAGATATCCACAATCTGAATCAATAGCTGAGAAGTTTCCACTGATATTTCTACCTAAATGCGTGGCTTCGAGAAGGCAGGGCAAGACAGGAAGGACCCTAAATTAAGTCTGTGGAGATTTGCTTCTTGTAATATCCTTAACATCAATCACCACACTGTTTTCAGAGCCCCAAAATATTAAAGAAATCTATTAAAGAACTGGAACGCACAATATTATATCAAACATCTGTTCATTCATCTAGACAATAATCATTTGTTAACTATTATATGTCAGATATCACATTAGAGGATACTAGGGTTTCAAGGATTTGTAGATACAGTACAGAGATTAATAATAGCATATACCATTTTATATTGTGATAAAAAAACAAATACAAGTGGACCCAGGATATGGTTCAGTGAGTGAAGTTGCCAAACCCGATGACCTGGGCTCTGCATAGTAGAAGTAAAGCTGTCCTCTGGCATACACACATGTACACACATGTGCACACACAAAATGAGTAAATGAATAAAATGTAATTTAAAAGCAACGAAAGAAGAAATGCTATTATGGCAGCAAGGAGACACAGCCCAGCACAGACACCATAGGGACCTCCACTTAGGAAAAGACAGAGAGTGTGTTAAGTGTTTAGACAGAGTGACACATGGCGAAAGACAATACATCATCCTAAGAAATGGGTGTAGGTTTCTAGAGAGTCAGGCTTAGGTGTCTTTATAGTGGCCGTATTTAATTGTGCCATTTCGTTCTTTCTTTTTTTGAATAATTTATTTTTATTTTATGTGCACTGGAGTTTTGCCTACACGTATGTCTTTGAGGGCGCCGAATGCCCTGGAACTGGAGTTACAGACAGTGGGTGCTGGGAATTGAACCTGGAGCCATGCTCTTAACCCCTGCGCCATCTCTCCAGCCTCTCATTCTTTCTTTGAAATTGAAACTTCTATTAGGTATTTAGTTACATGTATGTATGTATGGTATGCATGCATTTGAATGTATGTCTGTGAACACGCGTGTAACATGTGGAGGTCAGAGGACAACTTGAAGAATACAGTTTGCCCCTCCCACCCTACACACGGGTCTTGGGGATGGAGCCCAGGTCTATGGGCTTAGCAGCAGGAGCCATATCTACTGAGCCATCCTGCCTGGTCTTGTGGCTTTCGATGTTACATTCCTCAAAGGATGCAATTTACAAAGTTTAAAGATTAAGCAAAGCTTAAAGCTTAAAGAATAAGTAAAAATACAGGAGTTGGCTTAAATCTGTTTCTTCCATTAGTTTCCTTTTGTAAAAGAATTTGTAAGGTGGTTTTGGTGGTTACTGTTTGTGTTTAGGGTTGAGGGAAGTGTATAAATCAGGAAAATTCAAGGCCACAAACATTCTCCCCCTGGGTAGGCATGGCTCCGTTGTCCTAAACAGACCTGTTGGAGGTGCGTTAGGCAAACACACGCTATCTATGGAGGTACGTCTTCGTTAGGGTTTCTGCTCTGACAGTTCACAGATCCACTATCAAGGAGGGAGGAGCTGATGTAGAGGCCAGGGAGGAGTACCGCTGACTGGCCTGCTCAACTTGCTCTCTTATAGCACCCAGGACCACCAGCCTGGGGTGGCACCACACACGCTGGGCCCTCCCACGTCAATCATTCATTGCCTTTAGGCCAATCTGGTGTGGGGGCGCAATTCTCAGGTAGTGGCAGTTCTCAACTGATCTGCTCTCTGGCTCATGTGGAGTTGACGGAAAACCAGCCAGCACAAGGCAATTCGCTTTGTGTCAGTCAGTGAGGACTGGCTGACTCGATCCCAGTGAGGGGCTTCGCCACCTCCTCATGCTCCTTCACCGTCCCGCTCCCGCCCCCTCCCCAGCTCACAAGCACTTTGGCAAGGCAGCTGGGATTAGAAGTTTGGAGACAATCTATCCAGTGCAGGCCACAGCCAGATGAGACACACAAGAGGAAGAGGCAGTCTGTCCCCCCCAGGCAAATGATTTCTACGGCGGTGGAGGAAAACAAACAAGAATTCAGGACACCAGCACTCTCCTTCACAAACCCTGTTTTCTACACTACGACAAACTGGTGTAAACTGCGTGTGTGTACCGGGAAAATGCACTGCTCTCATTAAAAAAAAAGAGCGCTCTGGTTCTTGAGAGGAAAGGGATTGTTTTCACATTAAAAGCTATCGCCTAGCAACCAAACATGGAGTCATCACACCTTGTCTCCAGCAGCAGCCGCACGCAGCCCCACCCTCTTACGGGCTCATTCCTGTTAACTCACAAACAGGAAGGAAGATCTTTTCATGGGACCTGTGGCTGCAGGTTCCTGGACCTCCAGTTCCAAACACCAAGCGGTGTGGTGTTCTGCGGGCTCTCTTGGCGCAGTCACACGGCACCTCTGGGAAAGCCAGGGCATATAAGAGAGGGAGGGAGGACCTTTGGGCTGCATTTTTCTGTCTCTTTCCTGTTCTCAAAGCCTGGGCTGGTGGCGGTGTCACTCTTTGCTCTTCAGCCTGGGGGCAAGGGGTCCTTTCTCTGGCTTCCTTGCCCACGCTAACAGTGCGACTTTTCAGAGTCGAAAGCCCAAGTCCCTGTGGGAGCCACATTCATCTCACCACCGGGACGAGGTCTCAGCGAGTGGCCCACCCCCCTTTCAAATGTGATGTGTAACAGCCGTGGGACTCGATGTTTGGAAGCGAGTTGCTAACCAACATTCTACAGAACAGAGTGTGTCCATCGATGTGACTCACAGATAAGTCACTTCGCCCCGTGGACCTCACACTAGGTGTGCCATTTGCTCTAGGTTGACTCAGGGCTTAACCCTTGCGAGTCTGGGAAATTCCACTCACCTTTTTTTTTTCCACGAGGTCTGAGTGGCCCCGAGGACATCCGTAGGAGGCGGAAACTGCCAGCCGGGTGGCTTACGGTTATCCCTCCACAGTTTTTGGCTATTGTAGGCACTCCAATGGAGGGGGAATGCAAACTTCAGTAGTTCAGCAATTAGGCCCAGCAATTAAACACTGACAAAAGTGTGACTTTGGATCTAGCCATGTGGGCAGTTTGAGATTCGAGGAGAGTTCAATATTCCCCGAGTTTAAATGAGTCGTCCCACCCATGAGAGTGCAGTATGTGAGTGTGCATGCCTGTGTACGAGCATGCAGAGACCGTAGGGAGACATGGGACACCTGCATCCACTGTTCTTCACCCCATTGCCTTGAGACAGGGACTCCCACAGGACCAGAAGCTAGGGCCTTGGCTAGGTTGGCTGGCCAGCAACCTCCTGAGGTCTGTCTGCTTTAACAGGCGCTCACAGTCAGGTTCAGATTTTTATTTTTAAAGTAGGTAATGGAATTTGAACCCATGTCCTCGACAGTTGCAAAGCAAGTACTTTCATCCGCTGAGACACCTCCCCAGCCACTATTAATTTTGTTGCTGTTTTCCAGAGGGGCTAGCCCCCATCAAGCTCACAGAGATTTGCCGGCTGTGCCCTCTGAGTTCTGGAATTGAATGCATGGGCCACTATGCCTGGCCCTGGTTTTTAAAACAGATGCTAACTTGTGTTTTTTTCTTTGTTACCTTCTAAGACCCCAAGGCCTGGACATTAGTTGAAGTCATGTGGTCTGTACATCCCAGTCCGTATCTATTCCATCGAAGGGTGTGTGAGGGTCCTCCCGTGTAAACAAACGGGGGCTTCAATATGAATGCGCTAACCCTGCTCACCCAAGACAGAGTCCCCAGCTCCTTTGTGATGTCATGACTTGTCATTTTCTTCCGATCTCAGGTCTCCTGTTTAGAATCAGGTTTGTTTGTCTGTTTCTTTGAGACTGGGCTTCTCTGTATAGTCCTGGCTGTTCTGCAGCTTGCTGTATAGACCAGGCTGGTCCAAAATTCACAAAGATCCCCCTGCTTCTGCCTTCTGAGTGCTGGAATTAAAGGTGTATGCTACCACACTCAGAAATAATTTAAAAAATTTTTTTGGTTTGGGGACACAGCTCTAATTTGGTTAAGCCTTTGCCAGAAAGTGAGATGAACTGTGTGTCCCTTGCACCCCCAATAGGCATATATTAAAAGTCCCACTACCAATCACTTCCAAATGTGACCTGCTTGGAGACAGGGTCTTTATAGAGCTAGCTCATCAAGTTCAAATGAGGTCATAAGGGCGACTCTAATCCAATATGGCTGGTGCCACAGAGGATAATTTTGGACTTGGGGTCACACACAGAGGAAAGGAACTTGAGTCACAGGAGAAGAGGGCCATCTCCAAGGAAAGGGGAGGGGCTTGGGAAAGACCGTTCCCTCAGGAAGAGACATGCTGTCAGTCTGGGACTCCAGAATGGTGACAAAACGAATCTCTTTTATTTCAGCTAGCTAGCCTGTGGTACTTTGTCACAGCAGATCCAGTAAATGAATCCTGTCTTGTTTGGATTCATCTACTCAATGTCTGTGGTGTGCTAGGTCTGAGGATACAGAGGAGTAAAATGTACGCCCTATCCTTAGGCAGCCTGGACAGACACTGATCCTGGGCTCCAGGTGAGAGTTACAGTATTTGAAGGAAGTACAGTACCAGTGAACATGGGCAGGGTCAATCTATATGTGGGTGTCACTGTGGAAACAAGTTTTTCTGGTTTTAGTTACAAAGTATATCTTTATTTGGAGAGAGGGGATTCCCAAGTGTCACAGTGCGTGCGTGGACGTCAGAGGACAGTTGTGGAAGTTGGGTCATCCCTACCATGAGGGTCTGAGAGACTGGATTCAGGTCATTATTAGGCTTGTTGTTGCTGCTGTTACTATTGTTGCTGTTTTCATTGGGTTTTTGAGACACAGTTTCTCTGTGTAGCCCTGACCATCCTAGAACTGTCTCCATGAACCAGGCTGGCCTCCGGGATCATCCTGTCTCTGTCTCCTGTGTGCTGCCATGCCTGGCCAGAGTAGTTTAATACTGTGAGGTTCTCTCTGTAAAAACGAATTTTCTTCTCTCACCACCTGGATGTCTCCTGAATACCCCATTCACTACACAATCTGTTGCAGTTTTAGAGGGTTTTTCAAGAAACTCAGCCTTCATTTCAGACAGACAGACTTTAGTTGACTGGAGACAAACAGCCACGTTACAGTGCTGACCTAAGGATTTTTAAAGCCTTAGGTTATACGGTTAAATTCATTGCATACTGAATGGTTCTGTTCTAGTGTTGTTTCTGTTGCTGGGATAAAACATCTTGGGTTTTAAAAGAGACTTGGGAAAGCAAAGTGTTTATTTGGCTTACTCTTGTGGGGGGCAGAGTCCATCACTGATGGAAGTCAGGGCCGGAATTCAAGAACAAACCTGAAGGCAGAAGCCATGGAAGGAAGAATGCTGGCTGCTGTCTGGGTCCTTTCCATGTCAATTAACAGTCAAGACTCCCTGCCCCCACCTCAATATATCTATTCACAGGCTACCCTGATACAGAAAATTCTTCAGTTGAGACTCCCTGCCAGGTAGTGTGGGGACACCAGACCTTGAGCTTCTACATTTTAGCAAGTTGGTATTTAAAGTCAGCCACCACAGACTTTGACAAAACTCCAGGGCAAAGGTGCACCTTCCTACAAGGTCTGTAAATGACCTGCCAAATGCTTAGTGGGTTGCGCTTGAGGATAAGGAGGATTATGAGTCCAGAGGCCCAGGCCTAGGAGAGTTTGCAATCTACCACGTCGCACACGTTAAGTGTAAACAAATACTACTGGCAGCAAGATAAGTAGGTAGGAGCAGAGGAATGTGCAAAATGCTATCATCTGCACACAACCGGTGGAACTAGGAGGCTTACACAGCTACCCAATCCCCCACGTCCCAGCAAGGGCAACAGCTGGAGAAGGAAATGGAAGGAGACATCATTTACCCATTGTCCACCAGCAGAATACTTAATTTGATGTTGGCCCTGCTGAGCTTTGAGGAAGACATGAGGTGTCAGCCCCTGCTGCCAGCTCTGGGGCAAATGGCACCCCTGGTCTTCCCTGCCTAGTACTTGCCCCTCCTGTGCCCACCAGTATCTCCCCCAGGGCATAACTCTACTTTCACTTTCTGGGTGGTCTTCTGGCATTGGTTCCCTAGGAGAGATGAGCTGGAGTTCCCTAGCTTCTGACTTGATTGAATCCGCCATGATCTCTAACTTTCTTAATCTTAAAACTACAAAACTAAACAAAAAGGATATTTTTTTTTAATGTTGAGAGTTTGTAGGGAGTAAGGCAATCAGAAAACTATGGTAAAAAGCTCGATTTTTCCCTAAGGTTTTGGTCCATATAATGCAGTTATCTAGAAAATCTAGAAAACCAGGCATGGTGGCCCATACCTATAACCCCAGTACATGGGAAGTACAGGCAAGAGGACTAGGAGTTCAAACCCATCCTTGGTTATGTAGCAGATTAGACGTCAGCCTGAGATACACGAGACCCTGTTGAAAGAAGGAAAATAAAGGAGTAGAATTTCTTGTTTTGCCTTAAGTTAACACCACCACCACCACCAACAGCAAATGTCAATTCTGGAAGAAGAAGCCGTTCAAGTGATCTGCAAGTGGGGCAGAGGCCTCCGTGGTCACAAAATTTCCTTAGATCACAGCAGTGACTCCTCAGTCAGTCATCTCTCGAGGTATAGAAAAGCCAATTTGTCACTCATTCCATCCAATGCCCACAATCGTCATTCATTCATTCATTCCATCAATGCTCACAATCGTCATTCATTCCATCAATGCCCACAATCGTCATTCATTCATTCATTCCATCAATGCTCACAATCGTCATTCATTCCATCAATGCTCACAATCGTCATTCATTCACTCGTTCCATCAGTGCCCACAATCGTCATTCATTCCATCAATGCTCACAATCGTCATTCATTCATTCGTTCCATCAGTGCCCACAATCGTCATTCATTCACTCGTTCCATAGATGCTCGTTTTCTGTTTGGCAGGCGTTGACTGAGGCCCTAGAGCAATGGCCGAGAATGCGGCAGGCAGGGCGCCTACTTTCACGGGATCCTCCTGCATGGGCACATGGACATGCTAACAATTCTATGCAGCGTAAGTCTGAAGGCACTGAAGCAGAGAAGGGTGGGCGCTGGCGGGAGCTGTCCTGATGGGACCAGAAGGAGCGTTCTCATCGACCTTAATCAAGCCAAAGGCAGAATCATTTCATCTCAGAAGGCACCGACTCTTTCCCAGGTTTGGAGTGGCTCATTGCAGCTACGCAAGTTCAACATGGATCTGTCAACGCAGAAAGTTTTGAATTCTTTCTTTCTTTCTTTTTTGGTTTTACAAGACAGGGCTTCTCTGTATTGTTTTGGAGGCTGTCAGACCAGCCCTCCCTCGGACTCACAGAGATCCACCTGCCTCTGCCTCCCGAGTGCTGGGATTAAAGACGTGCACCACCACCGCCCGGCGAATTCTTTGTTGTTATACTTTAGCATCCAGTGTGTGTGTGTGTGTGTGTGTGTGTGTGTGTGTGTGTGTGTGTGTGTGTGTGTGTGTGTGTGTAGGGTAGAGAACAAATGTAGATCTACCCAAGGGAATAATATTTGCTGGATGGTTCCCTGGGAAGATTTCTTAGAAACAGACAAAGTCACTATGCCTGGGCCATTCACCTGGTGCCCTTCCCCTCTGCTGGCCCTAAATGCAGGTATGATACACGGGTCACAGCATTCCTCTCGTGTAAAATGCTGTGCATGCCTTAGGCCTCAACATTTCCATGATGATCAAAATTTACATCCAGGTTACAGTTGGCTTCAGTGAGCTTTAGTTAGCCGAGCTATTTTACAAATTAAAATATAATTATATTATTTCCCCTTTTCCTCCCCCCAGCCCCTTCTGTGTACCTCCCCACCTGCTCTCTTTCAAGTCTGTGACTCTGTTCTTACACACGTCTACACTCCTAAATGTACAGAAACAACTTGTTCAGTTCTATGTTACCTGTACGTATATGCTTTCAGGACTGACCACTTAGCTAAGTTTGAAAAGCCCTTCCTTCCCTCCCTCCCTCCCTCCCTCCCTCCCTCCTTGCCTCCCTCCCTCCCTCCCTGCCTCTCTCCCTCCCTCCCTCCCTCCCTCCCTCCCTCCCTGCCTCTCTCCCTCCCTCCCTGCCTCTCTCCCTCCCTCCCTCCCTGCCTCCCTCCCTCCCTGCCTGCCTCCCTCCCTCCCTGCCTGCCTCTCTCTCTCCCTCCCTCCCTCCCTGCCTGCCTCCCTCCCTCCCTGCCTGCCTCCCTCCCTCCCTGCCTGCCTCTCTCCCTCCCTCTTTCCTTGAGACAGGCTCTCTCACCCTGTAGTCCTGACCAGCCTCACACTCAGAGTAACCCCCTTACTACCGCCTCCCCAATGCTGTGACTCCAGTTTTGAGGTGTCTCATCAGGGCCCACTGAATTTTCAACTGAGCTTTCTACCATAAGGCATTTCTTGGCATCACCAAACTAACCGCTTAATACTTAGAGACCATGTCTTAAAACAAGACAAAATAAAGACAGAGTCTCTTTGGAAGAGCTAAGGAAGGCTGCTCAGTCAGTGCCTGTGCAGGAGGATCTCATCGACCACAACTGGGTCACTTGTCCAAAATTAGAGCTGAGGTTTCCTTCAGCTCACACAGTCCTTTGACAGAGGCTGGCGGGTAGACAAGCAGTCCGAAGCAAACACTATTTCAGAAGAGGGGAAAATGCTGGTCAACGGAAAACAGAACATCTATGCACAGCAAGGTGTACTCAAGACCTCTGTGGTTGACACTGGATTGCCATTCTCCCCCTCTATTCCCATTCAGTTGTAAATCCCTTGAAAGAAAGGAATGGGGTTACTTGGCTATAGTCTTTCTGTCTCAGGTCTTTGTTGAGCAATATCTTCCAGGCACTTAGCTGGCTCTCTTTGAAGGGCTCTTGAAGGAATGTTAGTTGATACCAGCAAGAGCAATTACTTACAGTAACAGGGAGATCTGTTCTATTTAGAGGCCACTAGCTTTCCATTTAAACCACTTCTAAAGCCCTTGGTTCTCTTCAAGGCAGAATGAGTGTCTTAAGTGTGATCTTAACGTAATCTTGTGTCTGTAAGGTATAAGGTTTTTCTGTCTAGATTTGTCTATAGTTAGCATCCATCAAACACAAGGGCAACTAAACTTGCCCATTTTGGGACTTAGTGACAGAAAATAGACAAGGAAAATAACAATGAACATTAGGGGATTATTTGTTTATGTTAAAAATGTACAGCACAAAATTTATCCTTGTGTGTGTGTGTGTGTATGTGTGTGTGTGTGTGTCTACCCAAGGGAATAATACATTGGCACTTGTGTATGCATGCAGATGGAAGATAGAGGTCAATCTTGAGTATTATTCCTTAAGCACTGTCCACTGTCCATTTTTTGATACAGGATCTCTCACCAAGTGGGCTAGGCTGGTGGCCAGTGATACCCAAGGATCCACCTATCTTTGCCTCCTCAGGGTTGGAATTACAAGTGTGTACCACCACACACAGCTTTTAAAAACAGGTCTGGGAAATAACTCAAGTGTCTGTGTGCAAGGCAAGCACTTTGCCCACCAAGCTATCTCTCAGGCACCATGTTCTGCCTTTTTATGTGGATCCTGGGATCCAACTCAGGTCTTTAAGTAGAAGGCAAGAACTTTCCTAGATGAGCTATCACCCCCCCCCATTAACTATCTCTAAGTGTGTATGACAACAAGATTCAACATTTGCATACTGTTTCAAGGCAGATTTGTAGGACTTTTTAATCCTACAAAACTGAGAATCGGAGGCAGAGGCAGGTGGATCTCTGTGAGTCGAGGCCAGCCTGGTCTACAGAGAGAGTTCCAGGACAGCCTCCAAAACAATACAGAGAAACCCTGTCTCCAAAAAACAAAACAAAACAAAACTAAGAATCACCAATCAATTCTTCTCTCCTGCTGACCCCCAGGCCACCATTCATCAAAGAGTTTGACTATGTCAGATACTGATGTGCATTGTGAAGTATCAGAATTTCTTTCCTGTTTATGACTGAAGAATATCCCCCCCTCCACATTCTCTTTATCCATTTAGGTATTAAAGAACATTTTGATCATCTCTACCTCTTGCTATTAGCATGTATTATCTACTTTTCAAGTGCTGTGACAAAATACCACAACCGAGGCAGCTTACAGAAGAAGGGCTTTATTTGAGCTTATGGTTCCAAAAGGTTGAGAGTCCACCCTGGCAGGGAAGCGTGGTAGCAAGCAGCAGGCATGAGGGCTGGAACAGAAAATGAGGGCTCACGACTAGGAGTAAGTGAGGCTTTTGACTCTCAAAGTCCACCCTCATTGACAAACTCCGTCAGACAAGACCACACTTGCTAAGCCTTTGTCTTAATCAGTGTCCTGTTGTCGTGAGGAGACTCGGTGACCACAGCAAGTCTCATAAGAAAGGCATTCAGTTGGGGCTTGTTCACAGTTTCGGAGGCTTAGTCCATTATCATCATGGGGGGGGGGACATGACAGCGTGCAGGCAGGTGTGATGCTGGATCTGCCACCATTTAACGTCAATGATACATCCACACACCTCTTCAGTTAGCAGCGTGGGCCTTGCTCATGGCAACTCCGAGCTCAGTGGGCTCAGCGCGGCAAAGCACAGCAGTGGCAAAGGAAATCTGAACTTTTAAGTTCTGTGCCAGAAACAAAGGTGATTTTCGTGCCACCATTATAGTTTTTCGGTGTTTGGTATCTGCCTATAGTACTTATCCTTACCAGTGTGCTTCATGTCTGCAAGTTTTGGGGTTTTCGTTGTTTTGTTTTGTTTTTTGTTTTTTTCAAGACAGGGTTTCTCTGTGTTACAGCTCTGGCTATCCTAGAACTTGCTCTGTAGACCAGGTTGGCCTCGAACTCACAGAGATCCACCCACCTCTGCCTCCCCAGTGCTGGGATTAAAGACGTGCACCACCACCCCCTGGCAAGTTATTTCTTTTGTAAGGAAAGACTTTGTATTTTATGTTGACTTCTGCAGTACTCGAAGTCCTGGTATTTGGTGACGGGCAGGGAGTAGGGGCGGAATAGAAGGGTGGAGGTTCCCAATGGACGCTGTTGTCACCTTTACAAATGTCGAATCTTTTCTGTCCAGGTGCACCATCCCCCAAGGTGCCTGGAGGCTCTTGCCGGATATTTGCCCTTCAGACCTGAGCTCACACAAACCTAGTCCCTGAACTCAAAAGACAGACCCCAACCTTTATGTGGTCAAAAGTTGTAAGAGCTCGGAACCTTAGAAGAGTTGTTTTCTCTGTAACTATGACACTCTGGCCACACACTCCTGGGTCCTGTCAAAGTGCCATACTTCTCAAGATCCTGTTACAGGGAGCCCTTGGCTGCAGCGAGCCTGGCACAGTCCTCTGTGCTGGCTCGTTCATTCCAGAAATCACTTGAAAGACTTGAGCAGGATTGCTTGAGTCCTTGAGTTGGAGGTCAGCCTAGATAACATAGTGAGGTTCAGTCTCGAAAACAAATAAATAGAAACAGAAAGAAAAGAGGAGAAAAGGAAAGGAAGAAAGGAGAAAGAAAAGAGAGGCGGGGAGGTATTATGGTTCAGGTGGCAGAGTGCAACTCACACGGAAACCCCAGCTTTTTCAAAGCTGGAAGCAATTATGCTATGATTTTTTTTTTAGCTTATTTCAGACTCCCATGTTATAAACAAATACAATGCTTGATAATAAAAAAAGTGTATTGAAACAGTTTTTATAAGGGGTTTCCAGGTTCACTTGAACTCTCACAGTGGAGCTAGGGAAATAACCCAGCAGCCCATCACTTTCCTAACATGGACGAGGCCCTGGGGTCCACTCTCAACACCAACCCTCGAAACCCTGGGATATTATGAATTTTATAGTTGTGGGCACTACTAAAGGTTACATCTCACCCGCCGGTGCCATCTAAGGCACAGCTGAAGATTTGGGTACTCAGCCGGGCGTTGGTGGCGCACACCTTTAATCCCAGCACTCAGGAGGCAGAGGCAGGCGGATCGCTGAGAGTTCGAGGCCAGCCTGGTCTACAGAGCAAGTTCCAGGACAGCCTCCAAAGCAATACAGAGAAACCCTGTCTCAAAAAACCAAAAAAAAAAAAAAATGGGTACTCCTTAATCTGAAAACTAAATGCTCCCCATAGCCTCTCATTGGTGCCATTATGGGGCAACTTTTGCTCAAGTCATCCAGGCTTCTGAACTTGGAATCCAGCATCTTTACAACACTCTGCTGCGATTGCATAGATTGTGTAGTTCTTTTTTTTTTTCTTTTCTGGTTTTCGAGTGTAGTTCACAAGAGGAGACAACAGCATGCCACACAAGAAACAGATGCAGACTTAGAATACGTAACCTTTATCTTGCTTCGAGTTGTTTGTGTTGAGGTCTCCCTATGTAGCACAGCCTGGCCCTGTGCTCAGGAGATCCTCCTGCCTCAGGCCCCCAGCGGCTGGGGCTGTGGGGACTGGGAAACTGACTTTCCTCCCAAGCTGCTCACCTAAGCTCTGCTCCTCCCTCCTTATCCGGCTGCATCTCTCCACAACAGAAAGGGACTTTGGATGCACTCCTTATTGCCCTCAAGAATGTCAGCTCTTTATTCTTTGACCTCATCAATCTTTGAACTTCTCTCAGGTTATCTGTGAGCATCTGATCCTTAACCCTCGCTAGGTGGAAAATTTAAATTCAATAACAAACTTCCCACGTCACCAGACTGTATTTATTTTGCTCTACAGTGGTATTTCTGAAATGTCTGGTTCCCCAGGCCATAATCTTTCCTTTAGTATGTCTATGTTTTTTTTTTGTTACATTTAATTTACGTATGGAGGAACACAAATGCCATTGACATATGTGTGGAGGTCAATTTACATAGCTCTCTCCTACCATGTGAGTCCCAGGTGCAAGGACTCAGGCATCATGCTGGCCTGCCCCTGTCACCTGGCAGAATGCTCTCAGGCAGTGCTCTGGTAAACCAAGGTGAAAAGGACCCCTTTAAAAGAAAGACCCCACCCCCCACTTACCCTGTCTCTCTCTCTCTCTCTCTCTCTCTCTCTCTCTCTCTCTCTCTCTCTCTCTCTCTCTCTCTCTCTCTCTCTCTGTCTCTCTCTCTCTCTCTCTCTCTCTCTCTCTCTCTGTCCCCCTGGGGCAGACAGGACTTCTCCTGTCTCCCTCTTCTCTTCTGTCCTCTCTGTCTCTGTCTCTTTACCTCTTTTCTCTTTTTGTCTCTCTGTCTCTTTACCTCTTTTCTCTTTCCTTCCCCCTCCCCTCCCCTTTCTAATAAAACTTCTCACTTAAGCTCTGTCACCTGGTGACACCCTCGCCTGCCATGGAATCCGCCAAGGTCCCCCACACAAGCTTCCTCAGGCTTTATCGTAACACCAGGGATCACACTCAGGTCACTAGGCTTGGTAGCAAGAATCTTACTGTTGAGGCGGCTTGTCAGCCCCAGTACGAGATGATTGCTACCGCTGGGAAAATGTCTTATTCAAGGTGTAAACAACACATGTGGGGGTCAACGTCACTGTTTTAGGACAGGAAATTCTTCCAAGGAGAGGTGAGTAACTTGGGGCGTTAACGAAGCATGGAGAGCGGGTGGGTAGCAGGCTTCTTGTTTGTTTTGTTTTGTTTTTCCATATACATTTGTTTTGTTTTTCAAGACAGGGTTTCTCTGTGTAGCTTTGAAGCCTGTCCTGGAACTCGCTCTGTAGACCAGGCTGACCTCAGACTCACAGAGACCCGCCTGCCTCTGCCTCCAGAGTGCTGGGATTAAAGGCGTGCACCACCACAGCCAGGCAACCAGTAGCAGATTAATATCAAGCCTTATCCCCTTGCTCCAAGCAGTAATTAGCAAATTGGTAGATTACCCAACCCCCCCTTCCTGGTTGTATCAGTGAAAACCACAGTGAGGCTGGGGAGCGCTGTGAAAATATTCTGTCAGGGTTGGCCACAACTGAACGTAAATATTAACAGCTGGCATTTGCATCAGGTTCTCCGATAGGGCCCATTTTATCACCCCACTCAACAGAATAGGACTGTTGTTGAGGTCACCAACCACTCAAAGACCCAGGTCTCTGATTCCAAATGTTGGGTCCATCCTCACCCCTTTCTGCAAGAGAATCTGGATCTCCTCGGAGAGCAGGAGGGTTCCGAGCTGAAGCATGCTTTGGTGTCATCTTGCAGTTCAGCCTGAGACACATTCCTCAAGAGAATGCCTGCTTCTCCTGTCCCAGTTACACACACACACACACACACACACACACATACACACACACACACACACAGATACATAAAGACACACACAGATATGGACATACACAGACACAGGCACACACAGATACATAAAGACACACACGCGCACGCACACACACACAGATACATAAAGACACACATGCGCACATACACACACACACACAGAGGCACATCTCACCTCTAAGAACAACGGTAGAGTATGGAGTCCCTGCTTATCCTACCCTCACATTTCCACAGAGCCAGCCAGGATTCCATGCTGTGGGAGTGGAAACCAGAACCTCACTGCCATCACAGTAGGGACAGGCCTGTCACATAGCTACCTAGATGATTCCCATGATTCTGGAGCTGGGAAAACATCCCTGGGGCTTGCTGGATTCTACTCTTTCCTCTGGGAAAGCCCACAGCTCAGGTGTTCTGCAGCTGCCCACCTAGTGTCTACTAGGGGGATTCTCAGGCACTTACTCACTGACACCTGTTACGCCCAACATGCATACGACTTTAGCAAACATTACTCTGTACAGGCACTCTGTACTGCAATCGAAAGGACTCTAGCAAATACTACAATATCTCCAGGTGCTGTGGTGATGTACAGGTGACAAAGGACAGACTTCTCAGGGATCCCACTCAGGTGTGTAGAGGAGAAGGCACCTCTACCTCTGTCTCGTTCCAAAACCGCCTGCTGCAGTCAAGGACCCCGGTGCTGAGGCGACTCTAGACTTCCAGAACCTAGTTAACTAAAACCAAACTGTGTGGTGGTGAGGGGGGGTCATGGGGAATTAGCTCAGCCAGTAAACCTGTGTTCAACCCCGAGAATCCACACACAGAAAAGCCAGGCATGGTGGCACACACTTATCAACCCATGGCAGGGAGGCAGAGACAGCAGATCCCTGGTCAGACAACCTAGAGAGCCCCAGGCCAGTGAGACACCTGCTCTAAAATCAAAGTGGGTGAGAAATGACACCTGAAGTTGTCCTCTGGCCTCTACACACACGTGTATACAAGTGTTCAAACATGTCCACATA
Source organism: Mesocricetus auratus (assembly GCF_017639785.1). Classification (NCBI taxonomy): domain Eukaryota; kingdom Metazoa; phylum Chordata; class Mammalia; order Rodentia; family Cricetidae; genus Mesocricetus; species Mesocricetus auratus. The sequence continues at coordinate 43,374,337 of NW_024429199.1, read as the reverse complement.
CACGCATGCACAGACACATACACAAATAAGTGACTATATCAGGTGTGCGCTTAATCGTCTTGATGGTTTAACCTCCAGGCCATCAGAATACGTGTTTGGGAACAGGGTCATTGCAGACACTAAGGTACTATGAGGTCTCGCGAGAGCGCGTTCAGCCCTTAGTCCACGTGTAGGGACTGCACGGAGTCGCAGAAGAGAGGCAACAAAGGCAGCGAGTGTTTGCAGCAATGCGGGAAGAGCCCAGGTGACCTCTGGGGCTGCCAGAAGCTGGGGGAAGCTAGCTAAGGCTCGGTTCTCTCCTCCAAGCCTCAAAGGGAGTGAAACCTGCAGACTCGTTGCCTCCAGAACGGGGAAAACCAAAGTCTGTTGTTTAAGCCATGCAGCTTGTGGCACTTTGTCATAGCCACCCCGGAATGACAGGAGGTGAAGACAAGGGGTGCCTAGAAAGCACTGCATAGCAACAGGACTGCTGGGCCAGGAACTTGGGGTGGTCAGGAAGACAGGCTAAAGTGGGTGATCCGGAAAGGGAAGAAAGCGCTTGTCTGAAAGAGAAGGCAGATCTGGGACGGGAAGAGGCCGGGTCCTACGTGCGCACAGAGCACACCTGGGTGGGGGAAAGGTCCGGAAGTAGAGCAGCTGGACTGTCCACAGTGGCTGGGAAGAGGGAGGCCTGCGTGACTCAGACAGAGGAAGGGGGCGGGGCTGAAAGACCAAGGGTAACACTGGTCCCAGGGGACCGTGGTCTCTCCACAGAGGACTCTGGCAGGACTAGGGAGTCAGTGGGCAGTGCGGGGCTGTCTGCTGCTCAGCATGGGCTGCTGCTTGCACACTTGACAGCTTCAGGCTCAAGTACCTTCTTTGGTCGTAGGGCCTGTTCTCTCTCTCTCTCTCTCTCTCTCTCTCTCTCTCTCTCTCTGTCTGTCTGTCTGTCTCTCCCTCCCTCCCTCTCTTTCTCCCCCTCTCTCTCTGTCTCTCTGTCTCTCCCTCCCTCCCTGTCTCTGTCTGTCTGTCTGTCTCTCTCTCCCTCCCTCCCTCTCTCTGTGTCTCTGTCTCTCTGTGTCTCTGTCTCTGTCTCCCTCTCTCTCTCTCTCCCTCCCTCCCTGTCTCTGTCTGTCTGTATATATGTCTGTCTGTCTGTCTGTCTGTCTGTCTCTCCCTCCCTGTCTCTGTCTCTCTGTCTCTCACCCTCCCTCCCTCCCTCCCTGTCTCTGTCTCTGTCTTTCTCTCTCCCTCCCTTACTCCCTCTCTCTGTGTCTCTGTGTCTCTGTCTCTGTGTCTGTGTCTGTGTCTGTCTGTCTGTCTGTCTGTCTCTCTCTCTCTCTCTCCCTCCTCTCTTCCCCCTTCCTTTATTGGGGATTGAACCCATGACCTCAAACCTGCTGGCCAAGCAGTCTACCTCATGTCCCAGCAGTAGGCCCTGTCCTTCTGGAAGCCCGCATCCTTCTGCAAGACAAAATAAAGATGGCCCATGTTTAACCCCATGAGGTCTGGGTTCCCTGCCTTTCTGCGTTGCAGGTCCAGCAGTGCGGTCCAGGGAAAGGCCCTCCATTCACTTGCCAGTAGTCTCAGAGGCCCCACAAAGAGTCCCCCCTCTGCTCTAGAAGGTGTGACCTTGACCCTGAGCCTGTCTCTCAGATACAGCTCCCGCATCTGTGTCCCCTGCACACCAGCTAGGTCTCCCCTCTGGAACTCCAGTTCCTGCAGCTCTGCTGGCCCAGAGCCTCTCTGTCTCCAGCGGGGCAGGCTCCGTGGCAGACTCCACCTCTTCCCAACACCTGCCAGGCTAGGCTGCCCCAGCAGGCACTGGCCTGTGAGATGTTACTGGAGATCAAGTAGACACAGTGACAGATCCAAAACACAGTTCCACCTGCTGAGTCAGGGTTGTCTGTCCTCAAACATAAGTCACACGGAGGTCATGCCTGACCTAAGTGAGGTTAAATGGATGGATTAAGAGCAGGTGTATGAAGGTTGATGTGGTTTCCCAGGGCAGAGGAACCAAGAATCTCAGCTTATCCAATCCTCTTGCAGATAGAGTCAAGGCGATGAGCGGGCTTTGCTGATTGACAGGCCAGGTTCAGTCTTGGCTCTATTGCTCCTGGTCATGGGTCTAAGTTCCTTAACCTCTGTGCCCCAAGAGATGTTAATATTCACCTCTCGGAGCATCCAAGGAGAGCAAACGGGGAACAGGTGGCTTTTTGAAAGTTCACAGTGATCTGCAACCAGGACGTGAGTCATCTGGGGCAGGGCTCTCACCCTAAACCCTGACTCCTGGAAGAAGGCATGAAAAGTAAGTCAACATCGTGCAGGTTCTCAAAGCCCCAGGACACCTGGGGACTGGGCTTACCTGGCACACACACCCTTGTGTGGCCAAGAAAACAAATTTCGCAGCATCAGGACCATCACGAGGAACACTTGTGTGAGCGCACAAAGACCCTCGGTTTGAAGGACCAGACCTAGGGTGAGAATGGCAATGGGGTACAGAGCCAAAGCTGGGTCTCCCGTGTTAAGCCCCAGGTGTCAGGTCCAGGACAGCCCTTGGGGTCAGCATGGCTCAAATAAGGGTTAGGAGTTTGGGTCTGTGGAGGTCTGGGGAACGGCAGTGGGGGCGGGGCTGGGTGGGCACTGTGTGGCTCTGTCACTTGAGGGCCAGGCAAACCCAGCTTCTAACTGTGACTAGGCCGCTCGGCAGCAAGGGGCCTCTCTTCACACAGCCCAGAAGGCTCCATTCACTTCAGCAGAGGATTATGCTGAGAATCTTCGAAATCACCAGGGCTGAATAGAAAGGAAGAGCCACTCTGAGTTCTGCAAGGGAAACTTACAATCTTGTTTATTTATTTTAGAGACAGGGTTTCATGTAGCCCAGGCTGACCTCACACTCCCTGTGTTGTTTAAAGTTCAAAGCGAGAGCTGAAGAGTTAAAAAGCCAGTAGACGAGAATAGACGGTATCTTTCCAAAACATTACTAGAATTAAATGTTAAAAACACCAAGCCGGGGGCTGGAGAGATGGCTCAGAGGTTAAGAGCACTGACTGCTCTTCCAGGGGTCCTGAGTTCAATTCCCAGCAACCACATGGTGGCTCACAACCATCTTCAATTCAATCTGGTGTCCTCTTCTGGCAGAATACTGTATATGTAATAAATAAAACCTTTAAAATTAAAAAAAAATACCAAGGCAGGGGTGGGAGAGACGGTTCTGCTGTTAAGAGCACTTCTTGCTCTTTTAGAGGACCTAGGTTCAATTCCCAGCACCCACATGGTGGCTTACAACCATTCAAAAGTACAGTTCCAGGGGATCAGATGCCCTTCTCTGAACTCTGCAGGCATCAGTTAAGCACATGGTATACATACATGCATGCAGGCAAAACACTTACACACATAAAATAAAACCTAAAGACAAAAACAAAACAGCAAACTAGAGACTTTGCCATGGCTCACTGGCTATAAGCACTTGCCTACAAGCCTGATGACCTGTGTTCAATTCCCAGAACCCATGGTGTAAGGAGAAAATCAACTCCTCTGACCTCTGTACTCTCTCTGTGTTAAGTATTCATGCTCCCAACACATATTACCATGCACACAATGATAAATAAATAACAAGTCTTAATACCAAAGTATAAGCCAAACAAACCAATGAACTTGATTACGAAATGTATATGGAAAAAAAATGAAGTGAACAGAGATCTTGCAATGACTAAAAGTCACTAAGGACTCATAACCAGAAAATAGATGAAACTCTTGCAAATCAAGAGGAAGCCCCAATAGAATATGGGAAAAGGAGCCGGGCGGTGGTGGCACACGCCTTTAATCCCAGCACTTGGGAGGCAGAGGCAAGCATATCTTTGTGAGTTTGAGGCCAGCCTGGTCTACAAAGCTACACAGAGAAACTCTGTCTTGAAGAAAAAAGAAAAAAAGAAAGAAAGTGAAAAGAAAAGAAAATGGGAAAAGGATCCAAACAATAAAGAAATCTGAAAGGCCAGCAAACAGCAGAGATTGCAAACCTGTTAATATCCAGAGGAATGCAGAGATGCAGAGTGAAACACCACAGAGCTTTATGTAACCTATCGGGTAGGATACAAAATAATAATAGCATGGAGCTGTGGTTTGGCTCAACTAGTCACCTGCTTGCCTTGCAAACTCAAGGACCAAAGCTCCGTCCACAGAAATCATTGGGGTGGGGGGAGCTAGACACAGTGTTAGGCCAGTTTATAATCCCAGCATCAGGGAGGCAGAGCCAGGCAGATCTCTGGGACTTGATGGCCAGCCAACCAGCCAAGCCTACTTGGTGAACTCCAAGCCAGAGAGAGACTGTCTCATAAAGCCATGGTGGAAGTTACCTAGCTAGACTAGCTGAAACAGTGACTAATGGCAAGCTATGGTATACACCGCCCCTCCCCCCACCCCACCCCCACTCACACAGGCAAGGTGGACAGAGACTGAGGAACACCAGCCTCACCACACACACACACACACACACACACACACACACACACACACACGCACGCACGCACGCACGCACGCACGCACGCACGTGTAAGATACGCAGACACAAGATGCTGTGACGTGCTGAGGAAATGTCTCAGCCGTCAGTCTACGCATGCTCGTAGCTTTTTATCCGGAACAGTCTCTGTGTCTGCTCTTGCTCTGCTTCTTTCATTTTGTTCTGGTTTTTGCTTTGTCCTGAGAGTAGGCCAACTAGTGTCAAACGAGTCATCCTCCTGTCTCAGTCTTGTGAGCGCTGAGATAGGCCTGGCGATCATACCCAGACTCGTTAAGTTTTTATTTTCAAGATAGGCTCTCATTTGTCTCAGGTTGGCTTTGAACTCAGTAAGTACCTAAGGACAACCTTGAATGTAGGATCCCTCTCCCTCCACCTTCCAAGTGCTAGGAATCTCAGTGTGTTGCATAATAACGGGTTTCTATTCATAGCTTTTACCTTCATCATTTATATAAACCAAATATGTGCATAAAATACAATTTGTAGAAAATTCATATAAACAAAATAATCATTAAAGACATTAAATAATTACAACATAAAGATCTGAATCTAATTTATTTATTTATTTATTTGTTTTTGTTTTTTCCAGACAGAGTTCCTCTCTCTATGTTACAGCTCTGGCTATCCTGGAACTAGATCTATAAACCAGGCTGGCCTCAGACTCACAGAGATGCACCTGCCTCTGTCTCCCAAGTGCTGGGATTAAAGGCATGCGCCACCACTGCCCAACTCTGAATTCATTTTGGGTTAGGTGGGTTTTTTTTTTCCAGAAAACACCTGAGCTTCATGCATCCTGAGCAAGCATTTACCAATGGAGCACAACCCTAGCATCTATGATGTAATCATTGATAGTGTCCTCATTCATTCTCTAAGTTGCCCTGGTTTGAATGATACTTGGCTATATCTCCATGACCCACACTTGTACAGTACACATCCATACAAGGGAAATTCTCGAGTCCTGGGAGATGTGCCCGCAGAGATGCTCTTGGCATTAGTAATAGAGGAAGAGTTGGAGGCAGACTCCATGGTGGGCTGGGGGGAAGGTCAGGTGAAGTGTGGTAGCTGCCCACAGAAAGGATGAGAAACAGTAAACTCCATAAGCCCCTGGCACCACGGGTGGCAACGGAAATGGTGATTAGCGTCAGGGGCGGGGAGATCTGAAGGAGACATAACCCATTACCTCTATCACTTATATAACCCAAAATATCCGGGGGAAAATACAATCTGCAGAAGATGCTTGTAAGCAAAGTGTGCATTAGAAAGACGCATTAAATAATTACAACATAAAGAGCTAAGTTCAATTTTAGCAGGTGGGCTCTTCCAGAAATTATCAGTGGGGATACACACTCAGGGGTCAGCCGGCACTCTGTCTCCGTTGCTAGTTCCTGTTTGTTTTGTTTCACTGAGTCAGGGTCTCGCTGTGTAGCCCAGGCTTGTCCACAATGCTAGATACTTCTGCAGTGGCCTCCCACATTTAATTGCTGTTTGGGAGATTCAGACCAAGGAAATCGGGCCTTAGAGGACTGAGCGCTGGTGGGTGCAGAAGAGTGGGTGGGGGCAGGGGGGCGTTTGGTTCCTGAGTGGAGTTTTAAGAATGGAAAGATAGGAGTGCTGAAGATGGTGGTCCCGACTGAGCCTACAAGATGCTGGAGAACAGGGAGGTGCAGAGGGGCCCCGGGGACCCAGCTTAGCTAAGTCAGAGATGAGACTCTGAGATACCAGGACATCTGGATGAAAAGCCTCATTGTTGGAGAAAGCCTTGACGTCTTTTAAGAAGTTTCCGTTTTCTCAGGGATGCCTTAGTTGAGCTACGGCTTGGACGTAGCACGTGATAGGTAATCTTTCCTTCCAGCTCTCAGTTGAAGGGCCGGTCAGAGGCCAGTGTGCATTACAGTTTGAAGAGGCCTAAGAAATAAAGCTTCTCCTCCTGACACCTTTTTCCACCCCAGCTCTGAGACAAGGCCCCAAGGCTTCACTGCTGATTCCCTGGGGGATGTGCGCAAAGGGACATCCTCAGAACTGAGTGGCAGGATAGATGAGGGCGCCTCCTGGCCAGCGGCAGCCTTGATCTCCTGTATTGTCTTGTGGGATGAGGCAGGGGGCCGGCACCATGACACAGAAGGCTCGAAGAAGCCAAGCAGTGCTGGAAGGGGCTAAGAGCCCTTGGTGCTGGCTCCCAAGGGTAAAGGCAGTCCTCCACACAGCATCCGGACGGGGCCAGCATGCTGTCCTTGTGGCCTCCTTCACTGTGAAGTCAGTCTCTCTGACAGGAGTGAGGGCTCCCGCAATTCTGTGTTGCAAGTTCTGGGGAGATGACAGGCAGGCTGTAGAAGTTCTGGAAGGAATCAAGGCCATCAGAGTCTGAGAGTTCCATGACCCAGTCTGGCCACATTCCAATGGGCTTCCCCACTCACCAGTTTGCACAGGTCCCATCGCTGTCTAGAAGGCAGAGCAGGCAGGAAACCACTCTGAGATGCAAAATAGCCTTTTGATTGCAGATGAGCTACTTTTTCTTTCTTTTAAATATATATATATATATGTATGTATGTATGTATGTATGAGTGCATGTGTACCATGTGCATGTCATCCATGTATATTCCTGGTGAGACGGTGTCAGTCCCTTGAAACCACAGTTACAGGCTGTGGGGAGGCATCATGTGGGTCCTGGGAAACAGAGCCTGGGCCCCCTGCAAGAGCAGTAAGTACTTTTTACCGCTGAGCCATCTCTCCAGCCCCGACTTTACCTTTCTAAAAAGTAATCATGAAAATGAAAGCAAGCCTCAGGAAATGTGTGCCTAAGTTCGCCAGTTCGCTATTGGTAGGTCTAGAAGAAAACCCTGTTCTAAAATGCTTCGGTAGGCGTGCCTTGAGAATAGGCAAGCTGCCCACGCTCGGGTGTGTTGGGTGGCACACTGGCTCTCTGAGTAGGTTTCGGCACTCTGCAGTGAGACAGTGAGGATAGGGTAGGCAGCAGTCATGGGAGCAGTGTCCGCTGCTGTCCGTCTGAGGACACACATCTACCTGCCCGCAAGGGACTCCTCCTTACATAGCAGAGCAAAAGAGGGGGTTGGGCACACGGCCCAGATGGAACCAGGCAGATTGGAAGACCCGTGGCCAACAGTTCAGGCGCCTATATACCGCAAACGAGGGGAAATTCCATCCTTGGACATGCCTAGGTCTGAGACCTAGGATTACCAACAGTCTTTGTTCATGCAGAGAATGGAGTCTGTGTGCACAGGCAGGCAGCCAGCCTGTCCTACCCCCACCTCCCCAACCCCCACGAGGACCAGCCCCTGCTAGTGGCATTGCCTGGGAGTGCTAAGCATGCCCCGAGAGACAAATGTTGGACGCAATACACACAACAGATGCTAAATCAGGGCTGTGGGACATAAGGCAAAGGATGCCCACACCTGGTCCGTGCACATGTTTCCTCTGGCTCCAGGAGTGTTCTGAAGGAAAAGCCAGAAAGGTTCAACTCATTACCAACATTTAACAATCGAGAGATTTCCTATAAAAATCATGGTTTTGGGTTTTTGGGGAATGGAAGACATTGACAAGACAGGGTCCACGTTCCAACTTGACAACAGCCCAGCCGGTCCCCAGGGCCTTCAGTCTGCCCTTGTCCTTGTCTGTCACTAGGTCAGAGTTTGAAGTGACTGCCAATACTCACAGTTACTGTTGGGGCAAGGGCCAGACCCAGTTCCCGGAGTCTTTGGGCTCCGCTACCCGCTCTCCATGCATTCCTGAATAAAATTCCCAGGGTCACCTGAGGACCCAGCCTGAGGAACTGCCTCAGAAATGTAAACTGGCCAAGTGACAAGGCCAATTTCTTAGAAACGCAGGGGAAACCTGGTAAACTCCAAACAGCCAAAGCCCAAATTGCAATGAAGTGTCTCCTTGCAACCAGCCCATGGCTTAAGGAGAGATCCTGTAGCTCAAAAATACTTGTCAACGAAATATGCTGTCATGCTTCAGTCCAGTTTAAACAAAGGGTTGCTTAAGATGCAACGAAGATGAATTCCTTCTGGAGGGAGTCTTTAAGATCTTACCGAGTCACGGCACACGCAACACATGCCACAGAATTTTGTTTGCTGACATCTCAAAAAGATTTTATTTTGAATCAAAGACATTTTCAGCCTCTCGGTGGAAGAGGCAGAGGCAGGTGGATCTCTGAGTTCAAGGCCAATATGGTCTACAGAGTGAGTTTCAGGACAGCCAGGGCTACACAGAGAAACCCTGTCTGGAAAAGAAAAAAAAAATAACAATAATGAAAACTGGAAAACCTCCAAGCCTCTATGTCAAATCTCAGGACCCAGACAGCTACATGTTAATAAGGCGTCATCAGCTCCATAAAGAATACACTCGCAGGGTTTGAGTTCACTTCATCCCGTAGATCTTCACTGAGCTCTGTCTGGTGAGGCTCCATCCCAGGCACCGAGGCACCAGGTCTGGCAAACGATGGCCTTACCATCGGGGTGGGGACAGGCAGCAGAAGAGACTCACTGCTTTAAAATGCTCAATGTTTACTTTGCAACTAAACAAACAATAACTTTTTAAAAATCTGGGAAATACTGTGTTTCATGTAAACTGACTTATTTCCATGTGAATCTTTACACAGTAGAGGCATGATATCTTTAGGATATCGATTGTCCCGGGAAGGGCTAAGTAGGCTTTATCTAGAATACTTCTTTTCCTAGAATCTGAAGCTAATGGGATGAAATATTAATATTCATTAAATCTATAAATAGCGGGCACATATCTGTAGACTGAATTCCCTCCTGGAATTTTAAAACATTAAATAGCAAAATTGGGTCTAGAGCTGTGGCTCAGTGGTTTAAAAGCCCTGGGTGCTTTTCTGGAGGACCTGGGTTCAATCCCCAACACAGTCTGTAGCTCCAGTCCCAGGGCATCCATCCAGTGTCCCTTCTGACCTCCAAGGGCACTGTCTGCACACGGTGCACAGGCATACACGCAGACAAGACACCTATACACAACAACAACAAGTTATAAAAAAATATTAAAGGGCGAAATGATGTGTTTTCTGATAGTAGAGAGAAGATATATACCCTTGTCCTGAGATGTCACCCCTGTGATTGTCAGTCCACTGCCAAGCTGTGCTGCCTGGCCGGGGAGTGCCTGAGGAATGTCCTGGTGCCTGGAAGGCCAGGTGACTCTGAAGCAGTGTTTATTCCGTGTCATCTTCTGCCTTTGTGACCAGCTGTCCCCTACCTGACACCTGGTCCTCTGGTCTGCTATGCCCAGGGAAAGCTTACTGGAACCCAGCGGCGGGGCTGGGACTGCATGCAGTTAAGTAAGGAGAGTGCTCGCCTAGTATGCAAGAAGCCCGGGGCTTAGTCCCCAGCTATGAAACCAGGCATGGTGGCATAAGCCTGAAATCATAGCCATTGAGAGGTGGGGGGCAGGAGAACCAAAGCCTCCAAAGTCAATCTCAGCTGTACAGCAAGTTCCAGGTCAGCGAGAGCTGCGTGAGATCCCCTCAGGACAGCAACAAACGGAACACAAAATGGGGGTCGGGGGGAGGTTGCTAAGGGGGGGGAGCACTTGCCGTGGGAGTGTGAAGGCCTGGGTGTGGGTCCCCAGAACCCACGGAAAACTAGACAGCACGGCACACGCCTGTGATCTCAGGACTCCACAGGAAGAGGGCAAACAGAGGGGAGATTGCCCAGAAGCTCACAGGCCAGCTAGCCTGACATGGGTGGTGGTGGATAAGAGGCCTTGCCGCAAACAAAGCAGAAAGTGAGGACCAGCGAACACCCCACCCCAGGTCGCCCTCCGCGGAAAGTGAGGACCAGCGAACACCCCACCCCAGGTCCCCAGGTCGCCCTCCGCGGAAAGTGAGGACCAGCCAACACCCCACCCCAGGTCGCCCTCCGCGGAAAGTGAGGACCAGCCAACACCCCACCCCAGGTCGCCCTCCGCGGAAAGTGAGGACCAGCAAACACCCCACCCCAGGTCCCCAGGTCGCCCTCCATGGAAAGTGAGGACCAGCAAACACCCCACCCCAGGTTGCCCTCCAATCTTCATATGCGTGCCAGGGCACAGCCACCCTGCACGTTCACACTTGTGCATGAAAGATCATGTGTGTGTGTGTCTCTGTGTGTGTGTATTTATATATTCACAAAAAATAAGCAAAGAACACAATCAAAATTGTAATGCATGGACTTTAGGGAGAGCCTAGAAAACCTCTGAACACACGTGTAAATTGTTGTTAATATTTTGGTTTTGGGCAGTGCCTCGGGAAGTCAAGGTGGTGAAGGAAAAGACTTCTAGGTAAACCGTATCATGGCTAGTCATCATCATCTTAGCAGACAGGCACAAGGAAGGTACCCGAACCTGAGAACCCAGCTTTGGCGGTAACTAGCAGTGTCTGTTCATTTGCTGTGATAACGCTGCTCAAATATCTACAGGACCCCAGGCACTGCTCCCGTGCTGAGGGCCTGGTCAGCAAACCAGACAGACAGGAGTGTTGGCTTTTGTCTGGGGAGAGCAAGCAGGAGCAACTGCAGGGCAGCCAGGGGCTGGAAGGGAGCACCGCAGATGGAAAGCTACTGGAGAGTGCTCCCCGTAGCTAGGCCTTTGGGTAGAGACCTGGGGGACAGAAAACGCGAGGCTGCTAGATAAGGCTGTTCACCGAGAAGGGGTAGGGAGAGGCCTGAGGAATTGGGGACCCCTTTGAAACAATCGGGAGTCATTGGGAAACCAAGGTCGGAGTTGGAGATGTGACTGTAGCCCTGGGGACTGATGAAATGACCTTGGAAGGCTGTGTACCCATATAAACACCTGGTCTGATCTAGGCTACACTGGGCTTGGAAAGGCTGGGGGGCAATGGGGAGAATGAAGGCAGAACAGAGAACACAGAAACCCTAACTTCAGAGAACACAGAAACCCTAAGAACAGAACACTTGGGGTGATGTTCAACGGTGTCCAAGGCCAGGCAGGGAGGCGTGGCCCGGGGGATCAGTAAGCCAGAAGTAAATGGCAGTCTTGACAAGGGAAGTCTGCTGGCAGAGTGAGACCCTATTCATTCATGCCCCCAGCTTGCTGTCTTTTCAATGGAGGCATCTGAACAGGTATGACCTGGGCTTCCCCCTTCTCCTAGCTGTACCACAGGCTAAGAAGCTAGAAGCGTTTCTTTTCAAGACAAGGGGGAATGATGAAAAGACAAGAAACTATCGTAATATCAGAAGACACGCATTGGACTTACTAGCCCAACGACTAGCATGCCCACTAATACTCTTTTCCATAAGTCCTTTAAGGATATTCACGTAAATTGTTAAACGAGAAAACTGTTAAAACACAATGGCTATGGGCAGCATTCTTCTTAGCAAGCTGTGCTGTGCTGTCAAAACTGGCCCTGGATACTGCCTGGCTTACTGTCGCGAGGAACTCCTTGTCAGGATTTCCAGATGTTACACACACTAGGACACGGCTGAGTGGCACCCTCAGGCAGCTGAGACTGTGCTGTTTACCCACCCACTGTTTAGAAGGGACCTGTTGCCCCTCCAGGAGCAGGAAAGGGAACCTTGGTGCTATTAGGAATTTACATGAGCAGTCTGGGGACTTTATCCTATAGACTGTGTTTCTCTATGGCACATTTTAGCTAATGAAAAGCTTGCCCTGGGGTTGTGTTTAAAAAGAAGTATCTCAGTTCTAGAAAGGAGGCAATAAAAGACCTTAGCAAAGTGTCGCCAATGTTGGAACTTTCCTACATGCACCATCTCCCTGTCCCCTGTCTTCAATCTTCACCCAAGGTTAAGGGCTGGAGTCCCCAGAGCCTTGTTTGGCCAAGGGCACTCTACCTGTATCTGTCCCCCTATTGTTTATTGACTGTCCTTTCAAAGCTGGAGATTGGCATGCTCTTTGCAGACTTGCTTTAATTGGTTGAGATTAACCCGGCACCTGTGTGGAGCCAGGCTCTCAGGTGGTTAAATACAGAGACTAGAGGCTTTGTCAGAGGGAGTGACTTCTCAAACTACCTATACCCTGTCTGGTTTGGTTTAACCTTGCCCAAGAACCTTCAAGCAACGTGCCCAAAGCCTTTCTCCTGGCTCCCAAGGAAGACTTGTGATGACACTTCCCTGCCCAAAAAGCAGAAAAGCAGTTGGAGTAAATAGCCAGACAAATAGCTTTCCCTGTGCCTTCAGAGGCACTGATTATCCTGTTATCCTGGTTTGCCCTGCCTTCAGAGGCACTGATTATCCTGTTATCGAACACTGCTTTCAGATACGCATAAGAGCCCCCACAAAGGGTAAAGAGACATGTGAGGGTCACACACCAGGGTCCCACTGCTAATCCACCCCGAGTCACAAGGTCTCAAAATCACGTGTATCACAACCACCAGGAGTGGGGTAACAGGATAGTGTTACAGACACAGCTTTCCAGACCACTGTCCCATACAGTTTCACAGACTGCCTTGTAGCTCAGACTCTTCAAAGTGCTGGGCTGGGGGGGTTAAGGTTGCATAAAGAGATGACCCCTAAAACATCCTTCTAAAATGCTCCTTAGATGTAACATACTCGGCTTTATCGGAAAGAGGTTTTTCCCTGCACAGTAACATCTAAGTGTAAGTTTTAGGGTTTAGGGCCGGGTGGTGGTGGTGCAAGCCTTTAGTCCCAGGATGCAGAGGCAGGCAGATTTCTGTGAGTTCGAGATCAGTCTGGTCTCCAAGAGCTAGTTCCAGGACAGCCAAGGCAACACAGAGAGACCCTGTCTCAAAAAAAAAACAAAAGTTTTAGGGTTTATAGTAGCGGGAGGTGCATGAGAAAAGTATATACAATTAGCTTTGTATGCTAATTTACGTGAGAAAGAAGATGCATATGTTGACTATGCTTAAGTGCTCTCCTTGTGACTCAGCCGCAGGATTCTATGTAGGAGTCATTCCCTTTACTTTAGGGATGAGGAGGTGGGAGCTGGGGCTGGGCCAGTGCTTGCCCTGTGACCAGCTGGGAAGTGCTGGAGACGGAACACAACTTTCGCTGTGTGTCTAAACCCGGTCATCTTTTGATTTTTACCACATCACACCAGATTTTTCAAAATCCCTCTGGAGGGTAAGGTTCAGAACGGCTTCTGGAGGCCTCAGGCCACTACTATCTCAAACCGTAAACTAACTGGGTGAGATCAAAACTGGATTAGACGCACGACGCATGTACTGGACGGTCACGTACTGTACTGTCAAGGCATCGGGACAATAAGGCAGCCAGGTAGGCTGGGTTAGGAGGAGTGCGTCCAAGCTGAGACACTCTGGCTGCAGTAGGTGATCTGGACATCTTCTTTATTGTTCATTACGTGATTTTCGTTTCAATAAAAAAGAAATTCCATCTTCCAAGGGAGTAGACAGCAGATGAGAGGCCATCTCAGCCACAGCGGCACTCTTGGCCACGCCCCTGACATGCCTAGACATGCAGTTAGGAGCCATGTGACCCACAACGGACCGTGTGTTGTTACTAACCATCCAGCACTAAGCTAGCTTCACGTGTGTATTAAGTCTACAGCTGGGCCGCTATTCTACAAATCAGGATGCCGAGTCCCAAAGGAACTTTTCCCAGTCACTGGTCATACTGTCCTGGAATGGAGCTGGGTACCGTCCACATTCAGTCCATCTAATCCTCATTACAACCCCACGCAACAGGTGCCATAAAATCGGGCAGTTTTGCCGATAAGAAAACCAAGCAATCCATCCATCCAGTCCCCCGCCCCCCCAGGCGCAGCTCTGGTCTCAAGCCTCGGTGGGGCTGTGGTTGTCTCCGAACCAGACTTTGAGAAGCAATGCTTTAATGACAGCCCACCAGGTTTCACAGATCGCCGGGGTGCAAGTGCCCTGGAGTGTTCCGGGAGGGGCTCGGGTTTCTTTGAGAAGTATTAAAAAGGAAGAAAGTAAACTTTTAGGATTAGTTTAGGACTTCGGAGGCTCCTCCCCGGTGGAGCCTTTTGCCCGTCAAAGTCGAATCAAGAGGACAGATTAGTTCTTTAACCAAGGCCTGCGGGAACGGGGTCTTCCACGCGCGCGGGGCTGTCTCTCGGAGGCTGCGCAGGCCACGTGCACGGGGACCCCCGGGGCGGCCGTGACCGGGGTGAGCCCGGCAGCCCCACCCACGAACGGCCCGGTGGCCGCCGCCCCACCACGTGGAGTTGCGTTTCCTCGGCTCCGCTCGGGACAGCGCGGAGGAGCGCCAGCCCCTTCCTTCCTTGTCCGCTCCGCGCTCGCCAGCGGCCCCGGGGCTCCGCGGAGTCGAGAGCCAGGGCGCGCGGAGGGAGGTCCCGGGTCCCGTTCCGCCCGGATCCCGCCGGGCCGCGGCCATCTTGGCGAGCGCACCCCGCGGGGTCGTGGGAGCACCGGGCCGGGGACCCCGCCCAGTTCGGGGTCGCGCCCCACGTGCGCCCCCCGCCGGAGGGGTGATGGTGGGGAGGGAGACACCTGTGCGCGCGCTCGGGGCCCCCAGGCGGGGCCTGTGGATGGGGGCGGGGGATGGAGCTGGAGCCGCTGCGCGACCCTTTGCGCCCCCCCCCCCCCGGGGAAGGGGTCCCTCCCCGAAGCCAAGGCGCAGCGCGGGCTGCGTAGACACGCCCCCCTCCCGGCTGCTCCCCGTTTGCGTGTGTGTGTGTGGGGGGGAAAACAAAACAAAACCAAAAAGCCTAGTGTTTCTCAAAAAAGGTCCCGCGGCTGCGGTCTCAGCTCTGGGGCAACGGTTGCCACACGAAGTGAAACTCACCGGGCGCTCGGCCCCGCTTCCCGCGCGCCCCCGCGCCCCGCCCGCCCCTCCCCGCCCCGGACAGGGCCCGGGCTGGGCGGTGACTCATCCGGCGCCGCCCGGCCGGTTCTTAAGCTCCGGGCTGCGGGCGCGCTCAGGGCTTCACTCCGCCTGCAGGTCCAGACGCGTCCCCGTCTTCGTCTCCGCCGCCGCCGCAGCGCCCACTTCCCGAGGACCCGCGCAGACACCCGCCGGCCAAGATGCCCAAGCCAGTAAGTCGTCGCCGAGGAGGAGCGGGTGGCGAGCGCCAGGCCGGGGCTTCCCTCCCCGGAGCCACCTTGCGCGGGGCTGACGGGCGGTTCTGTGTCTGCTGACGGGCGCCGACGGCACCCGGTGTCGCCGCCTCTGTGGCGCTCTTTGAGTCCCCCTGGCTGGTGCTTTTTCGGTCGCTGGCCTCTTACCCCCTCCCCGACCCCCGCCCGGGTCTCCCGGCTGCTTTCGAAGTGTCTGCGAGCGTAACTCAGAAGTTTCTGAACGGGTGCGGCTCGCACGGCCGCGTAACGACCTCCACCTGCCCGCCCGCCCAGTTCCTCCGAGCACCGAAACCACTTGCAACCCACACCTTCCTGGGCGATTTGAAGGGCACTGGGGAGGAGAGAGAGGGAGGCTCTGTGCCTGGGGGTAGCCCGGCCTCAGCCCTCTCTGGGGAGGGTTTTTGCTGGTTGCAGCAGGATCCGTGTCGGGGAGGGTTAGCCGGGGACCTGAATTGCAGATGAGGGTGTCCCAGAGGCTTGGTTAGTGAACTTGGGCTGATGAACGTGCTGCCTGCTTGCCTCTCTATTCTTGAATCTGTTGAAGTTGCTGGCGGGACCGGGGTGGGAAGAAAACTACAAAGCCGGTCCTCAGTGGAATATAGTCCGACTGCCTTTAACACTGGTGGCTGGAGAGAGGGAGAGTTGTATGTACTTTTTAAAGTTGAGATGGAGAAAATCAAGATTAATAAAAACTACAAGGATATGAGGAATGTATTCCTAGTCTTTAGGGCTCATCTGTTTTGTTTTCTGTTTGTTTTTGTTTTGGGATTCTCGAGACAGGGTTTCTCTGTGTAGTCCTGACTGTCCTGGAACTCGCTTTGTAGACCAGGCTGGCCTCGAACTCACAGAGATCTGTCTGCCTATGCCTCCCGAGTGCTGGGATTAAAGGAGTATGCCCCCACTTCCCGGTTTACGACTAATCTGTTTTTACTACTTTTAACAGTTTATGTTCTCTGAAAGGAGGGTTTTCTCTAGAAATTTTAATACTCTTAAAATGATAATAGATCCAGACTTGAATAGTTTTTGGTCTGAGTTATTCATGAGAGAGTATTTGACCCTACATGAAATGCATTTCAGACTCAGAAATGACTCATCCGGACTCTACAATGCCTGTGGTATAAAGCTGGGGGGTGGTCAGTACATTAGTTCCGGGTGTGGTTTTCTTGATTTCATTAAAACATACAGATAGTGACCAGGGAAAAAAAGTCAGGAGCCTGTTTCCAGTCGCTCCCTTTTCTTCTGTTTTCACAAACTATAATTTCTCTTTTTCCTTTGATTTTTCTTAACTTTAAGATATCCATAGCATACTCTATCTTTATAACCAGTTTTAAATGTGTAGCTCAGTGGCATTAAATACATTGTTAATCAACCATCACCGTTGTCCATTTTCCCAGCTTCACTGTTTTACACTGCAACACAATCTCCCTTTCCCCAAACACTGGCAGTCGCCCTACTCTTCTTCCTCTGTGACTTGAGTATTCTAGGGACGTTACGAGGATCTTGCTATTTGTCCTGTTTTGTTTCCGTCAGTATAAAGTGTTCATAATTGCAGACATTGCACTATGTCAAAACTGCCTCATTTCAAAGGTGTTCTCTCTTTCTCCCCTTTCTCCCCCCTCCCCTCGCTGTCTCTGTTTTAATTTTGTCTGGTTTAAAGGTCTTCTGTGGTAAGAACTTTGTTCTTAGAAGTAAAGAGTCCTTGAGCCGTCAGAAGGCTGGGTGCAGGTCAGCTTTAGTAACAGAATAACTTTTTTTGAAGCCTCTGTTCCACAATAGCCAGAGTTAACAATTTCCAGGCTTCTGAGAGCGCAAGGCGCGTGCCCCCTGGAGGAAATCCCTTCCTGCCCTTACAGCCCCGAGGGTGTTAGAGACGGAGTGGTAGATCCAGCTCTGGGCATAGCCTAGTGGCCATCTCAGACTATTACTGGGAAACTGGGTTTTGTTAGTTTAGTTTTTTAATTGTTGTTGTTGTGGGGGAGGGGGTTGGGGTTTGTTTATTTCCTGCCCGGGTAAATGTTAAATGAAGCATCCACCAGCAAACTCTGTAGGTATGTCCCTTAAACAGAAGGTTATGGATCCTGTTTAAGCCTAAAGTGAGCGTTTGCTTGGGTGACTTGTGTGAGACTGGATGCTATCAGCCTGCATCGAGGAGCAGTCACAGTCAACGGTGGACACATCTGAATCGTTGGTTCTGGTTCGGCCGGCCCACATAGTGGTTGGTTTTCTTCTCCAGACTGAACCAGATAGCTCTGTTCATAAAACAGTACAAATGGCATGGTACTTAGACTCTGCTTATTAAAAGGTTGGATGCTCATTCATTCACCAAGCAGGGTGCCTGGCACAGAGGTCAACATGGTTCTTTTCCTATTGAAAGGACTCACAGTCTGGTTCTCCAGCCAAGATTCAGAGCTTAGCACATCATACTGTGCTTCCAAAGAGGGGAGGGATTCCCCAGTTTCCCTAGTGAAGTGCAACGGTTAAGACCCCTGGGTGCCGTGAGGTGTGGGGGTTGCCTGTGAACCCCTGGAGAAGCCTGAGCTCCACTGAAGCCTGCTTGGAAGGCTTTGGGGACAGCCTGTTGTCTTGCTCTTGAATTTTCCACGGTCGCTCTGGAGCACCATCTGATAGGAGTGATGGACTTCCAAGGAAGGTAGCCCTGTGTCTGGGTGCACCTGGGCCTCTGCTCATCTGGTGTCAGGATTGAACGCTGTGCGGTCTCCTTGGACCCCAGGTGGGGCTGGTTCAGGAAGCAGTTGTTACACAATCTTTGCAGGCAAGGTGGCTAGGGAGCTCCTCTCTCCCTCCCTCTCTGTTCTCCCCAACCTGCTATCCTGGTCTGGTGGGAAGCTGCAGGCAAGTCTCAGAGAGAAGGGTGTTGTCTTTCAAGCCACCGGCTCGGATGTCTCAGAGCTACAAGGGGAAGTGGCCCTCTGTGGTACCAAGATGCCTTGACTAGGCTCATGTCCAAAGTGGTGGTGTGGACCTTTCTGATGTGGAAGGTTTACCCTTTGTTAGAATTTCAAAGTGTGTCTGTCAACTGTAAACTAAAACGTTATGGTTTGCACTGCTCGGGACCGAACCCACGGCTTCATGCATGCTAGGCAAGTGCTCTACCACAAGCCAAGATAATTTCTGAGACACCCTGACCCCTTTGGGAATGTTGCTTTCCCCTTGATATTTTAACAGGGGCAGATATTTTTAATGAATAGACCGAAAGGCTTTAAGTGCACATGGGCATGCGTGCACATACCCCTTCATTGAGAAGAAAGAGCACACAGACGCACTCTTGCTCCCAGCCCCCCCCGGACAGATGGTGAATTAGGTAGCTAAGGTTTTGGCATGGGGCAGTGAGAAATGCTGGCTAGGGTTACTGATCTGCCGTCATCACACAATAAGGCATGATGAATATTTATAGCTCATCCAGGAGTTGAGCAGCCGCTTGCTAAGCTCCTGTGAGAGGTGTTGAGGCTGGATGGCAGACGCAGTCCCTGTCAGTGGGATCTCTAGTCTGGTTTCGGGGCAGACAGTAATCACAGTGAATGCTGAGTTGTGACTGGGCATTTGTGGGAAGGGTGCTGAGCAGTGAGGAATGAAGGGTATTAAATGGGGGTAAGCGCACCCTGGCCCCACGGGGGGGGAGGCGTTAGGGATCCAGCTGGAGCCTGGTTGCTGTGCCTTGTCAGCCATACTCTGGCAGGCATTTTAATCTTAACTCAGGTTTTGACCCGGCAGGAGCCACATGATGAGTGGTGTAAGAGCGTGGCCGGCTGGACCAGGGGAGGTAAAAGGGTAAAAGTGTTGCTGGACACACAGGACCGAAGGGCCGGGGCGTGTGGTCCTCTGGGCTCTGTCTTTCACAGATGAGTGAGTGATGGGGACAGTTGAGAACCTGCCTGCTTTTTTATACGTGTTAATAAAGTTGGGGGGGGGAGTTCTTAAAGTCTGACCTCAACCTTCTTATGTTGTCTTTGTTGGACTCTGGCTTGTGACTGAGGTGGGGAAGGGTAGTAGGCTGGGCTTTTAACTCCAGAAAGACAATGCTAGCTAGCTCTGATACAAGGTGGCGCCAATGACTTGGCTTCTCTCTGCATGGGGTCCAGGAGCAGAGCTTAATCTGGCAGTGGCTCTTTGCTTTTTTTTTGGGGGGGGGGGACTAACCCCCGTGAACCTGTTCCTTTCTCAGTCCTTCCACAGTGGCCTCCGCCCTAACCGATAACATTGCGGTTTCCTAACAAAACGTGGACTGGCTTGATTCATGCTTCTAGCTTGGGAGAAGAAAACAGCACCACCTAGTGAGTCGTAACTCTTCCCCTTCATTTTTGAGACAGAAACTTTTGTGACTGACTCTTTGGAGATCCCTAGTGTGGCTCAGTGTGTTGGGTCTCCTTAAGTCATCGGGTGAGTCCACTCCTCGATAAAACAGCTAGGTTCACAGTCAGCCTTCAAGTCAGGAAAACAAGCTGAGCTTTCTTTTCAGCATTAACTACATGCGAACTTCCCATTGAGTCTTAATTAGCTTTTGATTTGCGCAATCACTACGGAATATGAAATGCTTGCGGAAGAGCCCAGAGGTTTTGTCATCTTTCATAGATGCTTGCCCTCCATAGCTGTTGACTTCAGAGTACAGATGGTGTTCTAGATGTCGGTGGGGAGCTCCTTTGCAGCCCAGGCTGCCTGGAACTAGCTGTGTAGCCAAGGATGACCTTGAGTACTGGGGCTCCAGGTTTGTGTCACCACGCCCAGTTTATGCCGTGCTCCATCAAACCCTGTTCCGTGCACTCTAGGCGAGCACTACCAGCTGAGCTATATCCCCAGCCCAAGAGCTGTTTAAATAACCAAACAGCAGGGCTGGAGAGAAGGCTCAGTGGTTAGGAGCACTGGCTGCTCTTCCAGAGGTCCTGGGTTTGTTTCCCAGAATCCAACATGGCAGGCAGCTCCCAACCTCAGTAACTCCATTTCCAGGAAATAGGACACCCTCTTGTGGGCCTCTCAGGCTCTGTACGACATACAGGCAAAACACTCATGCATATAAAATAAGGTTAAAACCATTCTCTTATAGTGTGGCTTTTGTAAACTTTCGGCTGAGATATTTAGCATACGGCTAATGTACATTATTCTCTAATAAAATGCAAAGAGCCACAAAAATATCAAATATGTGCGTTGCTTGCTCTTGGACAGCCATTTAGCATCTGCAGACCTCAGTTTGTCATCTAGAGTAAAAAAGGTTTTAAGTGCAAAAGATGCTTCCCAGGGTAAACTGAGGCAAGGCTTGTATTCGTGGAGTCCAGACAGCTGCTCTGACGTGCTGTAAGCTCTGTGATGCTTGTGTAGACGGTCAGTGAAAAATGGTGTCCTGGCTCAAGCTTAGCCATGACTTCACAGGGAGAGAGCCGGGAAGTGCTCAGGAAAAGCGAGCCCCCTGTCTCTCACATGTTATCAGAGTCCCCTGGGAATTGTGCTTCCTGTGTGAGGGGAGTTGTCAGGTGCTGCTGTGGGCCTGGTGCCCGTGGCTTTTGCCTGGGAGGAGCTCTGGTGGAGAGGGTGAGTGTGGGCAAGGGTCATCCTGACACGACGAGGTAGGAGAATGACCAGGAGCAAGTGGCGGCGGTGTCATCATCCCCCCACCCCCTTGGCCAGTTGCTGGGGGCTGATACAGGATCTGGGTTGAGGGCTGAGAACATTTCTGGCCTGGGGCTGATTCCATTTGTGTTTTAAATTCAGTAAGGCCCTTTCATGTGCTGCGGATAGATGGTAATGCCCTTTTAAAGGAAGGGAACTTCAGGAACACTTTGCCCTTTTAGTTTAATGTATTTGATAGAGGCAAAACCGAAAAACATTCTAACTTCAGCTCCATTTTCTCTGATGGAAGAAAGGGGGACGAGGGGACCATACAGGTCAGTTTAAGGGCAGCAGAGTTTTGCCTAGCTTTTTGTGAGCTTGAGGCCACTTTTCACAACCAACTTCTGCTTGCTGTTGTCTCTCCTTTTGCCTGAGGGACGGTTACCCAACATCCTCCCAGTAGACGGTGGAGGTCTCTGTTTGCATTTAAGGAAGGCACACGTGAACCATTGCAAACAGGTGCTTTTCTCCTAAGAAGTCCCAGCTAAGAATGTTTTTAGGTTTTTTGAGGCCTTGCTTTAAAACGCCAGCCTGTGTGGACTCCAAATAAGGCCCTATGAGCCTGAGGTATTTACCCTCTGGGCCTTTACTGAAAAAAGGGCCAGTCCCTTGCTTCCAGGATAAAGGTAACTATTGTCAAGCTTTTGTTAGGCCTTGTGTATATTTTATGGCTAGGCCAATATTTGGAAGGAGAACCACTCCTATAGTTCTAGGTTTTACAAAAGTCTCCTAAAACAAAGAATCTGTTTTTGTCAGTAGAGTCTAGGTGCAGCGGATGTCTTGACCATGGATTCCTATTGGGAAAACTGTCAAGGAGCGCAGTCAGGGTTGGGGCTAACTGAAGTAATATTTTAACAAGGCTGGTGTTAGTGGCTGCCCTTTCTTTGTTTCATAAGGAAAGTGGCAGCATCTTGTGTCACCTCCTAAACCATTGTTTAATGACAGATTTTTGGCACATGCTGAGAGCAATTTGTACCTGATATTTGAGTTGGAAAGAGAATGTGTATGAGTTGCTTTTTTTTTAAATCCTTGAAAAACTTAAAAATTAAACCCAGCTGGAGTGACACCAACCCCTCGCCCTCTTCATTATATTTCATAGACCTTAGCTCTGCCTGTCCTAATGTTTGATCCCTGTTTGTTTATGCCTTTCCCGGCTGTACAGTGAGAGGTCAGACGTCCAGAAAACAAAAACATTGTCTGCTTCCAAAAAGACCTTTACATTTTTGCATTATTGGCTGATACAAAGGGGATGGTAGCATCAGTACAAGCTTGCAACTCACTGAGGGCTTCCTCTTCCTCTGGTGCCTTTAAACAACCTACCTGCCTGCTTCTATGGGCCAAGGAGATGTGTATGTGTGTGTGCACATGTGTGCCTGTGTGTGTGCGTGCGTGCCTGTGTGTGTGTGTGCACGCGTGTGTGTTTCACATACTCTTGTATGTAAAGCTGCTGGGAGTCCAGTGCAATTGCTGAAGGCAAAAGAAAAGACTTCATAGGCATGTTCTTTAAACTGCAAAGTATTCCTGCTCGTGTGATCTAGGGTAGATTTGTCTCAGAAATCACTGAATTTCAGTGTGGTTGGCTTTATATAGTCCCATCCCAGAGCAACAGGTTAGTACAGAAATTGGGGCGTTTGGACACTTTCATTGTTTCCAGCCCCTCCTCCTCCACTGGGATGGAAAAGGGAAGCCTTGGCAGGCTTTAAGTTTACAAAGAAAACAGTACATTCCAGGTGGGTTTAGTCTACATGCCTCACGTTGCCTGTGTTCTGTTCTGTGAGTCGAGAATTAAAGATAAGTGTGGCGTGTAGTAGCCATCTTGGCTGTGCCTACCTTTGTCTTTGTGGGGCTCTCCAGTTTGTGTGTGTAATTAAGCTGCATCCCAGCTGAGCTGTATGTGATACAGCTGTGAAACTGAAATCAGACGTCAGGGGATCCAGACTCCACTGGTCTATTAGCTAACAGAAAGTGCCCTTGATTGAGAGATTATTTTATCTGCCTTGTGGAGTGAGGGCTGTGGGTTATTTGTTCTTCTCCTTAGCAGGTCTCTCCCCTGCCCTGTGGGAGGCGGCCTCTGAGAATTCTTGCTTGATTCCCATGGAAACCCCAGGCTGGAAGAAATGGGTGCCCACTTACAGACAGGCACACGCAAGGCGTGTGAGAAGTTACCGGTGCCAGGCACCGGGCAGCACTGCCATAGCCCAGCAGTCCAGAAAGTGTCCTTTGGGTTGCTCTGCCCACTGGCCCCCCCCCTCTGCAGCAGGCTGGTTCTGCCCACAGGTCCCCCCGCTCTGCAGCAGGCTGGGGAAGCAGTCTCTGCTGCCCACAGGTCAGTGGAGAGGGCTCAGCATGTCCCCGTTCCCAGCCAGGTTTGAGGCAGAGAGAGCTAACCCTCTTTACTGTGAGTGCTCAGAAAGTTCCCTCCTGGTTCTAAGGCCAGACTCTTCTGATCGTAATGAGTACAAACAGGACTGGTTTGTCCGCTCTTTGTGTTTGGTAAGCAGCCTTGGTCTGACAGGAAGTGGGTCTGGGGGCAGGAAGTGGCTTACTTTCTGAGGCAGAAAGGAGCTATTGAGAAGAGCTTGAGATTTCCTTACATGTACTTGAAGTTACGGGAAAGCATTAGCCCATCTGAGCTCTTTGCCATTTCCACTCTGGAATTTAGTAATACCGACGTTTCCATTGAGAAGCTTAATGGCCTAGATACAAGGTTAGAAATAAAACATAAGGGCTACACAAATAGAAGTACTTTTGAGTGTCAGAAGTTGAGAAAGTTGCTTAACACAGCTAGGTCTCAGTTTCCTCAGTTACTAAAAAGATCTGACTATCAGTCCAGGCAGGTGGTGCCCATTTGCTGTCCAGGAGGCTGAGGCAGGTGGATTGGGACTTTGAGTTTCAACTAGATAAGGTACTTAAAGAGACCACCATCTCAGTTGAGGACAGACATGGAGAGATACCCACAAACGCTCATGCACACGAATAGGGAATGACAAAGGCACACACACACACACACACACACACACACACACACACACACACACACACCTACACCTGAGTCAGCTGCTAGGAATGCCTTGGCAGGAAGCAGTAGCCATTAAGAGTCGTCTACATGACATGACAGACTCTGGAGATCCACCATGGAGGGCCTCAACATCCCTGGGGATCGGAATGGAGATTGGGTGGGGGACTGGGGAGCCTGGTGGGGAGGGATGGGGAGGAGAGGGAGCTGGGATTGACAAGTGAAACAAACTTGTTTCTAACTTAAATTTAAAAAAAAAAGGAAGAGAAAAAAAAGTCATCTACATAATGGTTAACCTTGTCACTATTGTAATTGTAGTGAAAACACACATTACGTTACAGCGTGGAAACCTTCCCAGGGAACCAGGTAGTTTCCAGGCCCAGCATCTATCCCAGTATGTTAAGAATTTAATGTTTATATTGTTGTCTGGTGGCATAGGTATAGTGAGAACAGTTTGGAAAGGGAAGTGAGGAGGATGCTATGTTCTGTTAACTTTCATAACTTAAAGTTGCCAGCCAGGCGGTAGTGGTGCACACCTTTAATTCCAGCACTCAGGAAGGCAGAGGCTGGCGGATCTCTTGAGTTCAAGGCCAGCCTGGTCTACAGAGAGAGTTCTAGGATAGCCAGAGATACACAGATGAAAGCCTGTCTAAAAAAGAAAGAAAAGAAGTCACCCACGGAGTTCCTTACAGCATATTAGGCATCTGTAAGGCGAGGCGTGCATCTGCTGTGTGCCTCCTGGGAAGTCACATCAGGCTGGCCATGCACGTCAGGGACATACAAGGCATGGCTTATGCTTCACACTAAGTGTGTGTATGGGGGAGCCATCCTAGTTGGGTTGAAATGTACTGTAAGCATCCAAGTAACCCAGGGTGCGAGTAGAAGGTCTTTGTAGACAGTTGTGAATGTGAACAGAAGCAGAAATGATCTTGAAAAAAAAAACATTAAATCTGGCAACCTGCATTTTGCCAGACATGCTTGTGATTTAAAATTGCAATGATGGCCTTGGACTCTTACTTGATTTAGAGTTTGCACTGACATTTTCTATACACCGAGGAAGAGCAGTGAACAGGAAGAGGAGAGAACGGCTTCCTGCTTCTTGCTTCTTGCTGGCTTCTTTGGCTCTGACCTCTGAGGTCATCGCTTTGCACCTGTGATTAGTGCTGGGGCAAGCACTACCCGGGCCAGCACTGGTAAGGAGGCGTCAGCCCGATGGCGCGTTAGTCTCAGTCCATGCTGCCACCAGGAATTCTGTCCTTCCACACGCAGCCTGGCTTGAAGTCCCCTGCCACTTGGCCTTATTGCTGGGGAGCCACAACTGTCCCCAAGAACAGTCTTCAGTGGAACTGCTTGCCCTGGTCTGTGCCACCAGGTTGCTGACTTGATATTTCTGTGAACAGTGTGACTGGTGTTCATTGTTCCTGGGAAAGTCAGAGAGACAGAAGAACCGCAGACCAGCACTTTGACCTAAGTGGAGCAGCTCTCTGGTTGAGTGACAAGTGGACTCTTGTCAGCTCTGACACTGGACTCTGTTATTGTTATTACCTAGGCAATAAAAGATATACATATCTAGTATTGTATCATCGTGTGGAATTTTATTATTCCGAGGACATGCACCCCGGAGTCAGATGTCTTCTGCCTTGCTCTGCTAGCCACAGTGATGCACGCAGATCTTACCGCTTGCTTGACGGACCATTTGCAGTAATTGACCCAAGACTGAGCTCCCTTTGGAGTATGGCAGCCTCCTACGTACTTCACACGCGTAGGGAGGCAGGAAGACTCGATGACCAGAGCTGACTTACAGCTTGGTAAGAATGACCAGCAGTGTGTACGCATCATTATCAGTGGACTGCAGATTCTCCTAAGGGCTATCTCATCTCCACTGTGTGTGTGCATGAGTTCTGCTGGTTCCACCTTCTCCACGCATGAGCAGGAATGTTCAGGACACCTAGCAGGAAGAGCGAGAGCTTAGATGGATACCAGCCTGCCTTTGAATGTCCCGGTTCAGCTCTGGCTGTGGATAGAGTTTTGGTGGACAAGCACGTGAGAACATTGTAACAAGTATGAAGGACCGTGTGTGCATGTGTATCCCAGACAGGGTTTCTTTGTGGCTTTGGAGGCTGTCCTGGAACTCACTCTTGTAGAATAGGCTGGTCTCAAACTCACAGAGATCCGCCTGCCTCTGCCTCCCGAGTGCTGGGATTAAAGGTGTGCGCCACCAACGCCCGGCTAAGTATGAAGTTCTTCAACAGGCCTGTCTTATGGACCCCTTGTTGTGAGACTTTTCTCTGCAACACTTCTGATACTTTGGTCAACTCTGATTCTGCATAGTTATTCTTGCTTTGGCCCTCTCCAAGAGAAGGGGTAGTAGCTTTGTGGAATTGGGGGGGGTCATTACAAATAATTGCTTTGTAGAAATGGTAACAATATAAAGCACTGTCCTGGGAGTTGCCATTGCAGCAGTTTTATAGACCTTATGCACATGTAAACAGTAGTTGGCCCCAGCACAGATGTGCAGGTGTAGGCAGCCATGTTGTTACAGATGGCAATAAAGTTATCTTAACAATTGGCCTGGTGGGGTCGGGGATGGGGTCGGGGGGGGGATGGGGACTGGGACAGTTCAGCGGGTAAAGCTGCTACATGGGAGCTTTGCCTTGAGATCACTCCCTGGAGCCTGCGTAAGGTGGGTAGGGAGAGCTAGCTTGTGACATCACTCCCTGGGGCCTGCGTAAGGTGGGTAGGGAGAGCTAGCTAGCTTCACGGCGGTGCTGTGACACTGGTGGACCCAGGCACATAGGAGTGATAATAAATTAGAAATGCAATTAGTCATTGCTGTGACGGCTTCCAAAGGGGCTGGTGTATGGAAGAGCGTCAGAAGGGAATCCCAACAGTAGGTAAGCCACAGAGGCCGGAGGCTGGCCGGCCACCTGCTGTGGGTGGTAGTCTGCCCACCTCAGCAGAGTTCCAGAGTCTGCCTTTCCACAGGAGGTGGTTAAGATTCCTTAAGTTACTGGTAACGTACACAGTTTGGTTATTCGTTAGCCAGCGTCTGGGCAGAGTGGCCACTGTGTCCTGGCAGATGCTAGGAGGTGACATCCATTTGCAGAGTCAGAGGAGCCTGCCCTCTACCCAGAATTCCCGTCCTTCCTAACCCTTGATACAGACCCCTGCCTGTGATCTCCCTGAGATCCTGGTTGGCAGGTGTTCTAGTCCCAGCTGAAGGAGGTGCAGCCTTCACCGCGTCAGGCTCTTTCCGTTGAGTGTGGTTGCCATCGACACCACACCCACCCCCCAGCGTGGTAGAGTAAGTTCACACACAGTCCTGTCCCCTCCCAGGCCTAGGAAGCAAGTGCTTCACTTGTCGGGCTAAGTCATGCTACAGTGTGGCTTACATCCCAGAGGCACACCAAGGTTAGTATCCAGGTGTAGCTGGCTACACTTCTTAGGCCACCAGGAAAAGTTGTGGCTTGGGTTCCCTTCTCAAGTCAGACACCATAGATAGTGTAACTGTATCTCTGCATATTTCCTTCAGCAGGGGCAGGTCCTTAGGGGTGGGGGAAATCTGTTAATACAAGAGTGTGGTGTGATCAGTATCATTGGAGGGGGATCCAGAACAGAGGACTCTGAGTCCCAGCCTCTGTCTAGGGAGAAGCAGGACCCAGGGAGAGCCGATCACTCTCTTCTGCCCTGGAGGGACAAACCACAGTTTACCAGCTCACAGCTCAGCAGCTGCCCGGTCCGGGTTGACCCTGCCGCCTCCGCAAAGGACACGGTGAGGTGGGGGTGGAGAGGGGTTGTGTGCTGCTGTGGTCAGGCCGGTTTGTTTGACAGCTAGTCCTGCCTTCCCAAGAACACGGAATATTTCCATTTAAAACTCAAAAAAAAAGTAAGCTCAATGAAATGTTTTAGTTCTTGAAAGCCGGTCTCCTTTCATCTTTGATCCAGCAAGTTGAGCATACATGGTCTGGCTTGAGTATCGGTGCTTTTTAAGCTGTTTGCAGTCATTAGAGCAACAGGGAGCAAACTAACAAAATGCTTACCCGGTAGTTCCTCAAGGGGATTGAGAAAGGGACGTGTCTATACAGTGGAATGCCCTTTGCCAGCAAAAGGGAATGAAGTCTAATACATGCACAACAAGAGATGATCTTGAAAACTGCAAAGTGACAGACAGGAGGCCTTATCTATCTGATGTGCCCAGAATAGGCAAATCAGAGCCAAAAAGTAGGTTATTGGTCAACAAGGTTTGGGGGCTTGAGAATAGTGGGGGTGGGGGGGGTAGGTGGTGGTGATGCCTGTAGGTGCCATGTTTAATGAGGTGATTGAGAACATTCTAAAACCAGCTGGGTATGGCAGTGCACACCTGGAATCCTTCGCTGAGGCGGAAGGATTATGAGCTGAGGCCAGCTGTGCTGTGTAGCAATACCCTGTTTCAAAAGAAAGAAAAATCTAAAACTTGTCAACAATGTTTGTGTGCAACTCTATGAATGATAGAAATCCCAGATTTCTCATCGCAAATGGTTAATTTTTACAGCATGTAAATTATATTCCCTCAAAGCTCTTACAAAAGCACTGACTCAGCATGAAAATGAAAATATAGAGTTGGCTCCATTATCCAATCAACTAACACGAAACAGGCAAGCATTCCTCTGGCATCATCGGCGACACCCCCACCCTCCCTCTGTGGGAGAATGTCACTGTGTCCCCTTCTAGTCCGAGCATTCCCGAGCAGGTAAAAGGTCCTAGGCAAGTACATGAAGGCTGTTAAAAGTTGCTGAAGTGGCAGTCCTCGCTGGAATGATGGCAGTCAGCACTGAGGTTTGCAATGATAAGGAAGGCTGAGCTCCCTCAGCACAATCGTGGGCCCAGACTGAGCTCTGATCCCAGACAGCCGTGATAACTGCGTGTTCTCACCACCAGACCCCTGCCTGAAATCCAAACATTCAAATGCCACTTTTTGAGTTTCCTTTCTTTTCCATGGCATTCCTGATACTCGAATACAGAAGAAAAAGCACTGGAGATGTTTCCCATGTAGTGGTGTGGGGAAGTTCAGGCTGCTCCTCGATGGCTGTGGCACGTGACTGGAGGAATCAGTCTAGAATGTGTCACAGCTTGTACTGGTGTGTTGGCACTCACTCCGTAAAAGTGAGTGTAGAAACCAGCCATGGTGGCGCACACTTTTAATCCCAGCACTCAGGAGGCAGAGGCAGGAGGATCTCTGTGAGTTCGAGGCCAGCCTGGGCTACAAATCAAGTTCTAGGCAGCCAGGATTACATAATAGAGAGACCCCATCTCAAAAAAAAAAACAAAAAAACAAAAAACAAAGTGAGTGAGAAATCTTAAGCTAAATTCAAGCCTCTTGGTGACATTACCCAAAGGAAACTTGAGCAACAAGATTGATTTACCGAGGTCAGAGAAGAGCCAGGAGATAATTTGACATAAGTCAAGCTCGGCAATTACATGGGAGAGATAGGCTAGATGGAACAAGGTTTCACAGTCAGGTTCATCTGCTGTTTCCCTTAGGCTCTTAGAAGACGTTTTAGGTAACATTTTGATAATTAAACTGTAAAGACCCAGAAATTGTGTTTTTCAAAGTGCATTCTGAAAAATACTGCATTTTTGAGATGCCCCTGGGCAATAGAGTCTGGGGTCTCTAGCCTGGGCAGTCATGGAATTTCACAGTTAAAAGGAACGAGAAAGTTACTCCACAGTCACATGACCTTGGGACATGGCCCCCTCCCCAAGTCTTCTTAAAAAGTCACACAACTCTCTAAGAGAACCATACAGCCACTGGCATGAGCAGAAGACACACAAGACATTGTTCAGACTCTTATACATGGGTCAAGTTGGGGATCCCAGTACAGCTGGGGGTGGGGTGGGAGGCATGTGGGGGGACAGAGAAGAGGATTCTGACCTTCCTGCCCAGCGATTGAGGGACCAGCAAAGGGGAGGCTGGTTTATTTTGCTTTAAACAGAGTAGCTGCTGCTGGTTTATTCAAAACAAAGCCGGGTTGGGTGGCGAGGTCTTTAATCTCCAAGGCACAGAAGCAGTTCAGCCTGCCCTGTGGCCGCCTGCCCAGCAGGGGCATCCTGAAAACTGAGGTAGGTGTCCATGAGCATGTCCTCCTGGCCGCTTGCTACTAGCCTCTATCGTGATTTTCTTCCCTGTGGTCAGGTGATGTGCCTGGCTGTCCTGTGTTCCATCCGCATGTTCTGGGAAGGCAGGCCATCTGCACCCTCAGGACAAACCCCATACCTCTGGGCCAGCTGAGAACACACACCCTCGTAGCTTACATCCAGACTTCCAGACCTGAGTGGGAGGCAGGACCCAGGGCCAGCCTTTGGCGGGCCAGGTAACTGAGGCCCAAAGACAGAGCATCCTCTGCTCTGGGCTAAAGGACTTGGTCCTTGACACCTCCATTTATTATTTCATTTTATTTGTTTTCTTGAGACAGGGTTTCTCTGTGTAGCCTTGACGGTCCTGAAACTTGTTCTGTAGGCAGCGGGCCTTGAATTTAGATCCTTCTGCCTCTGCTTCCCGAGTGCTGGGATTAAAGGTGCGCGTCACTGCCTGGCAACACCTTAATTCCTGCCAGGGTCCCGGTGATGCCCGCATTTGCCCTGCCCTCAGAAAGTCTTGACTTGGTTTTAAGAAATATGAATCCCTTGAGCCAGATGTGGTGGCGCACACCTGTAACCCTCAGCACTCTGGGGACCGAGGCAGGAGGATCATGCGTTCTAGACTAAACTCGGCTATATATACCCAGACCTTGTCTCAAAATAACTAAAGGAAGATGGAGGTTCTCAGACTCTTGAGACTGACAGGTGGGCTTTTAAGAAGCAGCTCCAAGGAAGCTGATGGAACCTACCCAAGGGAGAGGAAGGGGCAGACATGGGGGGTGGCGTTAGCTGCTCTCTCTTCATGGTGCCCGTAGATGCCCAGGGCATGGGAGGTACCGACAGTGGGACCAGGCAGGTGGATCTCATCAGTTCTAGGAACAGTAGGTTTAAGCCGAGCTAACCTAGAATAAGGAGGACAAAACAAGAATGCTTTGAAAAGATTGATTAAGCTGGGGAGGGGGGGTCAGCATTGGTCAGGCCAGCATCCGATCCTGGTCCGGAGATAAAGTGTTGGTTGAGTGGTTCCATGAATCCTTGTGAAATGCTAGTTGGCTTTTCATTAAAAACAAAAATAAAACTGCAAAGCTTTGTTTAAATTTAATTTTTACTGGCTCATGTCATTTTTTAGACGTAGAGTTTTAGCTCATTCCCATTTTCAGTTTCAGGCAGTTTGGTTTGAAGAAAGCCTTGCACCATGTACATGAGAAAGTGGCCCCTCCCATCAAAGCCATTCACCTAAGTTGTGCGCTGCCTGGGTCACTAAGTAGGATCACTGTGAAACAGACATGTATTTATTAGAAACTCACTGTCTTCAAGGGGCTCAGGTACTGTCAATACCATGCTAACCTGGCTTGAGTCCAAGATAACCTTTAAAAAGGATTTTGAGAGTTAAATGCAATTAATTAAAATTAAGCCAATTTTAAATTACATTTACTAATTTGTTGGGGGCAGGGAGAGTGTACATACACTGCTGGTATGCCTGAGGAGGTCAGAGGACACATTGAGGGAGCTCTTCTCTCCTTCCGCTGCCGCTGTGTGAATCTGGGAGCTGGAATTCAGGTTGGGCTTGGTGGCAGGCACCTTCCCCTGCAGAGTTCTGACTGAGAGAACTGTAAAAAGACTCTGTTAGTGCTAACATGAAGGACTCCTCGTTCCTGCACTTACCGCGCGCGTTTCCATCTTAAGCAGTTGAACGTGGTTATGTCCTGTTGCTTAGATTTTAGCATCTTAGAGCCCTAGGCATGAATTACCTTACATCAGCCTCACCATTGGGGGGGGGGGATGGAGCACAGGAGACACACGTGTATCTCCCCACCACCCTCCCACAGGGACCAGTGCTTTAGAATGCTTTGGCAGCCCTGAGATCAATTCTACTCTTTTGGGGCGTGTTGAGATTGGATTTTAAGTGACAGAGGTGGTGTGTGTGTGCATACATATGCAATGCATTATGCCGACATCAATATTGGCAATCAATTCTGGGATGCGTATCTAGGACCCCCAGGTGGTAAGAGCTCTGAGTTGCACCCAGCACTTCAGCATTGCTCTTGACAAGTGTGACATGTAAATCACCCAGACAACAAGAACTGCCACAGGCCCTCAGCTCCCCAGTCTTTGTGTGCAGTTTGGAGTCCGTTAAGTTCTTTGTGGGACCACCCTCCTGTCAACGGGACCATTCAGTTCTTTATTTCTGTGACACTGTTGCCATTCAGGCACCAGATGTGACCAAATCCTCTGAGTTCATTAGAAACCCTCATTTACCGTGCAGACTCGGCATCAGGAGGACAGAAAGGAGAGCTGGGGTGTCCTCGGTTGTTGAAGCCTGATTTTTCTCGGGCTCCCATAATGTGTATGTGAACAGTCCTGTTAGGTTATTAAAGGTTGCATTTAAATTTCGGTGGACGTTTGGGCTGCATTGTAACACATTACAGATGTATAAACTGCAACCAATCCTACTGGTCTTTCTAAACAGGGAATAAATAGCTCGGTGTGTGCCATGTTTGGGGATTGGTGCTTTTAGGTGTCCAGTAACTTGGAACACATGTGCTTAGGGACTGGCCTGGAGGAGTACTGAAGGCATCTGAGCTGCTTGGGATGGTTTTGTAGAATGGTGACCGTGCTGTCCAGATGCCAGCATTGCCCTCAGCAGAGACACTTGTGGGCTATAACTGCTGAGCCGTAGGGACTCATCAGCTGAGAGCAGTGCTCCATGGACAGCAAGGTCCGTTGTCATGGCTGCGTCAGCACACCTGTATCAGTCTTGAGTAACAAGGTTGTGGAGATGGCACTGTGTATGAATCTGTATGTATCCTAATATTGACTTGGCACTTTTAGGGAGGACTTGGCACCTTTAGGGAGGACTCTTCCATTGGTTGGTTGTCTTTTGCTTTGTTTTGGTTTTGGTTTTTAGAGCAGGGTTTCTCTGTGTAGCTCTGCTGTCCTGGAACTCAATCTGTAGACCAGGCTGGTCTCGAACTCACAGAGATCCGCCTGCCTCTGCCTCCCGAGTGCCGGGATTAAAGGTGTGCACCATCATACCTGGTTTTTAGGAAGGATTTTAAAATCCTGATGTATGCCCAGTCAGACCTGGGAATTGTTCCTTTGGATAGAGTCTGTGGAGGGAATCTTGTGTTGCTGCAGCTGTGGATATGAGGCCCTTGAAGTGGGAGGATTGGATTCTCAAGTCAAACAGACCTACGTGAGCTTAAGCAGTTCACTTTCTACACTCAACTGAGCGATGGTAGTCTACCTACCCCAGCACACTCAACTGAGCGATGGTAGTCTACCTACCCCAGCACACTCAACTGAGCGATGGTAGTCTACCTACCCCAGCACACTCAACTGAGCGATGGTAGCCTACCCCAGCACACTCAACTGAGCGATGGTAGTCTACCTACACCAGCACACTCAACTGAGCAATGGTAGCCTACCCCAGCACACTCAACTGAGCGATGGTAGTCTACCTACACCAGCACACTCAACTGAGCGATGGTAGTCTACACCAGCACACTCAACTGAGCGATGGTAGTCTACCTACACCAGCACACTCAACTGAGCGATGGTAGTCTACCTACACCAGCACACTCAACTGAGCGATGGTAGTCTACCTACACCAGCACACTCAACTGAGCGATGGTAGTCTACACCAGCACACTCAACTGAGCGATGGTAGTCTACCTACACCAGCACACTCAACTGAGCGATGGTAGTCTACACCAGCACACTCAACTGAGCGATGGTAGTCTACCTACACCAGCACACTCAACTGAGCGATGGTGGCCTACACCAGCAGAGGCACTTAAGAAGCTGCTTGCTTACCTTCTGAGTTGTTTGAATAAAACCTAATCAGAACTCTAAGATAGCACACAGCTGGTGTGGTCACACATGCCTATTGTCCT
Source organism: Mesocricetus auratus (assembly GCF_017639785.1). Taxonomy (NCBI): domain Eukaryota; kingdom Metazoa; phylum Chordata; class Mammalia; order Rodentia; family Cricetidae; genus Mesocricetus; species Mesocricetus auratus. The sequence continues at coordinate 43,340,171 of NW_024429199.1, read as the reverse complement.
GGCTGAGGCAGGAGGGAGTTAGAGGCCAGCCTGGTCTACATACTGAAAAACCCTCAAAGAGGTTTTGGGCATTACATTTTAAATTTCTAATAACGTGTTTTGTTAAGTTTTCAGAACAGTTGATGTCAATTGCGTGTGCATGCACATACGTAAATGTATTTGTAAATGTGGGCACGTATGCTAAGACCCGAGGTTGATGTCGGTCGTCTGCCTTGATTACTGTCCACCGTTTATCAAGGCGGGGTCTCTGATGGAATCCCGAGCTCTCCAATCCCAGCTAGTCTTGGTACCGAACTCTGGTCCCCATACTTTATGTCAAGCACTCTATCCACTGAGCCGTCTCCACCACCGTATACTATCTTTTTATGGTAATCACTGCCTTGGGCTCTGAAGATGACCTCCTCCGGATGCCCCAGGTCTAGAACGCCTTGGTCCAAATGGTCTGCAGATCCAGCCTACTCTTCCTTTATGTGGTTGCTGAAGCTCTGCTGACCTAGTGCTGGGATGTTTGTCTAGTTTGTTTTCCTGATGCTCTCCCCTTTAATTAAAAACGAGCATTGTTATCAGGAAGTATAAAACGAGGTTTCTTTGCAGTAAATTCTTGTCCTTCGGCTTGTAGATGTGGTGAGGCTTTTTTTTTAAGTCTGGAGAACGATGCCCCTCTCCTGTGTAGTAGTGATGCCAGCTAGCGATACTCCCATCTGGAATGGATGTTAGAGCAGCCCTTGGTTTGCTCAGTCTTTAACATTATTGCAAACCTTTTGTTTTTTTCCCTCCTCCTCTTCTCCCTTCTTGGTTTTTGTATTTTAGACAGGGTCTCACTGTGGAGCCCTGGATGATGAGACTTGGTATGTAGACCAGGCTGGCCTCAGACTGAGACAGCTTGCCTGCCTCTGCCTTCCTAGTGCTAGTATTGAATGTGTGTACTGCCTGCTGCTCCTGGAGAGAAAGCAGACTAGCTCTTTCTGGAGGAGAGACTCATATCCGGTGCCCACACGCTCTCCACTGTATCTACTGGATGCTGAGCTCTGTGGGCTGAGTACTGTCCTCGTGACAGGGAACCTGTGCCGGGAAGAGACGTTCCTGGCCCTGTCTGAATCACAGCTGCTGTGAGCTGTCATCTTTCCCTCTGGGAGGGTGACAATGAAGAGCCTCTGAGAAGGCTTCTCATACTTAGTAAGCTGTCCTGACTTTTTTTTTTAATTAATTAAAAGTGTGTGTGTGTGTGTGTGTGTGTGTGTGTGTGTATGTCGTATGTGCTGCTATTGGTAGACCGTACCATTTGCTTGTCACAGTCCTAATCGGAAACGTCATTTCCCTTTTCTGCTTCATAATTGGTGTCTTCAGTGGCTGCGTGATGCTCTGCCCTCTTTGGTTCTGATGTTTACTCACTGAACCATTTTTCTCCTAGTTTCTAATGTCCCCAAACTATCAGGGACACGGCCCTCTCCGCCTCTTCTTTTTGCCTTGGTGTGAACCTCTGGCTGGTACGTTAGGAGCCCTGTCAGCCTCAGTTGACTCTTGATGCAGACCTCAGCTCAGATGTGCTTTATAGAGGCAACAAGGCTGCGTTTGAACCCAGATCCTGTACTTGCTGAGGCTTTAGACAGCTGTCCTGCGTTTAGGACCTGTGGCAGGGGTTCTGTGATGAGGACAGATGTAAGAGTGTGTGTGTGTTCAGCAGCCACACTGCCAGGCAGCTCTGGCTTTAGGTGGGAAGTCGAGGGGGCCACGGGGGTAGAAGGCACAGGGAAATTCAGGTTTCTCTTCCTGTTTTCCAGGTCAACGTCCGGGTGACCACCATGGATGCAGAGCTGGAGTTTGCCATCCAGCCAAACACCACCGGGAAACAGCTTTTTGATCAGGTCAGTCTTGTCTGTCTGTGACGTGGGCAAGGGGAGTTGACCACTCTGGAGAAGTCTGTAAGGGACCAACCCTTTGGTCTTCTAGGCAGATTACCGTGTTTTGTTCACTCCAGCCAGGTAGCAGATGAAAAGGGCCTTTGAGGTTGAGCTTGGAATCACCCACGAAGTCGGGTCTTTGTTAAGCAGCCATTAGTTGATAATACTGCTAGATGTTGGGGTTTATCATAGCAACACTGCTCCAAACACAGTTTTGTTAAACAGTTCAGCCCTTCCCAAAGCGGGCTAGAAAACGTTATCTAGTGTCATTTAACAGCTGTGTGTCATGTGTCAGCACACTCTTCCTGCAGAGGGGCCAGATAGTCACTCTTTCAAGTTCAAAGACAGTGTGGTCTGTGTCATAACTGCTCATTCTTTCCACTATTATCAAAAAGTGGCCACAAATCATGAATTGTAAGCACAATGACCTTGTTCAGATAAAAACGATGTGGAGCACCACAATCTTTTATTTATTTATTTGTTTGTTTATTTATTTGGGGGGGCACCACATTTTTAAAGGGATTTCCTGAACCTTTAAAAAAAAGACTCTTACCCTGTGGGCCACACCGGTAGTCAGCAGGCCAGGTTTCGCATCCAGGTCTTCTGCGGTTGAGGCAGCAGTGGCTTTGCTAATGTGGGCACCATGACGTGGGTGTGGTGTATCCCATCTTTCCTGGGATGATTCTAAGTGGATCAGCCCCGTGGTCCCGCTTGCTTTGGTGAGGAAACGGACTATCCCGTGTTCTGTTTCTTAACAAAACACTGCAGGTAACTGGCCCCAATGGGCAGCTTTTACTGCAGAGCACTTGTTTCTACATGACTCTTGGGCAGAACGGGCACCTCTTGTTCCCATCTCGTGGTGGGTCTTAGAAAACCCTCCTTGCCTCTTTGTTCTCCGCCCAACATTGTAGACTAAATAGGCCCAGACAGTGACGAGGGATGCGCCGGAGATGCCTGGGTTCTGGCCAGCAGCTCACCCTCGGCATCCAGGCCCTCGGTGGGGTTTGCACGGGCTTTGTCTGGAGGTAGCAAAGCAGGCGTCTCCATGTCCCTGTGCCTCCCGAAGCCTGAGGTGAATGGCAGAGATAAATGAGAGCAAACTCCAGAGGGTAGACAAGGGTTCGGGGCAGAGGGTAGACAAGGGTTCGGGGCACAATGCCAGAGCAGAGGTGAGTCACATGGCACCTGATCCCAGAGCTGGCCGGCCCCACTGCCACCCTGCATTCAAGGTCCAAGCCTGAAAATGAACGTTGGTGCTGGGGGAGCTGGGAAGGGAATCTCAGCGCCCCTGCTCGATCCCCATCTTCTCTGGAAGTGAGCACAGGGTAGGGCCTGCCGGGTGGCTTGCCCGCAGAGAACCCTGGGTGCCTGGGCATGCCCAGACCTGGTCTACAGGGCTTGCCTGCCACTCACCATTGTTTGAAGGTGGCTGTCTTCTAGGGAGATTTAAGATACTTTGTGCTCTGGGGTGAGGCTAGGCTCAGGATGAAATCTAAAGGTCACCCCTGAAAGATTCCCAGAGGAAGCTGGGCACAGTCCCTGGGTGCTGTTTGGCACCATGTCCGGGACCCTCGCTTGGTCAGTTTTGGCCCTTGAGTACCCTCTCCCTTACTGGCAAACGAGTGACAGGTCACAAGCAAAATTGCTTCCAAAGCAGAGCAGGAAACTGTAGTGTTGAGCGGAGAAAAAGGCTTGTCCCCTACCCGTACCCTCCAGCCCGGTGGAGCCGAGCGGAAGAGACCGTGGGTGTGACAGCACCCCATCATCCTGCCTCTGCCGTGGCCTCTTCCCTCAGTCCAGCCTGCAGTGTGTCACTGGACTCTAGCAAGAACTGGGATTGGGTGGATGTTCTGTGGGGACGCATGTCAGCTGCTGCCTGGTCTACTGAAGCGGGCACCGCTGCCCTTGTATCATAAAGCCTGTCATCCAAACCCCGCCCGAGGCAGAGGTGAGGGTCAGCCCCCAGGCTGCCGAGACACTTCTGTGGGTGAAGCCAAGAGGTGAATCATAGGACCTTGAAGGCCTCGGGAACGGGTGGCTTTGTGGGAGTGTGTGGGATTCCCCTGTAGGACACCTACGACCTATGGGGTCGTTTGAGAATGCACCAGCGGTCTCGGTGATGCAGTTCCAATAGATCCTTCTGACCCTCCACTGTGGACTCAAAGCAGGGAGATGAAGAGGACAGAGACTGAGAGACCAAAGCAAAAAAAAAAAAAAAAAGCACCAAGGGAAGCTTGGGGAGGCCCAAGCTCTAAAATACAGCCACCAAAGACCATTCACTCATTGGGAACAGTGAGGAGGGAGCGGCCTGTCAGGGCAATGGGGCTGCTTTCCGTGAGGGCCTTGGTGGTGGCTGCACGGGATGCTTGCAGACTGACACGTCCATCTACACAAATGCAAGAGGGGACTCTTGAGTGGTGGCCTTGACAGTCAGTGGAGACCTAGAGTCGTGGAGAGGGAGGTCGGGTGGACAGGGAGTTCTCACTGGCTGCTCAGGACCAGGCTGGGGCTGCAGCTGGGTGGATGAACTGGGAAGGGTGGTTTAGAGCTAACACCTGCTTCATAGGTGCTGCGCAGGACTCTGTGGTGTAACTTCATGTCACCTCGGAGATACGGTGCTGGTTTGTGGAGAGTAGGAGGTTGCCAGGGTGCACCAGCACAAGGGCGGGCACGGGCTTCACAGAGTCCGTGGAGCAGAGTGTGTGGAAGCAGCCGGGCTTCCTTCACACCATCCCGTGGCAAAATGTTGGATGTGGTGCGCCCCGCTGTGTTGTGGGGTGAGGAGAGGGAGATGGTGAGCAGGGCGGCCGTGGCAGACACGAAGCAGAGACTCTGACGTGCTAGCAAGCATCTGCCTCTCTACAGAGGAAGGGGCAGGCGCGGCCAGGGTTCCTTGTTGCCCTGTCTATGTGGTTCCTCTCTCTAGGGGAGACGAGACCACGTGTTGTGCTGATTATTTGCAACCTGTGGGTCAGAGGTTGCACTCGAGACTGCTTGCTTGTTGTACCAAGCAGAGTCCTAGACTCTGGGGACTGCTGAGCACATGGGGGGCACCGCTGGCTGCTGATGCCTGCGTGAGGGTGTTTCTCACGGTGGGCCTCTTGCTCTTTCACAGGTGGTAAAGACTATTGGCCTCCGGGAGGTGTGGTACTTTGGCCTCCAGTATGTGGACAATAAAGGATTTCCTACCTGGTTGAAACTTGATAAAAAGGTAAGTTGGAGTTAACCATTTGTTGTTAACTGGAGATGATCCACTCTGAGGCAATCAAAGCCTCAACTATGTCTTCATTGTCTTTCTCTTCCTTGTTGTTGGTGTAAAGACTTTTATAGACGGAGGCTGCAAGCTTCCAGGAAGAGAGAATGTGGACTAGAATTAGATCTTGGCCCTCCGCCCCTGGGTCCCCTGTTGGGGCTAGTGATGGTTAACTGCCTCGTGGCCTTAGTTGTTTTTTTTTTTTTTCTACATGAGATTAATCTAGAAATCATGAGTCACAACCATATTGTCAGAACCTGTTGTTTTGTTTGAGTCTGCAGTAAATTATCTTTTTGCTCCGAAGATTGGGCAACCCCACGCCTAGTCATGAAGGCACCAGCTAAGTGTGGTTTCTGACCCTTGGCGGGCTGTGCTCCTTCCCTTCCATCCTATTTTCCATGTCACTGTGAGGAAGGTGACAGTGGAGACATCGAAGTATGGGAGTCACAGCAGGAAGGACATGGGGTCATTCCTAAACGAGGTGTTTGGGTCTGGTAGCATTGTCCCAAGAAATGGCGATGGGGTGACAAGGTCCTGCAGCCCCAATAGCCGGGCTTCCAACAGAGCCAGGATATTTGGGACCGACTTAACTCTATCACATGCTACAGTGATGAATTTCAGGGCTAGGGCACGTGTCCGAGTTGGTAGAATGCTTGCCTGGCATGCCTGAAGCCCTGTGTGAGCCAGGCGTGGTGGGTGATGCCTGTAATCTAAGGACTCAGGAGGCAGAGGCCGGAGTATCAGACCCAGGACCGTTCTCCATAACGAGACAAGCCTGAAGCAAGCCTGGGATGCTCCCCGATGATAACAGAGATACTTTGGAGTCACTGGTGTCCAGGAGTGGCCTGGAGTTGGCACTGAGACCTGCCTTCTGTCACACAGGTGTCTGCACAAGAGGTTCGGAAGGAGAACCCCGTCCAGTTCAAATTCCGGGCCAAGTTCTACCCCGAGGATGTGGCGGAGGAGCTCATCCAGGACATCACGCAGAAGCTGTTCTTCCTCCAGGTCAAGGATGGGATCCTCAGCGACGAGATCTACTGCCCACCGGAGACCGCTGTGCTGCTGGGGTCCTATGCAGTGCAGGCCAAGTTCGGGGATTATAACAAGGAAATGCACAAATCTGGGTACCTTAACTCCGAGCGACTGATACCCCAGAGGTGAGCCAAGGCTGGCTGTGGGGGGGGGGGGGGGGACGGGACTGGGAGCCACCAAGGTCACAAGGTCAGGAGCTGCTCTAGGCTGGGCCTCTGGTTCTTTCCTAAATGCTCATTTAGGAATGTCCTGAGCCAGCAGGCTCCTCTGATGACTAGCTGAGATACAGCAGGGCTACCGTATCCCTTCTTCCTGGCTCTGATGGGCGGGCACCTTTCTGACCTGCCTGCTTAGTTAGCTCTGCCTCTGGACCGATGGAGACAAAAAAAAATGACCCCTTTGGAGGAAAAGTCATTTAAAATAATTTTAAGAAACCTAACAGTAGGAGGTTTTTAGGGGTGGCTCAGAGGTCCTGAGTTCAATTCCCAACAACCACATGGTGACTCACAACCATCTATAATGAGATCTGGTTCCCTCTTCCAGCATGCAGACAGAATACTGCATACATAATAAATAAATAAATAAATAAATAAATAAATAAATAATATTTTTAAAGAACTTACAGTGGGATTGGGTTCTTTGAAAGGCTAAATCTTCAGGCTTATGCTCAAGAAAGAAAGCCATAAAGTAGAAAGCCATGATTGTCTCATTGAAAAGAACAGTGTGAGTCTGAACGCGTGCTCTGAGATATCACTGGCATCTCCCAGCCCGTGAAGGTGACAGTCCTGTATCTCTCCTTTTGGAACCTAGAGTCATGGACCAGCACAAGCTCACCAGGGACCAGTGGGAGGACCGAATCCAGGTGTGGCACGCAGAACACCGAGGAATGCTTAAGTGAGTGCCAGCCTTTTCGACTTCCTTTCCCGTGGGGCTCCAGATAGCTTCCAGAGAGATCAGTCTTCGTGCTTAGCGAAGTCCAACACAGACAAGTGCGGTTTCCTTGGGGAGAAGAAATTTAGAGTTTTTATTTTGCTTTTTTTGTTGTTGTTGTTGTTTTGTTTTGTTTTGTTTTTGAGACCGAGTTTCTCTGCATAACAGCCCTAGCTGTCCTGGAACTCGCTCTGTAGACCAGGCTGGCCTCAAACTTACTGAGATCCGCCTGCCTCTGCCTCTCGAGTGCTGGGATTAAAGCCACCACCACCAGACTAGAGTTTGTTTTTTAAACAAGGCCTGGTGTTCTTGCCTGGGGAAAGAAGCACCTCAGTTTAAGCCTCAGATGCTAACTGTAACCGTCCCTTCAGAGGAAAGTCCTGTGCCCGACACTCACTTAGCTGAGGGGAGCACTGGTCACCAGTGAAGTGGGATTTTCTGTGTCTTGTCGAGGGTGCCACTTCGCTTGCTTATTAAAACTACTGCCTTCAACACTTATATACAATGTAAGCATGGGCCCGGGTGGGAAAGACCGAGAAGCTGGAGGGACAGACGCGTGGGAGAAGCTGGAGGGACAGACGCGTGGGGCTTTAGGGTACTCAGATGGAGGTCCCAGTCCCCCGAAGCTGGGGGGACAGATGCATAGGGCTTTAGGGTACTCAGATGAAGGTCCCAGTCCCCCAAAGCTGGAGGGACAGACCTGTGGGGCTTTAGGATACTCAGATGAAGGTCCCAGTACCCCGCAGCTGGAGGGACAGACGCGTGGGCCTTTAGGGTACTCAGATGAAGGTCCCAGTCCCCCGCAGTTGGAGGGACAGACGCGTGGGGCTTTAGGATACTCAGATGAAGGTTCCAGTCCCCCGCAGCTGGAGGGACAGACGCATGGGCCTTTAGGGTACTCAGATGAAGATCCCAGTCCCCTGCAGCTGGCCCTGTGCACTTCCTTGCAGTGTGGGACTCAGAAACTATGTGCCACAGAATCCTTGGTTGGACCAGGAGCCTCTGAGAGTCCTTTGTTGGAATCCCTGGTCTCTCTGTATGCAAGAAACAGGGTTATCCCTCATAGGAGAAGAAAAAGAAAAAGAAATCTTGTCTCCTTGGAAACCAGAGCAAATCAGTTAGTTCTACCTAGTGTGTAGGGTAGATAAGTTACAGGGCTCAGGGTAGCACAGGCCCCTGTCTGGGAGCTGCTTGCAGGCCTGCCTCATCCCTACTCTGACTAGCTGCCTTAGGTAGCTCCAGGCCTTGCCTGCCGGGATGCCACGCCCTCACTCTATGTGGCTGGCCTTTACTCGAAGCATCTACAGAGGCTTGTGTGTTTGGGTATGAATGCTGCTAGCCATAATACCTATGTTTTCTTTCCCATTAGGGACAGCGCTATGCTGGAATACCTGAAGATTGCCCAGGACCTGGAAATGTATGGGATCAACTATTTTGAAATCAAAAATAAGAAAGGAACAGACCTTTGGCTTGGAGTTGATGCCCTTGGACTTAATATTTATGAGAAAGATGACAAGTGAGTTGAAGATGGCTGTTGATTTTAGAGCCTGCAAAACCAAAGAAGTGTGTGCCTGCGGTTTGAAGGGGTGCGGTAGCTTGGTGACCCGGAAGTCAGTTGTACCTCCGGTCTGTTCCACAAGGAACCTGTGGCAAGGGAAGGTCCAGAGTGCACTAACCTTAGGACTCTGAGCCCCGTGAAGCAGAGAGAGCGTAGCTTCCAGAGGACTTTCCCCCTCCACAGCTATTCTTAGGCGCTTGCCCATCCAGGGCGGACTCCTGGCTCAGGGCTCCTGCTAATCCAACCAGGAATGTTGATAATGCCTCCAGACATTCCTGTAAGCAGTGGCAGCCTGCATGGACGAACAATTAGCTAAATCCCCTGAGCCCACAGAAGGTGTCTGATTGCTTCACAGCTACTACATTGTCTGTCCAGCAAGGTCTGTGAGCAGAGCCATAGGAAGGGAGCTGCCTGGCACCCCCAGCCTCTTGCCAGCTGCAGGGATCCCCTGAGATCCCTTCTTCCCACCAGGGAAAATCCTCCCGCCTCAGCGAAGGTGAGCTGCTCCTGATGGTCGCCTGAGCGCAGAGGGTGGGCTCTGCACAGTCTTGATGTCCAGTTCCTAGGCCCCGTTTGTGAAGCAGAGGGACCTGGAGCCCAGAGACGCAGCCAAGCCCTGTGAAGTGTGTCAGGATGTGACAGCCCTCAGTCAGCCTCCCTCATCTCCTCCTGTCAGCTCCCCACGTCTCACCCTGCCCCCCCCCCGTGGTCTCCTGCAGTTATCTAGAGAGTGGCTCTGCTGGCAGTGAGTGACATAAAGAGTCCAGTTAGTGGCCAGGCATGGTGACACACGCCTGCAGCCTTGTACTCAGGAGGCAGAGGCAGACAGAGCTCTAAAGCTAACAAGGGCTACATAGTGAGACCCCGACTAAAATATAAATAAATAACCTATCCAGAACATCCCAGGAACCCTGAACCCTTGGAGAACCTAGAAGCGGGCTATGGGGCTTAGGGCTTGCTTCTTAGTGTTGGTAGAGAAACAGGGCAGTCTGAGTGGAAAGAGAAGAGCTCTCAGAAACAGCCCACAGTCCTTCCTCCAAACCAGGACTACAGGCTGGGGACCCTGAGGCACCACCGTGCTGAAAAGCCGTGCCTGAAGTCGGCACTGGGCCGGGCTTTGTGGAAATGCATGTGTCTGTCTTTCAGCTCCGATTTTGAATGGCCAGATTTTCTAAACAAGCCCTGGCAGTCCAAACAGGTTTTTCCAGCTGTAAGGAACTGCCCTGGCAGGAACTTGCTGATGTCGGCCTATAACTACCCTAGCCCACAGAAATGTTGCCGTCCCCCCCACAAGTAGATTTTGAACTGCCCTGCTGGGTCCCCCTCCACCCCACCCCTATGCTCCCATTCAGCAGCCAACTGCAGTTCTCCCGTGGCCTTCGGTGGCAGGAGGTAGCACTGCCCCCGTCACTATACCTTCCAAAGAAGGCACGCCCTCTCTTCCGAGGAAAAGCAGGGTTCTTTCCCATTTGCGTGGCCACAGGAGATTGTTTCAGGCTCAGAGGGACCTTAGCTCTAAAGTCCCGGGTATTGAGTTGCATCCTTCACCAATAGAACTAATGGTGGGGATTGGATATTCTTGATACATTGTTAATAGGGCAATCTGATACACAAATAAACAGATGTATCTTTATCATAGCCTTTTTGAAATTAGATGGGCTCTGACTGGGAAATATCTCCCAGGGACCCCCTTTTCATGGGATTTGTCACACAACAGTGGGCGCATAGGTACCGAAAGCCTTTGTCCACCCCTTCTTTAAACTTTGGCTGTATGCACAGAAGTCCACCTGAGCTGGACTGTAATTCCTCCTGGCTTTCTCATAGTAAAACACCAACGACGCACAAAAAAATTAAAGCTGAGGGCACCGAGGCCGAGCCCGAACCCTTTAGTCTTTCACTGGCACATCTATCCCTGTCAACATCGCCGCTCCCTGCCCTGCTCTGTCATGGAGTGGTTGTGTAGGCCGCAGTCCTGACTCAGGGCTTCACTCTTTAAAAGAGTGGGTGCTCGTGAACTGATCAGGGATGTCTCTGCCCACATGGTCACCAAGGGTGACTTAATAAATGGGGTATTTTCTAGCTGGTAGTGCCGTAGCCTGGAGCTGGTGTGTCTCACTGTGAATTGTGGAACTGTGCTTGTCCCAAGAGATGAAAACACAGATCACTCACTAGGGCTCAGTAGGTTTTGTTAGAAAAAGTAAGGATAGTAAAATGTAGTCTTGTGTTTATTAGCTGACTTTTGACAAACATGCCTGAAAAATTCCAAATCATACCAAGACATAGAATACTTACCATCTCAGCTGGGCCGTCGTGACACATTCTTTAATCCCAGAAATCAGGATGCGGAGGCAGGAGAATCTCTGGGTCTGAGGCCTGCCTGGTCTACAAAGCGAGTTCCAGAACAGCAAGGGCTACACAGAGAAACCCTGTCTCAAAAAACAAACAAACAAATCACCTCCATTGCTACAGATTTTGAATTAAATTTTTTAAAAAATTATTTGACTAGTTTAAAATAGTACAGTGAATTCCCATAAAGCTTTTACCCATCTTCCTCCAACTGTGTAGACTCAGGTGTGACCATCAGGAAGCCGGTGATCATGCAGAGGGGTGACACGCTGTGGGTCTCACTGCCACTGGTAACTGCTGACTGCTTCTGAAAGCCAGCCTGCGTCACCACCACGCTTCATGTCTCTGGGGTCTGCACTGCAGCGGTCTTCATTGCTGTTTTGGGGTCTCCACTGACCCTTTAGAAAGTCAGCGTGGCATTACCTGCTGTTTGCTCACAATCAGAGTGGAGTTTCGCCCTTTGGGTGAAGTTTCGCCCTTTGGGTGAGGATCCTATAAAAGGGCCTCAGGTGGTGTCACTAGGTCTGTCCATCCATCACTCTGTGGCTGAGTCAGTGCCAGCTAGGAGCCTCCGCTGTCATGCCTGTCCTTCTCATTGTAGCTGGCAGGGTGACTCTGTGAAACTGAATTTACTGACACTGATTCTTAGACGTTCCGCCATCGATTGTAATGTCCGTGGATGGAGCCTTCGTGGGATTATTTCTGTCTAAAGAAACCTCAGTCTGGGGGAGGGGCAATCACACATAGAATAGGAACCAGCCCCCCCCCATCTATTCAGCTCTCTGTATTATGTGAGCTTGTAGGTATTTGTTAGCAGTGGTGTTCATTTTGTCACTCAGGCTGTTTGAGATTCGGTTTGTAGGAGACCTTGGCATCAGTACCCGTGTCCTTTCCAAGTAGCCCATTGTGCTGAGTGGGTCCTTACCCTCTTGCATCTCAAGATGCCTCAGCCCAGTCCTGTGCATGCCCAGCAACCAGCCCTCTCCAGATACCTCTGGTTCCTCCCCCTCCTCCTCCTCCAATTCAGGGCTTCCAAGTGGCCCAGGCTACCCTAGGACTCACCCCCTCCCACCCCTCAGCTTTCCAAGTGCTGGGATTCTAGGCCTGCACCTATAATTTCTCACCACCTGTCTAAATGCGTGACACTTAAGGTCAGTTACGGTTTACATCTGCGGCAGTCTGCTTGGTGGACCATGCCCGTGTCCTACGTGTGATCTCTGTTTGGACAGGGAGAGGAAAAGAGAATGCTTTATAGGCTTTCATTTCCCAAGTGGTTAGGAATTAAAGGACATTCTTTAACTCAAGTGAGTCACAATTGCTGTGTTTAACTCGTGTTTTGATACCGCAATTATGATCATGAGTGACTACTGGTTGTCACACGTGAGCTTTCAAAGTCCTAAAGGCCATTTTGGACCCCGCCTTGGGAAAGCAGCTGCCTGGCTTTTCTGGGTCAGAGACTAGAGAGACCTGTACAGACAAGAGCTGTGAGACAGGCCTGCCTTCCTTGGGTTTTAGGAGCTGGAGATGTTCACCTGGCCACCTGGCCATGTGCATATTGGGTTGAGTCGCTGTCTCCTGGTTCTTAGCTCTTCTGTGACCAGCTTTTGTCCTTGGAGGTCTGGAGCAGGTGCTCCAGAAGCAGCTGCTTGTCATCGACATGCTTTAACTTTTCTGTGTATGTGTGTGTGGGGTGGGGGTGGGGCGCAGGCAGAAGATGCCAGTAGGTCCCAGGCCATGGCTGTGTTTCAAATGTTTTGAGACCCGTCAACAAAACTGTATTGCCGAAAGCTACGTGTCACTTGTATGGGTGACGATAAAGTGACAGAACTTGCTGCATTCAAGTGCCATGATGCATGCTTAACGGCGGGATTACAAGCATAGCTGCACCAAAGGCTTCAGCCATGGGCCAGCCTGGCCAGTGTCCTACCTAGCTTCTGCAGTTGTGCTGTGACCCCTGTGCCCTGGAAGCCACCTGCCGTGCTTAGAAGCCTTCAGAGGCTTGGCTGCCTTTTGTTTTTGACCCAGCTTTTGCTGCCAAAGCAAGGCCCGCCCTTCCCATTATTAGGCACTGAATTCCACCCCAACCCCCAGCTTTGCTATGCTCTGCTGAAAGTGGGAACTGTAGAAATGACTGGTGGTCCCCCTCCCCTTTTAATTTTTGTTTTAGGTGTGTGTGTGTGTGACAGTGCGTGGGCGGTATATGATCATGTGTACAGAAGCCAGAGGACATCAGGTGTCCTGCTTGACAAGCTCCACTTTATTCCCTTAAGCCGGGGTCTCTCGTGGAGCCTGAAGCTAGTCTGGGTGCAGTGAAACCCGGCAGTTACGTCTCTGCTGCCACAGTGCTGGGGTGGCAGAAACTTTTTCTGGTAGTCTGTGGATGTGACTCTGCTTCTCATACTCGTGTAGAGAGCACTCCTACCCGTGCGCCATCTCCCCAGCCCAGGACTGTTTTTGATGGCTGTTCTTGGGCAGTGGTTTGAGAGTGTGTCCTTCCAAGACTGTTGCTATTTCTGGTGAGGTGTTGGAGAATAGGGTGGGGACATGGTCAAGCAAGGCAGTGGGTCTTGACACCTCTAGGTGGAAAAGCCGGAATTCTGCCAACCACGTAATGACATTAAGTAGTGAGACCATGTAGGGCTTCTGAGTCGCCTCAGAGCCACCCTGGGCCGATGCAGGGCAGCATCTAGCAAGGTAGGAGCATGCGGTAGATGAGAACCAGGGTTGTGGAACCTGTCTGCCCCTGATGCTTCCGTCAGTCAGTGGCTTCTCTGTAAGGAGGGCCCGAATAGAAAGCAAAGCATGTTTTTATAAAACAAAGGAACGTGGTACCTAAGTAGCCCTGGTCTGGTTTGCCTCAGAGAGGGGAGGGAGGGCCTGGGGGAGAGAAGCCAGGGAAGTGTGTTGATTGCCCGGAACCCTATGTTGAAAGAGTAGTTTGAGAGCTGTGGGGCCACTCGTGGGTGAGTAAAAACTCTTGACATATCTGGAGAGAATTGGTTAGCTGACAGGAAATTAATCAGACCGCAGAACGGAAGTGGGGACTCTGGCATTGTGCAAGCTCGGGTAGGGTAGGCAGACTTGGGGATTTGAGGCAGGAGGCTCCAGCCAGGCAGGGGTCAAATAGGACAAAGGGGTATTCCTGGTTAAGAATCACCATTTCCCACAAGATGGCCAGGGTGATGATACAGCACAGCTTTCTGGAACTGGAACCGACGACAGTGCGGCTGCACCAAGGTTTCTGGTATAGCCATTTGGTTGGGCCTGGATGGTAAAGGCTGTTAAAAGATGCTGGTGTCTGTTAGTTGAGCTTCTTGGACTTGCTTTGTGTTTTAAAGCGGTATTTGCTAATCAACTGCTGTTTCTCTTTCTATAACCTCAGGTTGACCCCAAAGATCGGCTTCCCTTGGAGTGAAATCAGGAACATCTCTTTCAATGACAAGAAGTTTGTCATTAAGCCCATCGACAAGAAGGCACCTGTAAGTTCACGTGTAGACCGTGCACCGCTTACAGTCTCAGAGCTAGCTGGGTTTTCGGGAGAACGCTGAGGCTCCCCTGTGTGAGGAAGGCAGTGTTTCTCAGTGTTCCCTCTAATGGAGGCACAGAGATCTTTGGGCCACGTGACTGACCACTGCAGTGGGAGGTTGTCATGGAGACCAGATGCACCCATCCAAAGCTAGATGATGTAATGTCAGGCTTCGTACAGAGAAAAGAACAGCCCTCGGTCACTGACCTTGACCAAGTGATAGTAAGCGTTTCCCAAAATGACACACTTGTGCCGTGGCACACCCAGCTTGCCCAATGTGCATGTGGGCAGCCAGCCTACCCCCGATACCAACTTGTGGGTGCAGCTCATGCCGGCGTCTCCTTGGTTGCCGGTTGGAACATAGACAATGAGACTTTCAAGTCCGAAGGGCCAAATTTTGCCTTTCTGTACCTTCTTGGGCTTACAATTAAGATTTGTTCCAAGAGTTTGAGAGCATGGTGGGTCCCCAGGGCTTCCGTTCTGCGTCTTGCTTCTTGCTTCCGGTTGAGCTTCCCACCCTTCCCCTGCGGTCGCTCCGTCAGGGTACTCCGCCCACGTGGGAAGCAGAGTGTAGAGAACCGAAGGGGCCCGTGTCTTGTGGGACTTTATTTGGGATTTAACTGATGTTGGTTCCGAATGTTGAAGACATAGACGCAGCTGCAGTGTGGTGGAAATGGCAAGAATCTCTGTCTTCTAGTTTTTAGTTTTTAATGGTGACTTTTTTTTTTCTAGAACTTGCTCTTTTACTACAGTTGTAGATTGGGAAAGACTTTGGGCCCCCATGTCTTTTGTTCCCTATTCCGTGGGAAGCTTTAGAGGGGCAAACGGGCTCTGTGGGCACCTGGTGAGCCTCTTAGGACTGAAAGCGGCTTCAGGATGGCAGACCTCCTCGGGACACTGCAGGCCGCTGCCAGCTGCCTTTCCCCACACATGGGCGAGGCTGTCAGAATTGCAAAGTCAGCGGGTCTCGACTTGGCTTGTGAAAGTATTTTCTTTATTGAAATGCTCCCTGCTGTTTGAAAGCCTGTGACTCCTCCCCATGGTGCTCACATAGTTCTTTAAAATTAAACTGTAATACAGACTCGGGCTCCATGGTAACAGCTCCCATTAGTTAATATGTAGCTCCACCGGCTGAGGGTCACAGCGAACCCATGTTTTATGGGCAGTGCGGTATAATGGCCTCAGAAAAGCAAGACGGCTCTAGAGTAGATTGCTTTCTACATTTTCAGAGCTTCCTTCTTGATTCGGCTGTCAGTAGAGCAGGGCTTTAGGGCTAAGACTGTTGAAGGATGTGTGCGCCCATGTATATGTGTATGCTGGCATACGTTTTAGCTTTTGAAAAGCCACAGGCAGTCATGATTGATCAGATTGAATTAGCGCATACGTGTTCACTATCGGGCAGCCCTGTGGTAAGCTTCAGTTGAAGTGGAACTAAGGAGTCTGCTCAGTCAGTCAAGCGCTTGCCTCGAAAGCCT
The DNA here is from genome assembly GCF_017639785.1 of Mesocricetus auratus. Classification (NCBI taxonomy): domain Eukaryota; kingdom Metazoa; phylum Chordata; class Mammalia; order Rodentia; family Cricetidae; genus Mesocricetus; species Mesocricetus auratus. The sequence continues at coordinate 43,324,150 of NW_024429199.1, read as the reverse complement.
GAGGCCCTGGGCCTGGACCCCAGCAGGCGCCGTTGGAGGCATCTGTAACCCCATGGTGAGGGGCGGGTGAGGTGAACACCAGTGGACGTCTGTGAGGTGTGGACTGGTCGGCCAGTCTACCTGAGCCCCGAGCCCCAGGCTCAGTGAGAGTGCAATTGAGGGGGACTCCTGACATTGATGCACCCCACCCCCCTACACGCATGCAGCTGCCTCCGGCCGCATGCCACCCAGGAGCCTGGTGTCCCTGGATTGACCCGTGGCCATCAGCAGTCACAGTTCGCCATTGTGGTGGGACAAGCGAGGAAAGCAGGCAGAGAGGATTCTCGTGGTGAATCCAGCAGTACCACTTAGAGGAAAGGTAAAGCGAGCCGGGAGGGAAGGGATAGGCGGGCCTCTCACGTGGAGGCCAGAGTGCACTGGTCAGGCAGCTGAGGAGTGACCTGGTAACCCTCCGTGCCTCGCCCTGCTGCAGGGTGGCTACACCTAGCCTCAGCATTTTACTTGGAGCCACATTTTCCAGGTTAGACTTCCATATAAAAGACACCAGAAACCCTGAAGGTGAGGGGGGTGTGGGGTTTCGTCCTTGGGGCAGCCTTGTTCAGGGAACCCTGGGAATTTACAGACCCTCCCTAGGGGACCAGACCAGGCCAGGAGGCAGCTTCTTGCCCATAAACTCAGAGATTTGGGGCCTGTGAAGGGCCAGAGCAGTCCCCTCCCTTCAAAGCAGGCCCTCCCATTCCTGTAGCGCCCAGAGAAGACAGAGAGCTCTCAAGCAGCTGCTTCATGACTTTTGAACTGTTAGAAAATGTCTGAACTCGGGGCAGCATTCCCAGGAGCCCCTCTGACAAAGAAAGATGATACTGGAATTAGATTGTGGCCTTGTGGGAGCTTCTGGGGGTGTGACAGGATTTGGGGTGTCCTGGGTTCCCTTCCCCTTAGTCCTCTTGTGCCGATGTCTGCTTTAGGACATGGGTGTCCATCCTAAGCTCCCACATCCCCACCTCCATCCCCACCCCCTCCTGTTTCTCATTAGGTTGCACTTTGGGGACTTGAACTCAGCTCTTTAACTTGAAGTCAGAGCTGGCTTCTTTCAAAGGCATGGGAGAAACCCCCTCCCCTCACCCACCCAGATGCCAACTGCTAACTCCCTGAAGTGTTTTCTAGTAGTTTCTGGGTCTGTTTCTTGCAGGTGGGGAGTCAGGAGTCTCCTGTCCACCTGTAGTTCTGACCCTTGAGTCTTTGTGACTGACTTTTTTCTAAAAGGGAGTTGGTGCATTTCTTTGCACGTACTTGTGAGTCACAATGGAACATTTTTGAGCTGTGTGCCTTCGAAGCCATAAGCCAAGGTTGTTTTCTCTTGTGTAATAAGAGATAGGTGGATAATAAAAATTCCTGCTTCTCTTAGCTCTGTGGACTCCTCCCTGGGAAACTCAACGAGTTAATAATCAGCCTGTGAAACCAGAAGGGAGCCCCACCCAGGAAGCTGAGGGTTTCAGGTGGCCTCATGTAGACGGGGAACTAAACGGGCCACCCTTGGGCGTGTCACTTGGCTGGTCCAGCATGCTGTCAGTCTCTAAGGTGGCTGTGTGTGGGATGCACACTGCTGTGTTTCCATTACCTTCCTTCCAGATGGCTGAGGGAGGCTTTTCCAAATAGGCCATGTCTCCCCTGTCACCCAAGCTAATCCTGGAAGAAAGAAGTTAGGAAGTAAGTTTGTCATTGTTGACCTAAACTTCTGTAGTCACTGGTGACAAAGTTTCCAAATTCCATGTTCTGCCCTCTTTGAGGAGCAGCCTCCATTGAGTACATAAAACGTGTGGTGCCAGTGGGTAGCCGCTGTGCATGGAGCCCATGTTTAGTGTCGCGGGTACTGTTTCTGTTATGAACATCCTCCGACTTAGTCCTGTGATATTCCTATTGTCACCCTCATTCCTGACTAAGTGGAGTAACTTACTTAGGGTTGTGGGACCCAACTGTGGTGGTGTGTATTAAGGGGCAGTCACCCAGGAAATACTTGTTGAGCACCAGTAACTACTGGGTGTTGATTTGGTCCTGGGAAGGCAGATGAGTGGACAGCCTCTGTGACGGGAGCTTAGTCTAGTGGGAGTTGGACACAGAACTCGGTTGTGAAGTAACATGTTAGCACCGTGGCAGACCCCTCCACCACGCACAACAGGCACAAGGGCAGGACTGACTGGGATCGTTTGGTAGACAGGGTTGGACTGTGGCGCCCCCAGTGGAAGGATGCTTTTGAAGGCAGTGTCACAGCGTAGCTCAGGAGCTCGCACGGGATGTAGGGCGAAGGCTGTGGTGAATCCCTGGCTCAGGAATCTGGAGCAGTGGAGATCAGGGCAGTGACAAGCGTGTGAGCGGTGACGGGCTTGGCAGGAGGCGGAGAGCTCAGAAGTTAAGGTGTGGTGTACATGCAGGACCAGGAAAGGAAGGATGGTGACAGGTTGTGGGGTTGGGGAAGCAGACACCAAAGCATGTGCCTGCCTGAGGGGAGGAAAGGCCTCTTGATAGAGCACCGTAGGCTGAGACTTAGTGCCTTCACACCCGTGCTAGGCAAACCACACAGACCGCAAGTATGCAAGTGGACATACATACAAGCACACACGCAGGCCACACACACTCGCCACGGGGACTGAACATTTCTGGCCCCGTCCTGTGTGGCATTTGGCCTTTCAGAGAAGGTGGCTCAGGAGCTCTGAAGTTGTGGTCTTGGGAAGGAAGGCTGTTGAGGGAGCCGACACCAACCAAGCCACCCTGCTGTGTTTTGTAGGACTTTGTGTTCTACGCCCCCCGCCTGAGAATCAACAAGCGGATCCTGCAGCTCTGCATGGGGAACCATGAGCTGTACATGCGCCGCAGGAAGCCTGACACCATCGAGGTGCAGCAGATGAAGGCCCAGGCCCGGGAGGAGAAGCACCAGAAGCAGCTGGAGAGGTGAGTGGCCAGGGAGCCTGCGGATGTCACCTACCCACGGGTGACCTGTACCAGCCAGAGCCTCACAGAACGTCACCACAGCTGCAGGCCTCTGGGACCCCAGGGACAGAACATCATCACAGCTGCAGGCCTCTGGGACCCCAGGGACAGAACGTCACCACAGCTGCAGGCCTCTGGGACCCCAGGGACAGAACATCATCACAGCTGCAGGCCTCTGGGACCCCAGGACTCGACAGCCGGGACTGGGCAGGCACAGGCTCCCGAGAGCACAGAGGTGTAGCCGGCCAGCAGCCGTGTCTGCAGGTCCAGGTCTGCCTGCATCGTCCCTTCACGTCCTTCCCCTTCCCTCTACCAGACAACAGCTGGAGACGGAGAAGAAGAGGAGAGAGACCGTGGAGCGGGAGAAGGAGCAGATGCTGCGCGAGAAGGAGGAGCTCATGCTGCGGCTGCAGGACTACGAGCAGAAGACCAAGAAGGCCGAGAGAGGTGAGGGTCAGCCCGCCCCGCCCCAGTCCCACAGAGAGAGGTGAGGGTCAGCCCGCCCTGCCCCAGTCCCACAGAGAGAGGTGAGGGTCAGCCCGCCCTGCCCCAGTCCCACAGAGAGAGGTGAGGGTCAGCCCGCCCTGCCCCAGTCCCACAGAGAGAGGTCAGGGTCAGCCCGCCCCGCCCCAGTCCCACAGAGAGAGGTGAGGGTCAGCCCGCCCTGCCCCAGTCCCACAGAGAGAGGTGAGGGTCAGCCCGCCCCGCCCCGAGTCCTGCCGAGAGAGGTCAGGGTCAGCCCGCCCTGCCCCAGTCCCACAGAGAGAGGTCAGGGTCTGCCCGTCCTGTCCCGCAAGGGGACAGTCCAAGAGTGCTGTCTACAGTAGATGATGGTGCCATGCCTGTCGCATTTAGCTTCCCACTACTTTTCCTGAGGCCGTTAGGAGTCAGCCTGCAGTCACATTCCCGTGAGGGGCAGAGGTGCGGGACCCACTGCCTCCCTGCCGCTTAGACTCGGTACCTCATCCCCTCGGCACACGCTCAGCTGTCACAGCCAGCTTGTGACACCTCCACTGTACATTGCCCCGTCAAAAGAGCAGCCCTGCCCTCTGAGACACTTAGAATAGAGGGGAAGTGCTGTTTACCGGAGCCTGAAAGGCACCAGCAGGCCATTTCTGTGTCCGAGTCTGTCCAGGTGATGAGAGACTGGTAAGGGTGTGTGTGCTGTGGAGTATGGTGCAGCACGGTTAGGCCCAGCCCAGGAGCGGGTTGTCTGACCAGCTGCTCCTCGGTGGCCTCCACAAAGTAAGTCATCTTAGAAACGGCAGGAATGGGCCCTTGGGTGGCCCCGCTCACAAGCCTGTGACTCTGGGATCGGCGTTCACCCACCCGGTCTCCTTCAGCCCCCTCGGGGTGGGAGAGGAAGGCCGGGAAGCATCTCCCACTCGGGAGTCTGAGCAGCTGTGACTCCATGTTCTCCGCAGAGCTCTCCGAGCAGATCGAGAAGGCCCTCCAGCTGGAGGAAGAGAGGAAGCGAGCCCAGGAGGAGGCTGAGCGCCTGGAGGCCGACCGGGTAGCTGCCCTGCGAGCCAAGGAGGAACTGGAGAGACAGGCACAGGACCAGATAAAGAGCCAGGAGCAGCTGGTAGGACGGCCTGCTTTCAGGGCGCTGGGTTACGGACAGGCTGCCTGCTTTCAGGGCGCTGGGTTACGGACAGGCTGCCTGCTTTCAGGGCGCTGAGTTACGGACAGGCTGCTCCTGGGGACCCAGACAAGCCACACCTGTCTTGCAAAGCTTTCAGCTAGGGCTGTAAGCAGATCTGCTGCAGCCGCCAGGAGTGGAGGGGGCTGGGCTTGTCTGAAGCCTCTGTGGGGAGGTGGGTGTGGGTGCCCAGAGTTCCACGGAGACATGGGGAGGTGCACATAGTGTCCCCTGACCATGAAGAAGGAAGGGGCACAACTCATCACCAGGGACTCCGCCAGAAGGGTTCCAGAGACCTCTTTACCCTCCCCCTTGCAGGCGGCGGAGCTGGCCGAGTACACCGCCAAGATTGCGCTGCTGGAGGCCGCGCGGAGGCGCAAGGAGGACGAGGTCGAGGAGTGGCAGCACCGGGTGAGGCTGGCACAGAGGTCACCCGGAGGTCACCCCAGAGGCCTGCATGGCCACGGAGCGCATCTGTGCCCGGGGCACTGCAAAGGGCTCCAGCTCAGCTGCAGGTCACATCGCAAGCTTCTGGGACCTCTCAGAATCCTTTGCAGATGCCCTCCCTGTGAATGAGGCAGAAATCCCCAGGGGAATGGCCTCGGCCCTGTGGAAGAGGTAGAGCAGCAAGCCGTCCCTGGATTAGCAGAGGAACAAAGGCCCACTTACTCCCTTCCCTCACTTTGTTCCCACGCTCTTCAGCCATGACCCGACACCCCTGGTGGGGGATGAGTTTCGATTCTGATTGCTTGGGTACCCCTGCGACGGTCACAGCTTTGAAACAGGAGAGCCTTGGGGATCTCTAGACCGATGTACCTGACAGCTCAGGCTCCCAGATGTGACTGAGGCTCATCTTTGAGCCTGCTTCCTCGGATTGGGGGAGCACCAGTGTGGGTGTTCTGCCTCGTGTCAGTCAGGATCAGTCAGCTATAGCTGTGTCCCTTGCCCAGGACAGTAGAGGGTCTGGATGTGGTGTTTACCATGGGCTTAGCACGGGGCTGCCCTGGCCCCGTATCTCCACCCAGATATTACATGTTCTCCAACCCAGTGCAAGCAGGCAAAGAAAGCCATTTATAAGACAGATGGAAGGGTGTGGGGGTGGATGAGACCACCACTCATTGAGACGCAGGCAAGCACACTCCCAAGTGGTGGTGCTTCCGTAGCTGGCGTCGCTGGAGAACGTAGCCAGTGAGCATAGGGTCTGGGCATGTGTGCCGCCGCTGTTGATGATGGGAGCCAAGGGCAGGCAGAACCCTAGGCTCCTTGCCGGCAGACCATGCCACTTCTTACAAGATGGGCCGTGGGAAAGAGTTCTCATTTGACCAGTGGTCTCCTCTACCTCCAAAGGCCAAAGAAGCCCAGGACGACCTGGTGAAAACCAAGGAGGAGCTGCACCTGGTGATGACGGCTCCCCCACCTCCCCCGCCCCCAGTGTACGAGCCGGTGAATTACCACGTACAGGAGGGGCTGCAGGATGAGGGTGCAGAGCCCATGGGCTACAGCGCTGAGCTCTCCAGTGAGGGCATCCTGGATGACCGCAACGAGGAGAAGCGGATCACCGAGGCTGAGAAGAATGAGCGTGTGCAGCGGCAGCTGCTGGTGAGTGGGGGAGGGGCTCGGGGCTCGCCCCCCCCCCATGTGCTCAGAACCCCACCCCTGTGCTCCTCCTACCTTCCGCAGTCTAATCTCCTAGCCGCTCCATGCGGCCACTGTGGTGTCCCCGGGACTTCCCAGGGGAGGCAGGCAGATAGGTAATGGATACTTGCTTCGTGTTGCAGACTCTGAGCGACGAGTTGTCCAAGGCCCGGGATGAGAATAAGAGGACCCACAACGACATCATCCACAACGAGAACATGCGGCAAGGTCGGGACAAGTACAAGACGCTGCGGCAGATCAGGCAGGGCAACACCAAGCAGCGGATCGACGAATTCGAGGCCATGTAAAGGCCAGGCCACGGCCAAGGGCGGAGGGCACCTCACAGCAAGCAGGGGGTGCCACACGTGGCTCTTTGGTACTCCTAAGTCTCAAACCCCCCTGACAGGTTCCGGTCCCTTAGAGAGCAGTACGGGCCAGAGCTCTTCTGCACCCGGCCCCAGTGGAAGCCCCCCTGGTTACTCAATTGTATCATAGTGCCAAACAGGCCAGGTTTTTATGACAGTCACAGGATCACTTCCTGTCTGAAGCAGGATTGCAGTGGATTCGGATGCCTCTGAAGTCTAAGGAACTTCAAGCTGGCCCGTGTGACACAATTCATTAATGTTCATTATCACTAGGGACCACACTGTGGTGCCATACTCACTCTAGTTTTGAAATAAGCTCAAATCGATTTTGTTCTTGATTTCTATGAAGGATCCATCTTCGTGTTTTGAGGGGGTGAAAATGATTTTGAAATTTGAGTCTAAAGCACGCTCCCCCACAGTTTCCTTCCTCCAAGCCACTGACAGTCTACCGAGGTCCTTCAGAGTGTACGGTACAGGACCCTCTGATACAAACTTTGTTTCCATGCTTAACTGGTCGCATACATTGCTGGACTTATTATACCTAATGATCTGCTATAGAGAATAGTATTTATATAAGTGATAATATGGATTTGTAACATTAGTTTTAAAAAGGGAAAGTTTTGTTCTGTATATTTTGTTACCTTTTACAGAATAAAAATATTAAGAACCATGTAATCGAGACACTTGCTCTGACATGGGAGCAGTCGGGAACTGACTACTGTGGTAATTGTGTCTGCATATGTTGGTGGGTCTTGTGCGTGTAAATGCACACTTCAGTTTCCGGGAGTGTTCACACTTGGACCCTGAGGGACTCAGCCCTTTATCGGGAGTGCCTGTTCTCAGTTTCTGTCTTCCTCCTGTGCACTGCGCATGTCCCCTTCAGTCGTGATGTCACCGCATCAGATGAATACACAATAAAAGCTCTGCGAGGCCTTGTGTCTGCTTGCAATGGGGGACTTCTGGACATGCCCAGCGTACTAAGCCAGAACGATGGCTTCCCACAGGAGACAAGGCAGACAACACTCACCATACTTTTTTCCCCTCCGAAACACACACACAGCTTAGCACTTTCGTTGTCAAAAGATGCTGGGAGCCGTGGGCCACTGTTGAGCATTTATTGAAGTCAGGCCATTCCACTCCAGTCGGTGACACACACCCCCACCCCCGACTACCCAGGTGGTGGTAATTGTTCTGTAGTCTGTTACTGGTGACCCGGTGGCTCTGATTCTTTGAAGATCTCTCTCATTCTGTTACCTCTGCGGGTAGGCGATCGCCTCGGGCTTCACCTCAGTGCAGGATGAGGGTCATGTCTGTCCATAGGTTGGGACTGGACAAGACTTTCTGCCACTGAAGCTTGGACTGTGAACATGAGTCCGGACAACCCGTAGCGCCTCCCGCTGCAATGAGATGGTGGTAGTGGTGTGTGAGGATGCGCCACTTTGCCCTCCCCGGCCTGTTCTCTCCGTCAGCTTGAGACTAAGGCACCCCACCCCTGCACAGGAGACATTAGGACCCTGTGTGCTGGGATGTCCCTCAGAATGATGCCCCAAAGCCTTGGAGTCCATGCTCCAAAGCAGTGCTTCTCAACCTGTGGGTTGTGACTCTCTGGGAGTCATCTAAGGCCGTTAGAAAACACATACTTTACAGTTCAGAACAGTGGCAAAATTACAGTTCTGAAGAAGTGACGAGATGTCACCACAACATAAGAACTGTATTAAAGGGTCGCAGCATCAGGAAGGTTGAGAACCACTGCTCTAAAGGGAGGGGTGTGGACCCCAGGCATCCAATTCTACCAGCGGGAGCCATGGAACTTAATTTTGAGACCAAAGGTGGTCTGGGGGCCCTGTTTTTTTGTTTTTTTGTTTTTTTTATGGAGAGGATTTCTCAGAGGAAGGGTTTGCTTTGAAACATTTGCATTTGCAGGAATGCAACTCCAAGTCTTGCTTGGTAACTCTGAGCTGAGTCTCATGGAGACATGCTGTCGGAGCTCGGCTGAGGACTAGGAGTACAGAGGCTCCCCCGCTCCCAGTAGGAGGCCTCCATACAATGGCAGCAGCCTCCCTCTGGGTGAGCTACACTGAATGGTGCCCTTGTCTGTCCCCTCAGTGACGTCCTTCCAGATGTATGTTTGTCTGGGTTAAGATATTTTCCTTAAGAAAATAATCCTCTTATGATTGACACCAGAACAAAAGTAAATACTGCCCCTTGCCTGTTGTGAACCCTGAAGCTTTTGTTTCTTTAGCTGATTCAAATCTGATTTAAATTGCTGAGATATTTGGCTGTATTATCGTCTCTGTTGTAGTTAAACCTGGACTTGGGAATTCCCATCGTGACCGAACAGGGCAGTTTCAAAGCCAGCTGAATCGTCTCCATGGTATCCAAGTAGGGCACTCACTAAGGACATAAACCTGTAGGTTTTCTCTGATAAAACTCTGGGAGGGGTAGAACCCCAGTGAACAGACTTACTTGAACCAAGCCTGGCTCCCCCAAGCAGGCGGTCGTTCATACCAAAGATGGCCTGGTCCCAAACCGTCAGCTCCAAGCTGGACTGCCTCAGCTGAGAGCTGCTGACGCCATTGAACACGAAGGAGTGTTTCCATTGGGGGCAAGCCTGCTTCTTCAGGACGGGGGACTTCACACGCAGCTTTTGCTGGTCTGGCAGAGTGAGACAGCTGAAGAGGGAAACAGGAGCCTTGAGGCCACGGCCCAGCACGCAGCCCCCTTCCCCGGAGATACCCATTGGTCTGTCAGCTACATCCATTTCATGGCGAACTGGCTTAGAGTCTCCCGTGTGCCTCTCCCTAAAATGTTCCTGATTCAGAGTCAGCGCCCACATCAGGTATTCGGGGTCACTTGCAATTCTGTGTCACGTGGCCCTCACTGTGATTTCCCATGGCCACACCATACACCGTTGTTAAAACCAAAAGACTAGGGACCAGGGCTCTGTATACACGTGGCTTCATTTTTTTATTCCAGTCTCAGAAAAACACATTCAAAAAAGCTAACTTGCCCTAGAGCATACGCAGTAGTAGCAAGGGGTTCTGTCCCGGCAAGCCACCATTTTCTCTATGCTTTAGTGACTGTTTTTTAATTATTAGTGTTTTCTCTTGAGGACACTAGCACGACTGTAATGACTAAAAATGGCACAGAGTGACCGTACGATGCTTAATGCAAGAGGAGGTGGTGAGCCGGGGAGATGCTAACTGGACTTTTTCAGACTCAACTTCAAAACTGATTACTGGTATACCGAGCCCTAAGGAGGTCTGGATTTCTGTTTAAAATATACTTTTCTCAGCCCAAGTCTTGCATAACCAAACCTCATTTCTTGGAATTCTTGGTCCTTAAAAATGTGCTATATTTAGCCGGGCGGTGGTGGCACACGCCTTTAATCCCAGCACTCGGGAGGCAGAGGCAGGCAGATCTCTGTGAGTTCAAGGCCGGGCTGGACCGATAGCCTCCGAAACAATACAGAGAAACCCTGTCTCGTAAAAAAAAAAAAAAAAAAAAAAAAAGTGCTATATTTGATTTTCTTTTTACTCTATTTTACTTCTTTTGCATGCGCATGGACGTAAGAACAGGTGTGCATGCCACACACGTGTTGGACACATAACAACTTGTACAAGTTGGTTCTCCTTCCACTGTGTGGTTGGTTCCAGGGGACTGGACTCAGGTCTTCAGGCCTAGCAAGTGGCTTTACTCACCAAGCCATCTCACCAACCCTAGTTTAGGTTTTCATAGGAAAGCTAAAATAAGATTAATTCAATTGTCTACACCTTTTGGCGTCTCCTACAGATTTTGGACCATGCTCAATACATACTCACTGACACATCCAATACCTACCCCTTAACAAATGAGTTTAAGGTGCCATCTGAACGTACGGGTAAATTCTTGGCTCCCAGCACAACCAAACAAAGTTGACCATTAACTGACAGCTGACCTCCTGTCCCTGGAAGGAAAGTCAGAACTTGGATTAAGGTCTTTTTTTTTTTTTTTTTTTGAGTCAGGATTTCTCTATATAGCACTGGCTATCCTGGAACTCACTCTGTAGACCAGGCTAGCCTCAAACTCACTGAGATTCGCCTGGTTCTGTCTCTGCCTCCCGAGTGCTGGGATTAAAGGTGTGCACCACCACCTGGCTGGATTAAGCATATTTTTCCTGATATGTTAGCATACAGTATGGACACCCAGAGAGTGGTAGCTCCCTGGGAGGACCCACAACCTCCAGGTCTTAGCGAGCAGGAGGAGGGAGGGTTCTGCGGCTTCACCCACTCGGCCTCTGTAGCCAGCGTGCAGACAGAAGCGAAGGACCAGCTAAATTCTAGGAGGGTGGTGGTTCCGCGGAGGGCTGGGGGAACCACAGGGAGGAAAGCCTCGGACGCTGATTGTAGCTCGCGGTTTGAGAGGGGACCACACGCTTCTGTTCTAGGGAGGTTGTGACCTCTGGCAGGTACCTGCGGCTGGCCCTGGGAGCTCCTATTCCTGTCAAAGTCGCTGAACGACCCTTTGTCACTGGGAGTGCTCCCGGTGTCCTCTACCCTGTGTCCACACACCTTATCTAAGTTAAATACCTTGTGGTTCCGCCCTTGACCGACTCCACCCTGATCTCTCTCAGCCTCTGGCTCCCAGTGCCCTACTAGTGTTCTTGGTTCCTCAGCTCTGAATGCGTGCTGTTACAGTGTCCCTCTTTTCAGCAGGGCCACCAGAGACTGCCCTTTGGGAAGGACAAAGGGTACACTGGAGGCCTTGCCTATTCTGGTCACCCATGTCCCTTCAAGTCACAAGTTCTAGGGAGTGGGATGTGTGGGATCAGTGGGCAGTGGAAATCCATTGCCTACCTTGAATGGCCTGCCCTCTGGGCATTGGGGACAGTGACACAAATTCTCATGGGGCCAGAGGTCACTAACCTTCTTGGGCCTCCTGGAGCTTTCTTGGCCCTGCCGGAAGGACCAGTTTGGCTCGTACAGCAAGTTCTCCATTATTCTGAGGACTATTATCTTCATATTTCTCAGCCTGAGGGTGAGAGACAGAGCTCAGAAGTAGGGTCTTTTCCCTGCACCTCAAAACCACCTGTGCTGTGCAGGCTGTCCTAACCCAGTCCATAAATGCCACACCCCACCCCCACAGACCATCTCTAGGGATGGAATGGGTACGCCTGGCGGACTAGTCACCCCTGAGTCATCCCTGAGTCATCCCTGCCACCCTCCGTGTGGGAGGAGCGATTCACTACCTAGAACACCAGAAGCCATTGGGAATAGCATGGCCCCAGGGAGGCCTGGACAGCATAGGGCTGGAAAAGCCAAGATCCAGTCCCACCCATGGCTCGCTCTAGGTTAGGAGGGATTGGAGCTACCCTTCCCATGCCAATGCCTCCTTCAGGCACTGAGGGCAGAGAGGGTTGCAGACTGTGCCAAAGCTGTACACAATAGCTCTGCCGGCCAAGGGTGTCAAAGCCTCCTTGAGACACCATTCAGAAGTGGGTTCTCTGGTCACGAGTGACTTTGTCAGAGGGAATGAAAAGCCAGGGAGCAGACGATCCTGAACCTGACAGACCTTCCTTCCAGGGTGGAAAAGTGTTCTGGGAGGGAAGGTCATGGCTGCTGCCACCTGAAGGGACAAGCTGCCCTCGGGTATCCAGGACTCCTGGAAGCCTGGTGGCCCAGCCACCATCTGCATTCAACAGGCCTGGGACAGGGGCACTAAGGTCTAGAAAGCAAGTGCCAGCTCCAGAGTAGCCTGGTGCCAGAGCCCCATGACAGCCTGTGGGTATTCATTTCCCAGGTGCTTCTCTCTGCTGGCATCCGGCGGGGTGACTTTAGCTTGGCACTTTGCTGCTAGCCCATTCACCAAAGGAGGCTGGGTGGGACACCCATGACTGCCAGCCAAAGATGTCCCAGCCATCATCATGCTTCCAGTGTGTGTGGGGTGTGTGCGTGTGTGTGTTCATCCTTTGAAAACTGAGTTCATAGGGACTTGCTCTCTCAGTCCCCGTGTAGTTTGAATGAAAAATGTCACTCCATAGGTTCATGAATTTCAACACTTGGTCCCCAGCTGGTGGTGCTGTTTGGGAAGGTGGCAGAACTTTGGGGACATGGAGCCTTGCTTGAGGAAGTGTGTCGACGGGGGTGGGCTTTCAGAGTTCAGAGCCTCACTCCACATTTGCCCTTTCTGCTTCCTGGTTGTCCTTCAGAGGTGACCCCCAAGGAACCCTGCCCGGCCATCTGCCGCCGCACCTCCTGGCCATGGTGGACTCTGGCCATCTGGAACCATCCTCTGTAAGTTGCTTCCGGTCACGGTATCTTATCACAGCAACAGAAAAGTACCAAATGCAGCCCCCCAAAGACACACCTTGGCCCGAAGTGGGTACCACTTGGCATTCTGTGTCGAACTGTCCTCAAAATCCCATGCGGCCAGAGGAAGGATCACTTCTCCGAGGAACACCCTCCGGGCAAGGGTGCCTAGGTGCCACACAGAGACCTGCAGCCTCCGGGTCATCAGCTGGGCAAGCTCTACCTGATACTGTAAATGCAAGGACAAGATTGTCAGCCAGGTCTCCTGGAACCGCCCCCCAGGACTGCGTAGGCTGCGCCCGAGATTCGGCTGCAGCAGAGTCCAGGTGAAGTCAGGGTGGGTCACACAAGACCTCTCTGCCCGCTTGCCAACCCTCCTCGTCCAGTTTTCATCCCCTCCGACCCCTCTCCCCACCTGATGCCCTTTTCTATTTCTTGGATGAAAGTCCTTACCTAGCCCAGGACTCCGGGCAACCAAACCAAGAACTGTGTGTCAACATAAAACATACCCTTACACAGGACCACACTGCACCAAGTGTTAACCCAAAATACTAAAACCAGCTTTTGACTGTTTTTTTTTCAAACACAGTGGGACTATGGCTGGGACTCAAAGATATATTTGACATGCGTCAAGTCCTAGGCCCCATCCCCAGTACCACAGAAAAATAAATAAGCAAAACACTCACTCACACACGCAGAGAACAAGATCCCACAGCAGTCTGTCCACCCTTGACAGAAATGCATGTGAGTGGACTGTGGGAACAGAGATAGGAGTGACACATGGAACACTCTGTCTCTGCCTCCGGGAGCCCAGATCTTAGGCCGTGCACTGTACTTGTTCCATAACGAATACAGAGTGGGAGGCCTGTGCCCTCGGGGGGTACCAGGCATCCTTGGCCTCCACAAGCACAAGTGAGGGCAACACTATGAGTCGCTTGGAAGGTGGGCGTGGCCCCCCTCAGTCTCCAAGTCATCAGCGGCACGTGGCATTGCCACCCACGTACCCAGCCCTGAGCTCGCCCTCACTGCTGAGCTTTGCACCACGCTGCCCATGCTGGTGGTGTAGCCTGGGGTAAACCAGACACTCGCAGCCACTGAGGGGACATGTACAGTCTGGCTGGCCTGTGTGTCCCCCTCCTCGTCAGTGCTTTTCTTTCCCTTTGAGGGACAAGATGGAAAGGAAACAGACTGCGACACTGCGTCCTACCTACACCAGCAGACAGGGAGGGGCGGTAGTGAGAGCCGCTGTCCCGAGCTACCGGTCTCCTCTTCCCCCTGGGACCTGTGTGCCATGGGTCTAGGCGTGCTTACACCATGTTCCCCTTCCACAGCCCTTAAGCTCTGGTTTTCTCTGCTTTCCAAGTCTGTCCCATTTCCTTTTCGTTGTTGTTTTCAAGATGGGGTCTCACTGCGGAGCTCTGGCTGCCCTGGAACTCTCTACGCAGCCCAGGCTGGCTTCGAACTCACAGAGATCACCTGTCTCTGCCTCCCCAGTGCTGGGATTAAAGGTAGAGGCACTACGGCCCAGTGCCCTGTTTCATGTCTCCCTCTGTCAAACTAACACCCAAACCATCCAGCTCTCATCCTGCCCCGTCCCTCGTGAGCAGTTGGTTAAGCCCTGACCACAGGGCTGTGCTTGCTGCCTCTGACAAATAAGGCTGTTCTAAAAAGAGCTAGCTACAGGTGCAGTGGGGCACAGGGTCACCCAACGGTCATTACCTCTGTGGGTCTCCCTGGGACACTTAGGCTTAAGGACATTTCGTAGGTACCCACTGGCTGTCTGCCCCTATCTGGCAATCCAGGCTACCCTCCTCCAATAACTGGATTCACTGTGCCAAACAAGAACCATCTTGTTGGGCTGTGTCTCCAAAGCCTGCACCAGCAGCCCGAGGCTGCCGTAAACGATGGAGTCTGACAAACTAGCAGCTTCAGAGAACAGGAGCAGACAAGGACCCAATCAGCCGTCTCCATTCCTGTCAGACTCAGAGAGGGGAACCGTCCTCAGAGCCCAGAGGGCCCCCAGGAAACATTGTACCCAGAAAACATTGACACTGTGTGTACAGTGTGTGAATGTATGGCGTGTGTGCATGTAGGGCGTGTGTGTGTGTGTGCACGCGTGCACACGCGTGCACGGCATGAGTGCTACATGTAGGGTACGTGTGTGTATTTGGTATGGTGTATACTGTATGTGGTGTATGATGTGTGCACGTAGGGCATATATATGCAGAATGTGTGTGTACGTGGCATGATGTGTGTGTGATGTATGCTACATGCAGTGTGTAAGTGTGCTGTGGGGAGTGTGGTGTGTGTGACGATTTGTGTACGTGCATTCCTCAGTCGCTTCCTATTTTTTTTTTTGGACACAGGATCCCTCAGCTGAGCCTAAAGCTGATTGGCTAGCTTGGTTGACCAATGAGCTCCAGGGATCTTCCCATTTCTATCCCTGAGCACTGAGGCTATACACACGTGTCACAAGCCTCAACTTTCATACACACACTTCAGACAAGATGGGATGTCACCAGGTGGAATGGGAGTCACACTCTTCTCTCAAAACCACCAGAGCTGCTTCTCACAGCCGTCTCCCTTGGCTTGTGCAGACCTCCTGGGTCCCAAACCCAGAAGGAAGTCAAGCGCTGGTTCCTACCACAGTGTTTCGAAAATTGACCTGGAACTCACAATGTAGACCAGCCTGGTCTTGAACTCACATAGATCCACCTGCCTCTGCCTCCCAAGTGCTGGGATTAAAGGCATGTGCCACCATGCCTGGCTGCAGGAGTTTCTTCCAGAGTTAAGTTTGACCTGTGTTAGAACGCTACAAAATTAAGACAGTATTCTTTCAAATAGATCTAAAAAAAAGTCCCTAGGACCCTAAAACATACCTAATGGATTATAATTGTGATTTTTTTGAGATCTTGCATGTAATTTAAGTAAGGTACATAAGACTTTTTTAATGTAACTATATAATTACTTATCTAAAATAGTTCATATCTCACTTCTTGGGCCTCTTCAGTCTTGGATAAAATATCTTATTAGACTTATGATGAATATTTCAATATCAACCTAAAATGTGTCAGGTGGCGGATAATTTTCAAATGTCTGCCAGCAAGGGAGTCACTTGCAGGCCCGGCTGCAGTGGCTCGCATGTGGGCGGCCAGCAGAGTGTAGTCTGTGGGAACAGAGCCTTTCAGGCCCTGCCCATACCTGCTGAGTCAGAGTCTGCAATTGAAAAGCAGCACAGGGGATTCCTACCCCAGTGAACTTTCCAGGACAGCCTCTCCATTGTGAGTCCAGGCTAAGCTGCTTGAACTCCCCAAGTCTAATTTCCCGTTGGCAGATGAAGAGTCTAATACCATCCAGTGTATGCATGAAGCATTTGGCCAGAGCAGAGGCCCAGAGAACAATGGTTATTATTATTATTATTTAATGAATTCAAGGCACCGTGCCAGCCCCCAGATGGCCCCCGACTGCTACTACGTGCCAAGAAAGGCAGACAAAGCCCTCATGCCTCGCCAGTGCCAGACAGCAGGGCTTCTGAGCTGCCAGCTGTGGCTGGGGTTTCCACAGATCCAGGCAGCCCATCTGGCTGGAGCAGCCACAGCCCAGGCCAGGACTTCCTCTACCTCACATGAACGTATGAGGGCCTGGCTCTGCTCGAAAGAAAATCCTGTTTCTTAGTACAGAAAGTGAAGATTCAAACGATTCCTTTATAATTTGTCTTTGTGTGTGTGTGATGTGTGCATGGAGGGTGTGTATGTGATGTGTGTATATGATGTATGCATTATGATGGGTGTGTATGTGATGTGTGCATGTATAATGGATGTGCATGATAGGTGTGTATACGATGTATACATGAATGGTGTGTACCTGATGTGTGCATGGTGGGTGTGTATAATGGATGTGCATGGTGGGTATGTATATGACGTGTGCATGGTGGGTGTGTAAATGGGTGTGCAGGATGGGTGTGTAAATGGGTGTGCAGGATGGGTGTGTGAGATGTATATCTGCATGTGAATGTGAGCACATGTGGGTAGATGTATATCTGCATGTGAATGTGAGCACATGTGGGTAGATGTATATCTGCATGTGTATGTGAGCACATGTGGGTAGATGTATATCTGCATGTGAATGTGAGCACATGTGGGCACTGGCACTTGCGCAACCATCTACCTTGCTTGAGACAGGGTCTCCAGCTTTGCCGCTGCGTCCACCAGGTGCCCTGGCAGTCTGTGGACTCCACTGTCCTCCCGCCTTGCTGTGGACACTGGAGTCCGGCCTTCCTGGCTCTCTACCTACTGCCATCTCCCCGGCCCTATAACTTGGCTTTTATAAAAATGCCCTTTTTTCATAAAAAGCAAAGAAACCTATGGTTTTCATCTATTCCAATAAAGAGACGCTTCTGCGGAGAGTAAAACCCAGCAGCTTCGCTCTCAGGACCCTCTGCGCTCTGCGTCGGGTTGTCAGCGTGAGACGCGCATCTTCTTAGAAACAAAGCTATGACCGAGTCTGGCAGAGTACAAAGGCCGATGTGTGTCAGCTCAGCACTGACTGACAGAGCCGTGACGAGCGTGTGGGTGTCTGCGCTTATATTTAACTGACTCAAGAGGAGGACTCGGGGATGTCTGGCCAGCAAGTACCTTCAAGGTTTCCTCGAAAGTCGGGTCTAGAGTGTTCTTCTGGACTTGCGTCTTGCGTTTTCCCTGGGAGGACCTGTCGGGCAGAAGGTAGGTCTTCACATACCTAGTGGGCAGAGGCAGAATAAAGGGAGAACTCAGCATGGGGTGAAGAGAGTTCAGGGGAGCACAGTGCAGCATCCACGGTTCCTCAGCCCTGCGTCCCTGCTGAGTTTGAGGTGACAGGCAAGGTTCGCATTCTGACTTTGTGTGTGTGTGTGTGTGTGTGTGTGTGCGCGCGCGCGTGTGCGTGCGTGTGCACGTGCACACGGAAACATATGCATGTATACCTTTACATGGAGGCCAAAGGTTGATGTTTGCTATCTTCCTTAACTGCTCCCAACCTTTTTATTTTATTGTTTTTATTATTACGACTATTGTTATCATTAGCAACATAGGTCTCTCATGGAACCTGCAGCTCCCAGTTACTATAGGCTGTCTAGACTGTCTGTAAGCCCAGGGCCTCCTGCAGCTACCCGGTCACTCTAGACTGTTCTAGACTGGTCTGTAAGCCCAGAGCCTCTCCACTTCTCCATCACTGGAGTGGCACAGCTTGTTACACAGATGTTGGGATTCAAACCCGGGTCCTCGTGCTAGTAACGCACCCACATTACTAACCAAGACCACCCCCCTACAGTGCACAACTTGAGCAGTCTTGGTGCTGTGTGAGTACTGATTCACACAGCTCTGGCAGAGTGTTGACATGTAGCCCTGCTGAGTGATCTTAAGACTGCAGGTGATGTGCCCTGGGCCTCGCTCCCAGGCCTTGCTTCTAGAATCTGTCCCGGGTCCTCATCTCCCATTTGATGATGGCCACAGAACCAGGTGCTCCAAGTACATGCCACGCCCCTCTTCCCACCTCCACCACGGCTGCCCTTGGGCCCTCAGAACTAAGGAGGAAAACAGAAATGGACTCACACAGCTTTTGGCTCAGAGACCTCAAAGGCCATACTCTTTCCAACACAAGACCCTGTCTTTGAACCCGTGTAAGGAGAACTGCTCGCCTACATTCTCCTGTAACTCCCTTTCCCTCATTAGCACACCAAGACGCGTCCCCCTGCTTACAGGGCTTTGTTCCCTCCAACTGCCTACATAGCACTAGACTGTATTAATTATCACCATTTGTTAGCCTCAAAAGATTCTGTATGTCTTAGTCTTTGCTATTACAGTCTATAATCCCGATACACTCACACACAATGCTTACAAAACTAGAAATGACAGGGTATACGCTAACTACCTCCTCAGTCTGTATGCATGCTGTCAATTATAATAGAGCAGGCCAAATCCAATCTCTTTAAAATAAGAGAGACTATTTGGAAGCCTGGCTTGGTGGCGTATACTTGGGAGGCAGAGGCAGGCAGAGCTCTGTGGACTCAGGGCCAGCCTGGTCTACAGGGTAAGTCCCAGCACGCTAGGGCTACACAGAGAAACCCTGTCACTAACAAAACAAAAAACCAACAACAATTAAAAAAGACTTAATTTGCCTTTTCTCTAGTACTTAAAAGGTTTAAGTAAGTAATTTTCAGTCTTTCTTCTTTATATACACAAACATTGTTTTGACTAAGTTTTGAAATGTGAAAGTCAGGGGGTGTTTTGGGAGGTATCCCCACTGTTCCAGATCCCCGGGGCTCTGATTTCATCAGAGGGGCAGAAGGCAAGACCAGACAACACGGGACCTTTCTGGAAAATTGTAATTGCTGTAGAAAGCTGTGTTCTGAGGCAGAACTGAGGAGCGACTGAAGACTTTAGAGTAGAGAAGAGTTCGATTCCTAAGGGCTGGGGGTGGACTAAAGATGCAAGCTCAGGGACAGAGGATAAGTCTGTATGTATGAAGCTGCGTCAATCTCCAGCTTCATACATACAGGCACCTGCACACATGTGTATACATGTACACACACAACAACAACAAATTAATAATAAAATCACAGGCCAAAGATATGAACAGAAAGTTCACCACAGGGGAAACCCAAGTGACCAATGCCTCTATGGGAAACTTTGCTCATCTTGGTTAGTTTATTACCTTTAAATAATAGTGATATCTTTTTTTTATATCACTGGGAAATTTTTTAAAATTATTTTATGAGGCTGGAGAGGCAGCTCACTGGCCAAGAACACTTGCCATAGGGTTCAGTCCCCAGCACCCACACAGTGACTGTAACTCCAGTTCTTGGGGACCCAACACTCTTTTCTGGTGTTTTGAAAGAGTGGCTCCCATTGGCTCCTATGTTTGAATGTTTGATTCCCCGTTGGTGGCACTGTTTGGGAAGGGTTAGGAGGTGTGGCTGTGCTGGAAGAGGTGTGTCACTGGGGTAGGCTTTGAGTTTCCCAAAGACTTGTGTCAATCCCAGTCTCTGCAGGGAGGCTCTCCCTGCCTCTCCCTCCTCTCTGCCTTGTGGATGGGGGTCAATGTGAGCTCTCGGCTGTTCCATTACTACCCCATCAGTGACTCTAACCCTCTGAGGCTGTAAGACTCCTTGGTCAGAGTGTTTCATCCCAGCAACAGAAAAGTAATTAAGACACATGGGCACTGCACACACATGGTACACATGCATGCAGGCAAAACATCCATACACAAAAAACAAGATAAATGTATCTTCAAAAAAAAAGTTCTTTATGAATTGTGTGAAGGGAGATGTTTACTTTGCTCTTCCCGTATGAAATTAAACTTCCAACACACTTTATTGAAAGTCACTTCTCCCTACTGATTGGCTGCGGCTCCTTGACATGCCCTGAATGTTTATGCCCCGAAGTTTCAACTCTTGTGTTGAAACTCCCACATGATTATTTGGAGGTGGGGACTTTGGGAGGTGGTTAGGTGTGAGGGTGGCCCTCATGCATGGGATTTGTGCTCTTACAAAGGAGTCCTGAGAGAGCTGCCCTTCCCTGCGTGTCCCACAGGATGACAGGCACAGATGCCCATCTGAGAACCCGGGAGCTGGCCCTCACCAGACAGACACCAGCTCTGTCAATACCTGGGCTTTGCAGCATCCACGACTGTGAGGATGAATTTCTGCTGTTTCTTACCCATCCAGTGTCTAGCCATCTGTTACGGCAACTCAAATGGTCTAAAATACCCCATGAGCATCCAAATTCCCATATATGCAAAGGTCTATAAAGTCAGACCTCGAGTCTCTATTGATCTGTCTTTACCCTTGCATCAGCCACACATCCAAGCACCACAGCTACCTGAGGCCAAACCTCGATGAAAACAAACAAACCCAAAGACTTACGGATTGCACTTTCTCCTCTTTTCCTCTCCGTAGGCGAGGTTCTTACAAGTCTTGATGTGTATTTCTAAAGAGCGGCTTTCAAAGCAGTAATGAATGGCAAATTCTATTTCTCCAGTGACATTGGCGTTGTCAAAATTACCCATCTCCGTGCAGGTGCTGTTAATGCTAGTTAGGCTTCCCTGAAATCAATGACAGACATAATCAATTAACTCACGTTAATAAATATTTCGCAGTTCTGCTGTCACGGTAAATCACGATTCACACGGAGAATGTATCCTGGCGCATGTTAAACTGATAGATGCACTTTGCTAGCCCAGGTTGCCACCTGGTGACCGCTAAGGCCATAAGGAATCTGAGTGCCCTCAGGAGACCTTGCCTCCCTTTGTCTCCGCCTGGTGATAAAGATTACCGTGAGTCACTTGGAGGTGAACTAGCTCGTGTGCCATTCTGTAAACATAACTCGTGGGCCAGATGGCATTCACGGCTGGACGGCGTGTGTAAAGCAGCAGACTTGAGACTAAGTGGCTAGGGCTAGAATCGGAGAGAACTGCCTCCAGGGCTAACTCTGCTACCCTTGGCTGCGTCAAAGTCTGGCAGAGAAAAATAGTACCAGCCGGGTGCACACGCCTTTAATCCCAGCACTCGGGAGGCAGAGGCAGGCGGATCTCTGTGAGTTCGAGGTCAGCCTGGACTACAGAGCGAGTTCCAGGACAGCCTCCAAAACAATACAGAGAAACCCTGCCTCGAAAAAACAAACAAAAAGAAAAGAAAAGAAAAATAGTACTGACCTCAGTTATGAAGAGGGACTACACAAAAAGACTTATGTGGATTGTGAGAAGATAACAATAAATTATATTTAAATTTTATGGGTGCCTAAAATAAAAATGAAATTACCTTCAAATATTAGAGCACTCTAAGCTTAAGTGAATCATGAAGGTTTGCATCGCCGGATGCCTGTGCCTAAAGATTAAGTCATCTTATCACTATTAAATTTGCTTAAGCAACCGCCACCATTTGTGAGTAGTTTGTGTCAGCACTGACTTTATAGGGATGGTGTAGTCTAAATATCTTCTGTTTCTGACGCCCTCCAATACCATAAAGCTCCCTGAAAAGAAACCAAGAAAGTCCACAGCAGAAAGTCATGACTGGCAGAGAGAGATAAAGCCCAAACCAACTCAAAGGACCTGGAACCTGCCTTAACTAATGCCACGAATACGGCCAGCACCGCCACACCCCGCCTCAGAAAAATGTGGTTTGACCAAACCAGGTGACATCAGAATGGAAAACAACTTTAAACCAGCATACATTCAAAGACACACGGGATGGGGAGGCAGCGAGAGTGAGCGAGGGTTAAAAATGAAGACTGGGGAGATGTGGAGAGGGAAAAATAAGAGAGCTGCCTGGGAGAGGGAGGAGGCGGAGGGATGGGAGGGAGGAAGAGCTGGAGAACTCCAGTCATTACAGTAAAATTTCTGCCGGGACTGTCACTCAGTGACAAAGCTCTTGCCTACAGTGCTGAACGCCCTGACTGGATGCCCAGGGCAGGGAAACACCTCAAAGAGCCCTTTGCCTAGAGCTCGGCCCAGGAGAAGTACTCTTCCCTCCACATAAAATGCCTTCATGGTGGCTGATAACCCTCCTGCCACCTCCTTGTCTGGGATTCAGTTCTGTTTCTCCTGGAGCCAGAGCAGGACTTCAGAGCAAGCTGCAAACTTGAGCAGTAACTCTAGTCAGCCAAAAGGTTCTGGCTTGAAAGAGCAACCAAGACCTCATTCCTGTCAGAGCCACTGGTGCTGTCTGCCTTTGAAAGAAAAGGCAACTGAACTGCTGGGCGTTGGTGGTGCACGCCTTTAATCCCAGCACTCGGGAGGCAGAGACAGGTGGATCTCTGTGAGTTCCAGGCCAGCCTGGTCTACAGAGCAAGAAAAGCCAACTGAGGTCAAAGCAAAAGCCATCCACCCACCACTGGTCAGGGACCCCCTGAAGGTCATGAGGATATCTACCATCACCTCAAGCTGGACTTGTCTATGTCACAAGGCAGAAAAATTGCAGCCATTTTTTTTTTAGGTAATACATTCGGCTAGCCAAGAACACATGGAAAAGTACTACTGAGTGGGTTAGCCCGTGATAGACCGACTTTCGTCCTGGCCTTAGCCCCGCTGGCTGTGTGGTCTCCAGCACTTTCCCTCAGTTTCCTGATTTGTAAAACAGGAATCTCTTTCAAACAGCTGTGCAGGCTCAGTCAGTTATAAAAACACAAAGGTTAGAAAACCTGGCCCGTGGGCAGTGCCCAGAGTGTGTGTGTCTGCAGGAAGCTCTACACCTGCCAGACCCTGTGCAACTGGGCGAGCCTCTTCCTTTGCTCCTGTCTCCTTCTTGGCTGTGGAACGTACACAGCATTTAAACAGCACAAGCAAGTTTAGAAAATAACTGTAAAAATAACATCTATCCCCACCCCATGTTAAAAAGAACACTAGGGCTGGGGCGATGGCTCAGCAAGTGACACCACTGCCGGGTGAGTGTGAGGACCTGAGTCCGTAAACCTGCCACCACGTAGAGCCGGACACGGTAGCACAGCCACAGTCTCCATGGTCCTACAGGCAGAGACAGGAGAGTCCCGGGAGCCATCGGGACGGCTGGCCAACCACAGGCATTGGAGAACAGGAGACCCTGTCTCAAACAAGATGGGTTGGATGATGATGACGACACCTGAGGCTATTCTAACACACACATGATATGACATATGCATGCCTCTGTTCACATGCATACGCACGCACACGCCACACACACACACAATTAAAAACAAAAAACATCCCCAGGATCTCAGAAATGCCCTACATTCCCCTCCTTTAGTTTCTGCCTTCCTGTCAGAGTACAGGCTGCTTCACAACCCCCTGCTAATCAACTTCATTTTTCTTTATGGTTTCCTCAGTAATATCAACTCCCCTCCCTCCCAAATATTCTGCCTTATTCTGGTGTTCACACAGTTAAAGGCATTTTATGTGCATATGAGCCACAGCTTCTTCTCTGCCTGGTTGCTGTCAAATTCCAACATTAGGACCATTTTAATAATAGCTGCCCTGAACACCCATATGTGCACACGTGGGGCAACATTTAGGACACTCTTTAGAAATACTTCCGTCTATTAAGTTGTTCAGGAGAACTTACAGGGCCAGGAATGTGGCTCAGTGGCGAGGGGTGTGTTTAGCATGCACACGGCCCTGTAGCAGAAGCAGACACCCCAAGGCTTTTGAATATGTGCACATGTCTCCAGGGAAGCTGTAACAATTTCCATTTACCATGCGGTTTCCGGCGCCTGCTGCTCTGAGTCCCTGCCTTGCATTTTTCAGACGTTATTAACATTATCCCAAAATAGTATTTTGCTTAAATTTTGCCCTGATTCCACTACTTGGGAGGTTGGATGATTGTCTTCTGTTTATTCCCCTCTCTTTGTGTAAAGGGAGACTTCACGAGTTTTCGCTAGGCAACTCCTTGTTTCTCAGAGTTGTGATTTTCTCTAGGAAGGGTAGGCAACATCTTTGGACAAGAACACTGTGGCTATTTGTCTTATGGAAGCTGGACTCCTTTAGGCAAATATTGCTTTGGTTTAAAAGAAGACATTACAGTTAAGGACAATCTAATCTCACCATCATAAATCTGAAGGGTACACACCACAAAAAAAAAAAATAAGAGATGAGAACGGAATGCCCTACTGAGTTTAAACCAAGAGAAACTACTGTAAGAAAAAAGACCCACCATAATGTCTTCCTCGTTAGCTCAGTGGTATGGCCCTAACTCTTCTTAGAACACCTAGTTTTTTATATGATATACACATACATGTATGAATCCATGTCCATGGGAAGGCACACGTGCCACAGTGTCCCTGTGAATGATGGAGGACAGCTTTGGTGTCAAATCTTCACCTTCCGCCGTATTTACACCGGGCTAACTGGCCTTGGGCTTTTGGGATACTCATGTCTGCACCTCTCATCTCACTGTAGGGTGCTGGGATTACAGACACAAGCCACAGCATCTGGCTTTTATAGGGTTCCGGAGATTTGAGCTCGGACATCATGATTATAGTTTTACCCACTGAACCATTTCCCCTCTGCCCAAGCTTAATTCTTGAAGGTTTTCCAGGCAGGGATCAGCTAGAGAGAGAGAAGAAACAAGGGCGGCACAAGTAAAAAAAAAAAAAAAAAAAAAAAAAGTTCATTCAAAAGCTCAACAATCCTGTGGGTCATGCCTGATAGTCTGTGGTCCCTGGGTTGGTTGACCCCAGGTTCTGCAGTCCCTGTAGGACTCCAGTAAACCACCTGACCCCTGGACTCTCAGGTTGCTCAGTTGTGAAATGGGCTAACAGTGGCCACCACATGGTCACATGAGAATGTATGAGATGAGAAGTCATTAGCACCGACTTTCAGAGCACGATGGCTGTGGCTGTGATTGAGCCAGTCACCTGATGTTTATCAAGGGTCACTTGAGTGTCAGAGGCTGCTCAGGGGACTTGGGGATGGCATTCTAATGAATGGCTGATAAAGGCTTAGATAAGTGGATCTCAGGTAGGAGACGCTGAGGATGTGATGTGCTTGGAGCAGGCGAGTGAAATGGGAACAGACAGACCTCTCCAAGAAGCCTCCAAACAGAGACTCAGAGAGAGTGGCTTGGGAATGTCTGTGTGTCTGCCGGCTTGAGAAGCAGTGAGTGACCAGGTGGCTAAGTGGAGGGAACGCTGGAACAGCGAAGCAGATGGGGACACCGCGGGATGGGGGCAGGGTGTACAGGACCCTGTGCGCCATCTCAAGTGTTCTTAGAGACAGAAGTGTTGGCTCTGCGACTGTAAGACGCTGACTTGGGCCCATGAAGGAGTGTGGAACCAAAACCAGTGCAGACTCAGCCCCTCAGACTCTCTGAGGAGGGAGTTCAGCCCCTCAGACTCTCTGAGGAGGGAGTTCAGCCTTGTTCTCCTGGATCAGGGTCCCTTTGAGGCAACATCAGGCTTATGCTGACTTGATGGGACAAAATGACCAAGGGGACAGCCAGTCTTTCTAAAACAAGGGATGCTGTATTGACTAACATTAGCCTCAACCTGTGCATCATACCAAATGAGGAGTCAGAGTACAGATGGAAATATGAAAGGAAAATTCTAGTTAAAGCTTGTAGACAAAACAGGACACTATCTTCACAGTCCATGAAGATACAAACCACAGGAATACCCAGAGAAGAAAATCTTGATAAATGAGGCCATCAAACTTTAAAACACTTTCTCTGGACAGGGTGGCACATGTCTTTAATCCCAGCACTTGGGAGGCAGGGCCAAGCAGCTCTCTATGAGTTCCAGGGCTGTGTGGTCTACATAGTGAGTTTTAAGCCAGCCAGGGCTACACACAGAGACCCTGTCTCAAGCAAAACAAAGCAAACTTTAAAACTTTTCCTTGAGCTGGGGGGTGGTGGTGCCCGCCTTTAATCCCAGCACTCGGGAGGCAGAGGCAGGCGGATCTCTGTGAGTTCGAGGCCAGGCTGGACCAACAGTCTCCAAAACAATATAGAGAAACCCTGTCTCGTAAAACCAAAAAAAACAAGTCTTTAGTTCCAGCTCTTGGGAGGCAGAGGCAGGCAGATCTCTGAGTGTGAGGTCAACCTGGTCTACAGAGCAAGTTATAAGACAGACAGGACTACAGAGCAAGTTATAAGACAGACAGGACTACACAGAGAAACCCTGTATAAAAAACAAAAAACAAAAACCAAAAAACGGCCCTGAAGATGAAATTTCTTTTCAGCCAGGTCCTGCAGCCCTTTAGTCCCAAATAAATACAGAGGCTTATAATAATTATAAACTGTTTGGCTGTTGGCTTAGGCTTCTTACTGGCTAGCTCTCTCTTAAGTATTAGCCCATAACTATTAATCTATGTATTTCCACTGGAGAATGCCTAGGCATCCTACATTCCCTGTAGCTACATGTTATCTCTGGTGATGCTCTGCCTCCTTTCCTCTTCCCAGAATTCTCTTCTGGCTGCCTCACCTATACTTCCTGCCTGACTACTGGCCAATCAGCATTTATTCATCAACCAATAAAAGAAACACATACACAGCATATAGGACATCCCCCCCACAACCCTCCAAGGAAACAACAAAAAACAAGCAAAAAATGAAACCAAAACTTTTCCTTGAAACACACCATTATTTTGTCACTGTCTTTTTTTTGCTCTGTTGCCGTGATAAAAACCATGACCTAAGGCACCTGTGGGAGGAAAGGGTCTATTTTAGCTTGTAGGTCATAGTCCATCATGGAGGAAGCCAAGGCAGGAGCCTGAGGCAGGAACCAGGAGCCAGGGACTGACGCAGAGACCATGGAGAGACCGCCACCTAAGGGTGATGCCACCCACAAAGGGCTAGGCCCTCCTCCCATCATTTATCAAGAAAATGCCCAACAGACTTGCCCATGAGTCAGTCTGGTGGAGGCAGGTGACTCCAGTTTGTGTCAAGTTGGCAAAAACCAGCACAGTCACCAGTTACTTTCTGAGGGTATAAAATGTTCTCAACAAGACGATTGTTTTAAATAGGTAAACAGGAAAGCCAGCTTCAAAATATTTTGAGGGTTTCCCTAGCTCCAAATTTAAGTGAAAATCACATCCATGCCTGGTGGTGGTGGCTCACGCTTTTAATCCCAGCACTCGGGAGGTAGAGACAGGCGGATCTCTGTGAGTTCAAGACCAGCCTGGTCTATAAGAGCTAGTTCCAGGACAGCCTCCAAAGCCACAGAGAAACCCTGTCTTGAAAAACCATAAATAACAAACAAACAAACAAACAAATAGAAAATCACATCCACACTCTACTCTTAAACTCTGGTGTTGATCACACAGGACAACAGTCTATTCCTTCCCTTGTGTCTTAGCTACTTTTCTTATTGCTATTGCCATGACCAAGGCAACTTATAGGAGAAAGTTTAGTGGGGGCTTCCAGTTTGAGAGGGTGAGTCCGTGACCATCAATAGTGGGGTAGGGGGCATTGCAGCAGGCAGGCAGGCAGGCAGGCACAGAGTTGGAACAGTAGCTGAGAGTTTACATCTGCTCCACAAACATGAAGCAGAGAAAGAGCTAACTGGAGATGGCATAAGCTTTTGAAAAAAGCCTGCCACTAGTGATGTATCCCCTCCGACAAGGACACTCCTCCCAATCCTTCCCAAACAGTTCTACCAACCGAGGACCAAGCATTCGAATATGCCAGCGTGGGCTGGAGAGATGACTTAGCAGTTAAGAGCACTGACTGCTCTTCCAGAGGACCCAGGTTCAATTCCCAGCACCCACATGGCCACTCACAACTGTCTGTAACTCCAGCTCCAGGGGATCTGACGCCTTCACACAGACACGCGTGCAGGCAAGAATCCAATGCACATAAAATAAAAATAAATCTTTAAGAAAACAAAACAAGCATACGAGCCTATGGGTGTGGTTCTCATCCAATGCACCATGCCAGCCCTGCTGGATAATGTCTGGTTGGTTTTTCTCCCCCTGATCCTGGGGATTCAACAGTTGTGCTGTGTAAATGCTACGTCTGTGTCTACTACTGAGCTACATCTCTCGTCCCTAATGCCTTGAGAGCCACACATCTTATGAGAGCATTAGGACAAGACTCACGCGTCTCAGGCCTCCAGAGAAGACAGAACCGTGTGTTGGACTGGCTGGAAGAGTGTCTTGCTTCAAAACAGGGCTGGGAGGGTGTTTGGGATCTTCTTGATGGAAGGCTTTCAGAATATCGGGTGAGCTGACCTTCTGGAGAGGGTAAAAACAAGAGATTGTAGCCCACATTCCCATGCAGTTGAAGAGGCCAGCAAGTGCAGCCTTTGTCTGTGAAGTGATGGTTCTCACACACAAACTTCCGGCAGCTGAGCAGGAAGACACCTGTGTGTGGATCGATGCACACCCCCCACACACCAGCAGGACGCTAAGGCAGGATCATTAGGGACAGCTGTGAGCACTGACAGGCGGGCCACTCTGGGTTACAGAAAGTGCTAAAACTTTTAAAATCTGACTTTCATGACCATGACATGCAATTGCATGAAATACAGTATTCCTATTGACAATTTTACTTCTAAAGTGTCCCCCCAAAAGGGAAAAATATACATCTTTAAATTGTATGTATTCTTGCCGGGAGGTGGCTCACACCTTTAATCCCAGGGCTTTGGAGGCAGAGGCAGGCAGATCTGAGTTTGAGGTCATCCTGGTCTACAGAGTGAGTTACAGGTCAGCCAGAGCTGTTACATAGAGAAACCCTGTCCTGAAACAACAACAACAAAAAAAAATGTATGGGCTGGGTGTTGGCGGCGCACGCCTTTAGTCCCAGCACTCAGGAGGCAGAGGCAGATGGATCTCTGTGAGTTTGAGACCAGCCTGGTCTATAAGAGACAACCTCTGAGCTGTGACTGCCTGGGAGGGTCTGTCCCATAGACTCCTTCAGCCGGGGAGGGGCATGCCAAGGATGCCACGTGACACCAGCATTCAGAATGCCACGAACGAGGTCTGGGAGAACTTGAGATACCTGCACAGGGCACATCTCACCACAAGTGCAAAAACAGCTCTCATGGCAGGAGCTGGGGGAGGGGCTGGAACACTCCAAGTAGGCTTGGCCTTCTCCTGACCACACTGTCCTCTGCCAGCTCTCTACCCCAATGTCCTCATCTTTAATGGGGACAAATCCTACAGAGCGGCTCTAAAGATAAACACCAACATGGTCTCTCTGCAGAGGACGGTGCCCGGGGAGAGCCCTCAGTGAGCGCCACCATCGGACTAACTTCATCTGACCTGGAAAGTGGTGTACCTCGGGAGGCCCCTCCCTTGAACCCTCCTCCTTCAGGTCTTCCCTGTGCTAACAGGGAAAATGGAAACAGCCTAGAAACTACCATCATCTAAACTTAGGTTCTACTCCTGGCCCCATGGTTTCCTAGCTGCTGGATGTGTTGGTTGGCCTTTGAGTAAAGCTCAGGTTTTTGATCATGGTCTTGTGAGTAAGTCTATCCTCTGATTAGGTAGGCAACTAAGGTACTATCTGCCCAGAACAAAAGGCTTTAAAGTAGACCTTTAACTGGCTCCCATCTGTCCATGGACCTTGTGTTAGCCCCCATCTGCCATGGACCCTGTGCTGGCTCCCATCTGCCATGGACCCTGTGCTGGCTCCCATCTGCCATGGACCCTGTGCTGGCCCCCATCTGCCATGGACCCTGTGCTAGCCCCCATCTGCCCACTTGATGAAGAGGTTGGCTCCAGTGAGCAGATATATTTGCACTTGGGAATTTCAGTGATGCTGGAGTCTGCATCTCACACCCAGTGAGGACTCAGTGGTGTTGGAGTCTGCATCTCAAGAGGAGCCCAGTGGCTCTCCTCCAGCCACAACTCACAACTCAAGTAGTTACTCCAAACCAAGATGGGACCAGTTCAAACATAGCATCCCCATCTCCAGGCATGTAGCTGTGGGTCTAAGCCTTCATATCTCCCTCAGTGTAAAGCAGGGCTGCACTTAATACCCGTTTCGATGTAGAGCTGTCTGTACAGAGCCCAGCACATCATAACAAATGCTGAAGTTTAGAGCTCTATCTACATGACTTAGACAGCAAATTAGAGGCTTCGTTGTCTCTCTGGCTGCACACAGCTCTGTACTTGGCAAACAGATTCCTACTGGTTTCGTTTTACCAAGGGGCATCCTAGGCTCAGATGGAGGTCACAGATGGAGACAGGTCTTGAAGTCTCCAGAGTGGTTTTCAGCTTTCCCAATGCTGCGACACTTTAATAGAGTCTGCCATGTTGTGGTGACCCCCAGCCATACAATTATTTCATTATAACTTCATCACCGTAATTTTGCTACTGTTACGAATCACAATGCAAATTTTTGGGGGGTAAAGGTTTGCCTCACAACCCACAGGTTGAGAACCCCTGCTCTAGAGCATGTTCCAGAAGAAAAGTAGGGTAAGTTCCCTGCTGTCACAAAAAAGGACAGTCTGGGGACATCTTCAATGGAGCACACAGTCACAGAAGAGGGACATGGTGGGTCCTCTAGAGCCCAGCAGACCAGACACATTGGACTGCAAGCAGCAGGTACTGGCCCGTGCCTGCCAGGTCACCTGGGATGGACTGGAACCCAAGTATCTGACTCCAAAGCCAGCATTATCTGGAGTTCAGTGCGCCTGCTCCTGGCGTACCCCACTGGGTAGAAGACATTGTTGTGATGGTCTCCCCAAGAGCTCTGCTTTCCCGGTGAACGCTCTTGCTTTAGATTCCGGGGTAGGAGCTGCCCTCCTGCTCCTTCACCACGTGCAGAGTTACATTGTCACTTTCCCCCCAGAGGCTGAGGCAGAGCCCAGCAAAGGTTCTTCACCTCGAATGGAAGTCGGAAGACCTCCCCATGAGAAGAGACTGCAGATGCCAGAAAAATGGCAGGTCAGCCCTGCGGGTGAGGCCTGCTTTGCGTGTGGCGCTGAAACCACCACCATCATCATCAGCCACCACCACCACCACCATCTTTTTTTTTTTTTCAGCAAAGGGGAGTCTCACATTGTCGCTCAGGTTGGTTCTAACTCCTTGATTCAGACAAGCCTCCTGCCTCAGCCTCCCACATAACTGGGGATGCGGGCACAAGCTGGTGCATCCGGCTTGGATCTTAAACTCTGCCTCCTTTGGCCAGATGTGCCTGAATGCGGATTGTGTACACTTGGGCTGTCCTGGGTGATTAAGGGTTTTTATCAGAAGAACAGTGAATGTGGAGGAAAATAGACCAGAAAGCCCAGAAAAGACGGCATGAAGGCACAGAGGCCCCCAGACCTCAGTGCTTACCCTGGAGGTGACATTGACGGCTGTGTCTGACTGGCTCCGCCTCTCCGTGGTGGGGACCACACACTGCCTGGGGTCCATCGCCAGAAGGTGTTTCTCTGAAGCCATGTCATTCTGGGACTTGGAGAGCTCTAGAAAACACATACAGGGGGTGACACTTGGGAACATGACTTTGCCAAGAGTCACAGAGCCAGAAAGACAAAGCAGATGACCAGGCAGGGGGGCAGGTCCACGGTAGAACAAAGGACACGAGGCGGAGAAGAAAGGCTAGCCCCTTCAAAGGTCCACGCTGGCCACGTGCCTCTGCGGGCGCCACTGCCATGGAGGGGTTCAAAGGGAACTTCTCACCCAGCTTCCCTGTGCCCTGGGTCATCCGTGTGATCAACTACCTACCCAGAAACAAGCAGCTGGCTTTTTAGGGGTTCCTGACAGAGACTGCTGACCAACTACTTTCTCCTGTAACTATTGGAAACGAGAAGATCTGAGACGGCCTGATAGCTTTTTTAGTAACCATGCCCGGGAAAGATGACTTAAACTCTGTTTTTCTCAGCACAATAGTGTCCAACCTTTTGGCTTCTGTGGGCTATGTAGGGTGAGGCTTGGGACTCACATTAAAATGACAATGAATAATGCGGGAGGGAGGTACTCCATGCAAACTCCAGATTCTCCTCCCTCAGGTCCAGATCCTCCTCCAGATCTACACCCCAACTATCTTCATAGCACTCTCTACTTAGAGATGGAATCTGAATTGCCTATGCTACTCTAAGATGGCTCCTCAGCCACATTAGCAGATGACACTAATTCTAACTCTGTTTCATCTAAACATCAACTTTAACTCTGTTTCCTCTAACTCAACCTTCTGATTGTCAAGTAGACTGTGACTATTACAGTTACTCGTGAGGCCCTCCCCTGACTGTACAGCGGTTCTCTGGGCTCTAGAGTGTGGCTCACTCCAGCTGTGCTCCTTGCCAGCGGTTCCTCGGGAACTCGTGAACATCACTGTTGGTTGGTCCACGCACGGAGACATCGTGGGGTGATTCCATGCTTCTGTTGCCTGCTACCTGCTGTCTGGGGAGAGCCTGGGAGACTCCCCAACTGCTGTCTGCACTGTCTGTGGAGAGCCTCGGAGATTCCCCCAACTGCTGTCTGCACTGTCTGTGGAGAGCCTGGGAGATTCCCCAACTGCTGTCTACACTGTCTGTGGAGAGCCTGGGAGACTCCCCACCTGCTGTCTGTACTGTCTGTGGAGAGCCTGGGAGATTCCCCAACTGCTGTCTGCACTGTCTGGGGAGAGCTTGAGAGACTCCCCACCTGCTTCCCAAGTCCAGGGCACCGATTTGCCTGTCTCTCCTCCCTGCTGCTCCTCTCTGAGAGTCACGCCACCCCAGCATTCTCAGGTCTACCATCCAGAAGTATCTTGGGGGGCATCAGTTGATGCTAGCAACCAGAAAAGACAAGTACATGGCGGGATCCTTAATGGCAGCCGTCCCGCAGCAGCCAGGATGCAGAAGGTGCAAAAGGTTCCCATGTCTGGACACTGGTAGGTACTGTCTGACATCTGTCTGGTCACACTGTGCCTGTTTGGTCCATTTTGAGGTCATGGCTTCAAGTAGAGGAGAACCTGAAAAGTTTGGGGTTCTGACAAGTAGTTTTCTACATCAGTATGAGTGGGGGACGAGGGGTGGGGGAGGAGGAAGAGGAGCGAGGAAGACGAGAAAGAAACACAGATTGCTACCAAGTAAGAGTCAACTCAACCCCCTCTTTGTCTGCTAAGGGGGCCCAGCGTGGGACATTTACAGGACTGGAATCTCTTCTAGGTGCTTTGGACAACATAGGTAGACAGAGGGTGGCACTCTGGGTCATCAAACCCTGTAGGTCCAAACCAAAGTTAGCGTCCTGGGCCACTGATCCTCGGATTGCTCTGGGCCCTTCACAAGCCCCTCCCTGAGGACTCTAGGCACTAACCCACCTTCCCCCCCCGAGGTTGGGCTTTCCTCTGTACCCACCTCTGAGGAGAATGGAGCAAGGAGGACACACCAAGAACAAAATGAAGAAATGGGAATCCGCACCAACAATGCTACCCATCCATTCCCAGGCCCCAGACAGGTTGGCCTTGGCTGTCTCTGCCTATGGCTGATGGCAGGCCAAGCACAGAGGCTGCAGGTTGCAGCCGACTTCCCCATCTGAGGACAGGTGCTACCCCATCCCGGGTGGGGACAAGGTTACATCAGCCGCACCTTTGTATTTAGGACTACCTGTGTGGAGGGCACATGTGCTGTGACATGGGTATCCTGCCTCTTTGGATTTTGGTGGCTGAGGAATCTCAGGTGTTGGGATTAATTCTGAGGCAAGGATTCCATAGAAGCCTTGGGCTGAGGGAGCAAATTTCCAGAAAGAAGTCGCCTGTCTTAAAGATTCTGCAAAGCTGATTGATTAGAACGTCTGGCCAGGTGTTGGTGGCACATGCCTTTAGTCCCAGCACTCGGGAGGCAGAGGCAGGTGGATTTCTGTGAGTTCGAGACCAGCCTGGTCTACAGAGCGAGTTCCAGGACAGCCTCCAAAACAATACAGAGAAACCCTGTCTCAAAAAACCAAAAAAAACAAAACAAAACAAAACAAACAAAAAACAAAACAAAAGTCTCTAGAGAGTTGGAATGTTGCAGGTTCAGAGCTAAATTATCTTGGGCTATCATTAGTTTCCTTAATAGCCATTCATTGTCTACCTGCGTGTATGACATAACATCTATCCTCGTGTGACTTTTGGGTAAATCCTTTTGGGATATATGAATAAACTCAGGGCTTCCTTCATCCCAAAGGCTAAGATGTCATCAGGAAACATCTGAAGCCTCTAACAGAAACTTCCCCACTTTTTCACAACCCAACTCTCTGACGTTCCCACCACTAAATTTGAAAAGTGTTCCTAATTTATGACTTTCCTTGTATTAGTCCCACAAAATTTCCATGAAACTTTAACCGTATTTCACTGTGGGATTTGGGGTAACCTGAGCCGCTCATCTTTATCTCCAGAACAAACTATCTCCTATTTCCTTTGAAGTGAGAGCGGTGTTTTTTGCAGGCGATAGAGAATCCATGTACGCCACGTGGACTTGGGGAGGGGTCTGATTTGGAGGCTGCCCTGGGACCAGCACTAGCTGTGCAGAGAACAGACTGTTGTCACAGCCAAGCTGATGTCTGCAGAGAGGCAAACAGGCCCATCAAAGTCCGTGGTTTCCTCCTCCTGAAAGAGGCCCAGGACAGCCCACTGCTGATGGCAGAACAGGGATCCCGTTTCAGCTGTGTTTGTGACCGGGGCTTGTGTGGAACACAGACAACTAATTTACATCAAATTGTACAGCTGGCTCAGCCAACAGCAATGAGGCCATCACAGACAACTACAGAAAGAAGGCAACACAGAATTCGAGAGCAGATAAAGAGAAATGTATTCCCAAGGCCCATTCGGACCCGTTCCATCACTGCCCAGGTCTGGACATCTTAGGAGGCCCCAGGAATCAGAAGTGGGTAAAGACATTTGAACCGAAGGAATGCTCAAAGAGATGGGCTGCCAAGCCATGGCGGGGTTAATTGCACCTATGGCTGGGGGATTACTGCCACCTCAGAAAAGTTTACCGGGGAGAAGAATGGACAAGCGGAAGATACTGGGCTCTGCCAGCCAGAAAGGCCAGGGTTTTGGATTTATTGCAAGGTATTTTCAGGTTTTGTTTTTGTTCCTCTGGAATTCTTTGTGCTGCTGAGCAGGGCAGGTTTGGGCAAGACAAGCAGGGGTCAGAGTGAGGCCAATAGACTGGAATGGCACCTGAGGCCACTCCATTGACCCATGGCTTTCCCACAGGAGGATGCCTGGGTTGCCTGCACAGGACACATCCTGAGTATCACTTACTTCTCATCTGGGTGGTGACAGACAGAAACAAGTTTTCCACGGACTTATTAAATCCTCGAAAGTGACCAAGTTGCTGTAACTGAAACAGATACAGGACAATGAGCTGTTAGACCACCTGCGTTTGCCCTGTTGTCTCCAGGCTGCCAGCCCCCAAACACTGCAGGCGGGAATGGGTGGGGAGGGGTGCAGTGTGGGCACAAGCGTGTGTCTGGAGGGGATAGGGCGCAGCCCCCAGAAATAGGCATCCCCGGCCCTCAGCCATCTTCCTCCGTGTTTTGGGGCCTCATTAAAGAATGGAGCATTGTCAACAGGTAGTTCACAAGATAACAACTCCTTCTTAGACATAATGGCATGTCATTGGCTCACAGATGGTACTCAGATAATCACCTTTGCTTGACCTCCTTCCTTTTGTAGCCCTACACAAATCCTGTGTAGAAGGAATGGAGTACAGGTGACATGGGGGCTGAGGGTACTATAAGGGACAAGGTGACTTGCCTGGAGACAGAACTCTCTCTCCCAAAAAGGACATAGAAAAGGGAAAACCAGTAACTTAGTTCAGGTCTCATCCATCCATCCACCTACTCACTGGCTACCCATCGGCCTGCTCGCCCACCATCTACTCAAGTAGACACTATTCATCTATCTATGTCTGTCCCTCTGTACCCACTCATCCAATGGCCATCAATCCACCTGCCCACCCAGTTTCCACTTGTCTATCCTCCCACCTCAACATTCTATGCATCCACCCACCCACCCACCCATGCATCCATGCGTCCATCCATCAACCGTTTATCCATCCACCCACTCTGACTACTCATTTGTCTACCTACTCACTCATTATCCATTCATTTGCCCACCCCATCAGCCCACCCAACTATCCTCTACCCACCCAACTATCCTCTACCCACCCAACTATCCATGCATCCACCCAACTATCCTCTATCCACCCACCCAACTATCCTCTATCCACCCACCCAACTATCCTCTATCCACCCACCCAACTATCCTCTATCCACCCACCCAACTATCCTCTATCCACCCACCCAACTATCCTCTACCCACCCAACTATCCTCTACCCACCCAGCTATCCATCCATGCACCCAACTATCCTCTACCCACCCACCCAACTATCTTCTACCCACCCAACTATCCATCTACCCACCCAACTATCCATCTACCCACCCAACTATCCTCTATCCACCCAACTATCCATCTACCCACCCAACTATCCATCTACCCACCCAACTATCCTCTACCCACCCAACTATCCATCTACCCACCCAACTATCCTCTATCCACCCAACTATCCATCTACCCACCCAACTATCCATCTACCCACCCAACTATCCTCTATCCACCCAACTATCCATCTACCCACCCAACTATCCATCTACTCACCCAACTATCTTCTACCCACCCAACTATCCTCTATCCACCCAACTATCCATCTACCCACCCAACTATCCATCTACCCACCCAACTATCCTCTATCCACCCAACTATCCATCTACCCACCCAACTATCCATCTACCCACCCAACTATCCATCCACCCACCCATCTGTCTATCCACCCAACTATCCATCCATCCACCCAACTACCCATCTGTCTATCCACCCTCTTCCAGCATTCATCAGTTCACCCCAAAATATGTCCTCAGAACATGATCGCAGGAGAAAATAGAGTAGAATTGTGAGGTTCACCCCAGGGTGTCTGTGAACTTGGAAAACAATGAACATGTTTTCATCTCTCAAATAGACATGTCAATTGTCCCATGTAAGACACAACAATTCCCTTCAATGCACAGATTGATGAAGATAATAAAAGCCATACAATTCCACGGCACTTCAGTTTCCAAGCACACATAGACATTACCCTGCATGGGAAACAAGTCAAAGAATTATTTCCACTTCTCAGGTGGAAAACCAAGGTAACTCTGAGGTCACACAGCTAAATTCTTTGGACAGAAATGATTCTGGTCCCCCCAGAGCCTGCAAACACTGATTCATTCCCGCAGGCACACCGCTCACACCACCTGCCCTGTACACATGTCAGGCCCACACACACTTAAAGGCACACTACAGAGTCAGGGATGGAAGCTGGGGACGAGACTCTGGACAAGATATCTCAGGGTACAGGCAGACGGAGCCAGCTGAGACTGCAGATGGTCCCTGGCAACGGAGGAAAGGAAAGCGCTTCTCCATTCCAGCTCCAGTCAAGTCAGATCTGCTGGCCCATCTCTCCAGCATCCTCCCTGGCCCTTCCCTCCCTGCTTCCCACCCAGGGGCAGATTAGTTACCCTGCCAGGGCTGCCGCTGCACTGACTCTCACTGAGCGGTGGCGGTGTAGGAGGGACCACAGAGATTTTGCTGCTGAGGAGAAACAACAACAACAACAACAAAAATGCGTTAGAACTACTCGTGTTACTAGTTATGTGTCTACAAATGTGTGAGTGCATCACCCAAGCTCTTAGCTTTGTTTGTATCTAGTTTCCTTTTAAAGAAAAGGAGCCAGCAGCACGGCTTGGCCCTGCTTCTCTGCGGGTACTGTGTGGTGGTGTCTCAGGGACACATGAGGGTTTCGCTGCCTTCAGTCCAGGCATCGACTTCTCCATCACATTGTGAAGCCACTAGGGTACCCTGGCTCCCACACTGAGCTCCTCTTGGACCCAGGCTTTGTATGTGGAGTCCTGTCTGGACTCTTGTACCCTTAGCACAAACCACACCAGCAGAAGAGCCAAAATGTGAAAGAAAAAAACACACAAATTTAAACACTGAGAAGAATTGGAAGCATGAGCTAAAAGAAGAACCAATGGGGGATGGGAAAATAAAGTAAAAAGTAGATGTGGCCACCGGCCTGTGATATTGATCCTGGGTAGGCCCAGGCAAGAGGATTGCCAGAACTTCATGGCCAGCCTGGGCTACATAGCAATGACCAGACCATGGGGCTACATGGCAAGACCCTGTATAGGGAAGGAGGAGGAGAAAGGGAGGGGAACGATGATGGAGGGGGAGGAGAGAGAGAACGGGGAGGGGGAGGGGAAGGAGGAGGAGGAAACGGGGAAGGAGAGAGGGGAAGAGGAGGGGAAGGGGGGTAATTAGGCAGATGCCCAGTACTGGGGAAGATGCCAGAGAAAGGAAGGGAAATAAATACAACTTCTTGTTTAGACTATCTCAAAAGCATAAACAAAAACGATATTTCACTATTTACAGCCTCTCAGGAAGAGCTGAGGGGAAAAACACTGAGTTTAAAAAAATAGGATAACTAGAAGGTTCCTCATGAAATCTGGACCCTCCTCTCAATCTTCTCCAAGAACTTCATAATTTTTTTTAATGTGTTCCTGAGCAGTGAGCTCTAGAGGTGGGGATTCATGAGTCCTCTCAGGACGTCCTCTGAGCTCCTGCTGACGTGGGACACGATGTCCCATGCACTCACCTCAGCCTCTGATAAGATTGCAGGAGCTTCGCCCCAGCAGTCTCGTGTTTGCCTGGGGGAGAAACAAGTCAAGGGCAGTCAGTACTGAGAACACACTGTAGGGACACAAACACTGTAATCGTCACAGCGGAGACTATTCCCATGTCACTCCTGCCTATTAAAAAGAGGTCTTTCTGGGGTGGGGACAGAAGTACTAAAAGCCAGGTCCTGGGGGCTTGGGTGCCACGGCTCAGCAGGTGACGGCACCTGCCACCAAATCTACCAGCTCGAGCTTCATCCCCAAACCCACATGGTGCAGGGAGAGAGACGATACACATGTGCCTGGTACATGCGTGCATGTGTATGCACACACACACACACACACACACCATTCACAAACACAGGGCTGCAGAGATGGCTCAGCAGTTAAGTACTGACCGCTCTAGAGGCCCTGGTTTTGACTCCCAGCACCCACGGGGCAGCTCACAACCATCTGTAACTCCAATTCTAGGGGTTTCAATGCCCTCTTCTGGCCTCTGTAGGCACCACATGTGGAGCACAGAAACACATACAGACAAAACAACCGTAAAATAAAAAATAGTAAACATAAAAATATAGTTGTAGGTGGTGGGAATATTGTGCAGCCTTCCATATCTAGAAAATCACTGACCCCTACACACACACAATGACCTGTTAACAGCACCCCCCCCCCCCCATCCATCATGTCTGGAACCACTTGAATTAGATTTTCTAAATCTGGGTAATTTGAAACAATCCTTTAAGTTCCCCAGTTCCTTTCCCCAGGAAACCCTGCATCAAAACCTTGTGATGACGATTTAAGCTAATCTCTTTAAAAATGTAATCTACTTATTTCTAGTGAGAGTGACTAATAATTTCCTAAATCAGACTGTGCCTGCCATAGTAGCCCCTTTTGTTTCCTGATGGTCTAAACCTGCCCCCCCCCCCAATAAAATTCTGCCTGTCCATATTCCTGTGATCACAATGGCTCTTAGCTACCAGCACAGGGGTGGGTGGAGCTGCATTGTGGGAGTAGGTTTGCAGCTCAAGGAGATTTCTAGCACCTCCACATGGCCTGGCTCACTGGGGCTTTGGGCGGGGAGGAGAGCTCTTGTGCTGTTTGAAAGATTTTAATTCACCGCAGAGATCTGGGTGCCAGTGTTACTTAAGGACACACTGACAGAGGGGGCCGTTGACACTGCCAGGACAGGAACCTCGAGGAGGGGACAGACCACACCCAGGGTTAAACCCTGATGTCAAGCCCAGCCCCAACCCTCAAACCAGGGCGCGTCCCCAACTCCACGTCTTTATCTTGGCTGGCTCCATAGGGTCAGGAATCTTAAAATCATATCTAAAGGACTTTTGTCTGGTTTTGTTTGAGACAGGGTCTCCTGTAGCCCACGCTAGCCTTAAACTCACGACACAGTCTGAGGAGGTCTTGAACTTCAAATCCTGGTGCTGGACTCACAGGTGTGCACCACTGCCCCTGGTCTTATGTAGTGAGGGCTAGAACCCAAGACCTCCTGCACACGAGGCCGGCACTCTACCAACGACTCCCACCCCAGGCCAAATGTTCTTAGTCTCTGAGCTTGTGCACATTTTGGGGGTCCATACAAGCGTTCTAAAAGTAACTTGGGAGCGTCCCCATATGCTGGCCCACTAAGAAGTACTTCTCCAAGGCAGAAACCAGGAGACAACACACGGAGCACCCCATCTACAAGAGCTGTCGGGACAGAGACGCCCAGATAGGAACTGGGAGACGACTGTCAAGTTCTCTGCCGGGTGATGGTGGCCCAGCAGGACTCCAGGTGAAAAGCAAAAACAAGGACAGTGAGCTCTAGGTATCCACTTCATAGACCATTTAACTCCCCTAGTCTCTCTCACCTGCTTGTCCCTGGATATCTGCCATCCCCAGCCTCAGGGCACAATCCCACGCTCCCAAATCTGAAGCCATCATTCCATCACCCAAGGCCTAAATCACAAGCCCTGCGTAGTGTCCCTCGGTGTTCTTGCCTTGCCTGGGCTCCTCCGTACCCACAGCCCTTGTCCCTTCCACTCCAAATAGCTTATAGTTTCTCCCTACCTGCCTGGTTTACCCGGGCTGCACCTAACCCCTGCCTCCGCAATTACTGTCACCCCCACCTGGTCTCTTGGGGCTACTTCGCCAGGCATTCCTACCCCCCCAGACTCTTATCTCATAACTCTCTACTAATCCCTGGCCTGCCCCTCCTGCCCCCCTCCCTCGCCCCCATTTCATATGCTCCGCCTCAGTAAGTAACCTTGCTGCTGCCTGTCTGGCTCTCTGCTGCCCCCTGCAGGTCGTGTCAAGCAGAAGCCCATGTCAAAATGGGAAACACACTCAGGGCCGGGGCTTAAGGAAAGCAGCCCTGAGAATTATGTTCTGACCAAACATTATGGACACTAAGGTTTGAATTTAATATCACTTATATGATCACAAATATTAACTTTTTAAACCAATTAAAAAATTCTAGGAGCAGCTGGGCGTTGGTGGCACATGCCTTTAGTCCCAGCACTCGGGAGGCAACTCTGTGAGTTCTGAGACCAGCCTGGTCTACAAGAGCGAGTTTCAGGACAGCCTCCAAAACTACAGAGAGACCCTGTCTCGAAAACCCAAAACAATAACGAAAAAATTCTAGGTGCTCTAACGGTGACTCGGTAGCTAAGAGCACGTGTTGCTCTCACAGAAGACCCGGGTTCAGTTCTCAGCACCCACGAGGGGGTTCACAACCTTCCGTAACTTCAGCTCCATAGGATCTGACGGTCTCTTCTGCCCTCTGTGGGCACCAGGCACACCTGTGGTGCACATTCATACATGCAGACAAAACACATATACATATCAAATAAAACCTTTTAAAAAGTTCTTAGCTTGGGGAGTGCCTAGGCCCTGCTCCAAATGATATGACTTTGAAGATTCCTCCATGGAAGGCCTCACCCTCCCTGGGGAGCAGAAAGGGAATGGGACAGGGGGTCGGTAGGGAGGAGGGGAGGAGGGGAGGGAGAGGGAACTGGGATTGACATGTGAAACAAGTTACAATTTAAATAAATTTTTTGAAAAAAAATTCTTAGCTTGCAACGTAAGTTTGTGTCAGGTTCCTGTGTCGTACTGTGGGGAAATGGGAGGCTCCCCAGAGACCCATATCCGCCCTCGTTGTAGATCAGAACCTGCATGGCATGAGAACCCAAATGAGGGTGACCGGGTGACACATCACTCTGAGAGACGCTGCCCCTTGTGTTGCTTTTTTTGTTTTGTTTTGTTTTTTTGTTTTTTCGAGACAGGGTTTCTCTGTGGCTTTGGAGGCTGTCCTGGAACTCACTTTGTAGACCAGGCTGGCCTCGAACTCACAGAGATCCGCCTGCCTCTGCCTCCCAAGTTCTGGGATTAAAGGCGTGCGCCACCAACGCCTGGCTCCTTGTGTGGCTTTTATTCACCCCGTTTACCCCCACTTCCCTTGCTCATCGCTTTTAGTAGTTCAAAAGCCACCAAATCTTCATGCTTTTCTTTGTTGTTGACTCGGTTATAATTCCTGTAGCCTTCTGAAGAAATTTGCACAGAGGTCACTCCCCGGAGCTCAGGGGAGCAGGGAGCAGGAGGACTGCAGAGGTCTGTGTCCTGCCCAGCTCTTGGATGGCCCCAGCTCCTTGCAAGACCATGTGGCTGACCTGGAGAGCAGGCTCATGCATACATGTACGCAGAACAATGTTAACCCGGAGAGTAATGTTCTTACTTTGGTCACATTACTCTCCTCTTTTCTGCAAGTAGGTACTCGTCCCAGAGTGAAAGCCCAGGTCTCATAGCTCCCTCTGAGGACGAGGAGTTCCCTGCATCTGAGACACTTCCCATCAAACCCACTCTGTTCCCACCTTATAGAACAGAGCATGGGGAAACAGGGCCGCTGGTGGCAGATGAAGCCATTACTGTCCTCATCTGGTAGGGCTGCATTCTTATAAGAAGGGAAACTCAAACCCAAGCAGTACCTGCTCAGAGGGAAGATTAGGTGGAGATGGGTATGTAGCAATGGAGGCAGGGCTGGGGTGAAGCTTCTAAAAGCCAGGGGTATGCCAGAGCTGCTGAGACCGCCCTGCCCAGAGGCTTGACGGACATGGGAAGCATGGTCCCCTGGTCTGAGAGTCCCCGCCTCTAAAATATCTACCAGTAACTCTCCGTTACCTGGGGCTATGGAAGTAATAGAGGCTTTGGCATTTTACTGTGCTGTCCTAGGAAGCCAGTCTGGAGACCCTCTGAGTTAGTCACCACCTTCCTCTCCAGGGTCACCCGCTGCCACTACCATCCCAGGTGCTTGGTCAGGGAAGGTCTCTAGACAGACACATCGCATAACCCACACTTTATACTCTCCCTACACCCCTCTCAACTGAAACTGTCTGTACCTCTTGTCCATGTCTTAGTCATGGTTTATTCGCAGCGACATGGTGACTGCCATGTGCTGTTAGCTTTAACTGTCAGCTGGGCACCGTCTAGAGTCACCTGGGAAGAGTTTCAGCTGTGGAGCTGACTAGATCAGGATGGCCTCCGAGCACATCTCTGGGGGCTGTCTGGGTTATTGACTGATTTAGGAAAACCCAGCCCATCAGGGGCAGCGCCATTCGCTAGTTCGGCGCCCAGATCGGATCAGCCTGAAGAAAGCTAGCTAGTCGGAAGATGCAAGCAAGAACGCGTTCATCTCCCTCTGCTGTTGCCTGAGGATGTGATGTGGCCCAGATGCCTGAGTTCCTACCCTGTTTTATCACAGCAACAGAAACGAACCTGGAACAATGAACTGTCTTTGAGAGGCCGGTCTCTCAACAGTGGCTGCTGCACAGACCCTGTGCCTTCCCCATAGGAAGCTGGGTGTATGTTCATATACCTCACTAGACT
The DNA here is from genome assembly GCF_017639785.1 of Mesocricetus auratus. Lineage (NCBI taxonomy): Eukaryota > Metazoa > Chordata > Mammalia > Rodentia > Cricetidae > Mesocricetus > Mesocricetus auratus. The sequence goes on along the minus strand of NW_024429199.1, from coordinate 43,280,293 downwards.
GAGACATCTCCAAGGGCATGAGCCTCACTATCTTTTTATCTCAAGTATCCAGGAGAAGGCATTCCACGCACGGGGTGGTGGATATGGAGATAACACCGGAAGAAACCAAAACTCGCTAAGCAGTAGCATGAAGGCTCACTAAGTCTCCCTGACCAACAACTCAAAAGCAGAAATCCCAAAGTCATAAATATGGGGAAGGAGTGTGTGGGCCCAGGGTATTGACAGAGTTGCGAAGGAAGTGGGAAAGGTCTTGGGGAGAGTAATCACAATGCATTTTATACAACTGTGAAATTGCAAAAGAACAAACCAAATTGATTTTTTTAATGGAAAAGAAAATCAAGAAATCTGCTTTGGGAAGATTACTACCTACAAACACTGGGAAAAAGTGGGAAGTTTAAAGGTCAGGGCCTTACTTTACTGATCATGAAATCTGACTTGATCATCTCTGCTCTACCCAGGCTTGGTTGGACCAGTCTAAAATTCAGGGACCTGACAAGGCCCCAGCCTGCTGGGAGCACCACTTCTAGATTACACTGTTCTCTCTGCAGTGCCGTGTCTGTGGGCCTTCCTCTTAAGGAGAATATCAAGGAAAAAACAATCAAAACCAGGACCCCATCTTTTCTTTAATATAAGAAAGAGGACTGGAAAGATGGCTCAGTGGTTAAGAGCACTGACTGTTCTTCCAGAGGGCCTGGGTTCAATTCCCAGCACCCACATGGCAGCTCACAACTGTCTGTAACTCCAAGATCTGACACCCTCACACAGATAGACACGAAGGCAAAACATTGATGCAAATAAATATTAAATTTAAAAAAGAAACAGAGCATTTTGTTTCTGGAAGATTTCTGGATTTCGCTAAAGACACTAACTAGCAGGGGTGTGAACTCATATGAGCTGAAAGCAAGCCATACAGAACCCATCCCTGCAGAGTCTGATTAATGGGGTTGGTGGTGCTCACTGGGTGAACAGTGAAGAGGACACAGGCACGGTCTTGAGCAGAGCTGCACACATACTTAATGAAACCTATCTCTTTGCGGTGTTTATTTGTTTAGTGTGTGTGTGAGACAAAATTTGGGAGTTAATCCTCTCTGTGTGGACCCTGGAGACCAAACACGGATCATCAGAGTTGGCTGCCCAACTAACCTCTTGTCCTTTCTGTACAGGGAATGGAACCTGGGGCCTTTTGCTTTCCCAGCTGAGGGGTGTAGAGGGCCAGCCTCACTACGTCATTTTATTTCCAGTTTTAACAATAGAGGGCGTCTGAGTAGATTGTTTACATGTAACATTTACCCTCTTTTAACTTGAAAAGAGTTTAAAAACTACACTGCTTACTGATTTGTGTGTGTGTGTGTGTGTGTGTGTGTGTGTGTGCGCGCGCTCAAATGCATTTGAGACAGGATTTCACTGCATATAATCAGCCTCAGCCTCAAGTGCTGGGGACCACAGATGTGCAAACTGTCTGACTTTCATCTGTCTTACACACACACACACACACACACACACACACACACACACACACACACTAGTCAAAGCGTCAGGTAGTCCAGACTGGCCTCAAACTCACTCTGTATCTGAAGACAACCTTGATGCCGAGTGCTGGGGTCACAAGCAGACACGACTGTGCCTCATTTTATATGGTGCAGAGAAGCAAACGCAGCTCTTTGTGCACATCAAGCAGATGTTCTACAAACGATGACCATTAAGGCACCAGCATCGACGTGCACTTCCAGCAAAGAGCCAGAAGGCGGCGCCAAGAGCAAAGGTGATTCCCAGTTTCAGGCGAGGTAAGAAAATGTCCATCCTATTAACACAGCCACTTTACCGGCAGCTCTCGAGCTCACAGTACTCATAAAGAATGCCCTGGCGACCTGCCTAGCATAACCCTGTTCAAGTCCCACCCGCAACACCTAACGCGTCCCCAATGCCTCATTGAATTGTGACTTTAGTGTGTAAAACCAGGAGCCACAAACTCCAAACACTTTCAGCTGATCGTGAAGCCAGAGACCCTGAAATTACATTAAAATCCTTGTGCATACACCACCAAACCCTGCAGACAGCAGACCTAGAGGGAACAATGTTAAGACAGCCAGGGAAGAGTCCTAAAGACACTTCATGAAGCTCTGGCCGCCCACACAACGGTTCCAATGAGAACAGATAAACCTCTCAAGATCGCAATGGCAGAGGCTAGGGACATGGCTCAGCGGTTAAGATACTTGCTGCTCTTGCAGAGGACGTGGGTTCAGATCCCAGCACCCACCTCAGTCCCAGGGGATCCAACACGTATATACATACCTCAGGCACACACATAAAATAAAAATTAAAAAAAATAACTTTTATAAGGGGAGAGCACGAACACAGTCTCCCACTACCATAAATTATCTAGTCGAATTTCCCGAATTTGGAGAAATCACAGGGGGGCAGCACATCCGGAATGCAATGGATAAGCGTGTCCCTGGGAAAACCACCTTTGTGACCATGGTATCTCACCTGCCAGGTAAGTATAATAAGTTGTTTTTTTATAAAAAACCATAAAACTGGGGGCTGGAGAGATGGCTTAGAGGTTAAGAGCACTGAATGCTTTTCCAGAGGTCCTGAGTTCAGTTCCCAGCAACCACATGGTGGCTCACAACCATCTATAATGAGACCTGGTGCCCTCTTCTGGCATGCAGGCAGAACAGTGTATATATAATAAATAAATCTTTAAAAAAAACCATAAAACTAATTTAAAAGGCTTAGAAAATGCAGTATATCATAAAAAATAAATAATTTACCCTGCTTTTGTGCAGAACAAGAAACTGGGGCTTGCTCCCGCTTATTCTTTATTATGTTCTTGGTCTACAGGCGTAGCATATGCACAGGCGCGGGGGTGCAGTTGTGTACACCGTCGGCTCCGTGACTCTCCACCTTGTTTTCTTTTTCTTTTCTTTTTTCTTTTTTTTTTTTTTTTGAGACAGGGTTTCTCTGTATTGTTTTGGAGATTGTCCTGGACTGGCTCTGTAGACCAGATTGGCCTCAAACTCACAGAGATCCACCTGCCTCTGCCTCCTGAGTGCTGGGATTAAAGGTGTGCGCCACCACCTCGAGTCAAGTTCTCTCTCACAACCCGGAGTAGATTGGTAGCCAGGGAGCCTTAGTGAATCTCCACCATGGTCCTGGGTCTATCAGCACATACAGTCACACTGGCTTGGGGTTACTGGTACACATACAGTCACACTGGCTTTTTACATGGGTTCTGGAGAATTTGAACCCAGAACTTCATGATTGAGCAGCAAACTGTCTTCCCCCTGAGCCACCCTGCCAGCCCTCTTAAGTCTTTTTAAAAGTTGGGAGACTGGCAGAGCAAATGTTCCCACAGTGGATTTCTATTATTCTTTACTGGTTATGACTTCCGTCTAGTCTACTTTCATGGTATTCTGGTAATATTTATCGTAAACGGCACATATCTAGTAGGACCATTAAGGGAGGACTAAGTAAAACACATATAAATGAAACTGGTGCCTGAGGACGTGGTGATCCCTGGAATTTCAGCTCAACATTAAACTTGGCTTGGTTTGCAGTGCTAAAAAGAAAACTCCCCAAACCTCAGCCTGAGGTGGGCACTTGTGGGCCTAACACTGCCTCCATCGCCAAACAGCCCTGCCCTTCCTACCCACGTGGTTGAACAAATGGTGGGGCATTCTGAGGATGGGTGAGGTGAGGTCATCAGAGACCACATGCTCCATGATGTTTAAGTGTCTGGAAAACGTCCTTTACAAAGTACTGCATGGAGAAACAGCAGGATAAAATTAAAGATCATATTGCTCCCAATTATACAACTGTCACATGAAGTTGTCATCATTTTTATAGCTATGTCTTTTACGATTCAACAAAACAGTTAAAAAATTTTTAGTACATTTTAATACAGTGGGGGAGGGTGTCAGGACAACTTGTGGGAGTTGGGTCTCTTCTACCATGTGGGACTGAACTCAGGTTGTCCGGCTTGCCGGTGCTCTTAACCTCTGAGCCATCTCTCCAGTTCCTAAACAGTATAAAGATGTGAATATCCGCACATGAGCACACATGGGGGGGCAGGCAGAAATAATGCCAGAGAGCATTAGCGGCCTATCCCTGGGTGGAGCTGCTGGGCTTTTAACACGGAACACGTCCACACTCCCTCCCCCTGTTCTTCCTCCTCCCGTCTCCCCCTGCTTAACTCTCATTTTCTTTTGATGTGAGATAGAACCCAGGCCCACACACAGGCCAGGCCAGTGCTCTCTGAAGCCTTGGCTCCAGCCGGCCTCGCTTACGGTCAAAACAAAAGCACAAATGGAATTCAATACGATGCTTCTGAGAGGGCCAGGGCATGGGAGAAGGCAGCTGGCCCACCCTGCCAAGCACACCAAATGAAATGCCCTTCCTAGACGGTGTGCTGGCAAAGCAGGAAGCATAACCGTTGCGAGTGTCCCTGCATCCAACCAGCCACCCTCCTTCTGAGGAATCTGCCAAGACCCGGCACAGGATGTTCACCGCAGTGACCTGCCGAATGAAAAATCAAACAAAACGGTGTAGGGCCTGCCAGTAGGGGAAAGGTGGAACAAATTGTAGTCACTCTGTTGATGCAGAAAGTCATTGTGTGTTTCATACGATGTCTGTGGTGGTTTGAAGGAGAAATGTCCCTCACAGGCTCATGTATTTGAATACCTGCCCCTCCCCCCCTTGGTGATGCAGTTTGGGGAGACTATGGAGCCTTAAGGAGGTGGGGCCTTACTGGAGGAAGGGGGTGGGCATTGAGGGTTTATAGTATGGTCCCACTTCCTGTTTGCACTCTCTCTCTCTCTCTGCTTCCTGTGTGTGGATGCAATGTGATAAGTCAGCATACTGCTCCTGTCGCCAACCATGCCATGCCGGATGGACTCTATCCACCCGGAACCATGCTCCAAAATAAACTTCTTTTTTTCTTTCTTTTTCCCTCCGAGACAGGGTTTCTCTGTGTAGCCCTGGCTGTCCTGGAACTCACTCTGTAGACCAGGCTGGCCTTGAACTCGCAGAGATCCGCCCGCCTCTGCTTCCCGAGCGCTGGGATTAAAGGCGTGCGCCACCGCCGCCGCGTGGCCAAACCCCTTTGTCTTAAGTTGCCTTTGCCACACACGAAAGATAATAAAGTTAACACAAGTTAAATGAGTACATTCGAAAGATCGGTGGCGGCAGCTGTGTCAGCGGTGGAGTGCTGGGCTCACATGAATGACACCCAAGTGCTGGGGGGTGGGACGACATTTTGTTACTTTTCTCTTGCTGTGATAAAACACTCACACCAACCAAAGCAAAGGCAAAGCAAAGATCCCCAACAGGCCGAAGCCAGCAGAGCCTACTTGACTGAGTCTCATCCCGCAGGCCTTATAACCCCTTTACAAGAGGGAACCCTGAGCATGGCTGTTAACCCTCACCAATGAGTAAGCCGAAGTCACCTGGCGTTAGGCACTGAGCTTGTCTCCACATTGCAAACCCCACTGTCTGCCACTGCTTAGGGGTGACTGCTTAAGGTGCGCTAGTAAAAGCCAGTCAGGCCCGTCACTCAAAACACTGTCATTTCATGCTCTGACAATCCCAAGACCGCGAGGTTTTCTTTCTGCTTTTTTTTTTCCCTTTCAACCAAAACAAACAAAAATCTCAGTGCCAAATATTTGAAAACTAGAGACGCTCGTTTTACGGGAGTTAAGGTTTTAAGAGCATTTACCTTCGGTTGGGAATTTCCTGGCGCGCTCCTCGAAGAACCATTCTCCTGTTTTGATTTTCACAACTCTGAAAAGCAAGCAGAATTATCTTGTTGAGAGCAGGCCTCACTCTCCAGCTCGAGCTGACCTAGAACTAGTGCACTATGCAGCCCACCCTCAAACTCATAGCTCCTCTCCTGCCTCAGCTTCTCAAGCACTGGGATTACAGGTGTGAGCCATTGTAACACGTCTAAAAATTTTTTTTTTTTGGTTTTTCGAGACAGGGTTTCTCTGTGGCTTTGGAAGTTGTCCTGGAAGTTGCTTTGTAGACCAGGCTGGTCTCAAACTCACAGAGATCCGCCTGCCTCTGCCTCCCGAGTGCTGGGATTAAAGGCGTGCGCCACCAACGCTCGGCTAATATTAATTTTTTTAAACAATAGTGTTATTTTTGTGTGGGTGTTTTGCCTGAGTTATGTCTGTGCACCAAGTGCATTCCTGGTGACTTTGGAGGCCAGAAGGAAATGCCAGACCTCTTGGGACTGGAGTTACAGGTAATTGCTAGACACCCGGCCTGCCCCTGACCGCTCTCTATGTGGCCCATGGACATCCAACCTTTTGGCTTCTCTTGGTCCACACATTCCAAACCTAGGCCAGCTTTGAATGTGGCTCCAACACAAAACTGTAAAGTTATTAAAAATCATTGAGGTTGTGTGTGTGTGTGTGTGTGTATGTGTGTGTGTGTGCACTTTTCTCTTATAACTTGTCAACGCTATAAAACACAGTCCTCGTTTGCTGTCTCTGCTGTGATAAAACACTGACCCGAAGCAGCCTGGAGGAAGAAAGGTTTGTTCGGCGTCCGGCCCATCGCCAAGGGAAAGCCAGGGCAATAACTCAAGCAGGAACTGACACAGAGGCCTCGGGAAAACGATGCTGACTGACTGGCTTGCTCTCTCTCGGTTTGCTCAGGCTGTTTTCTTAGACAAAGCAGGGTCACCTGCCCAGGGATGGCACCGCCCACCACAGGCTTGGCCCGCCCATATCAATCACCAATCAAGAAAATGCCCCACAGACCTGCCCACAGGTAAATCCAATGGATGCAATTATTCAAGTAATGTTTCTTCTTCCAAGGTGATTTTCAGTTTGTGTCTGGATGACAAAACTAACCTTGTAGAGGACAAGGTTGTGTCCAGATGTCACTTAAAGTAAACATACTCTTGCACCTGAGGGCCAGGAGTTGAACACTCAGGGAAGGCAGCCCCTCATTGCCTGAGGGAGGCTGGAATTATAAACATCTGACACCTGGCACTCATTCTGCTTCTAGAAAGTACCAGTTTCCATCTTTATGGTCCTCAACCCTGCTAATGCCAAATTAGCAAACGAGAAATAGCCAGTGAACGTGCTTTGCAAATTCCAGTACGGATATTTGCTAATGATGAGGCTGGAGGAGCCTAGCAAAAAAACTGTTTTGACCTCACTGCTAGAAGCAAGCAGCAAATTAAAGAGGTGAGGGGGGGAGGGGCACATCTTTGATTTGCATCAAACTGCTGCATCTGCAGATGGGGACTCGGTGACATTAGTGCTTTATGCGCTGAGAAAGTGGACATGATGTCCCCAGAAGCTGAAGGTATTTTCCCCAATCAACCCATAAAGGGTGAAAGATGGGCGGGTCCGTGTCTTCACAGTCCTTTGGATGCCTGAAGCCGTGCATTCCTGCAGGTCTGCTCTCTGGCTAAGGCCCCTATGGCAAAGAAGCCTGAAGAGCACCTCCCAAAAATACCCTGGTGGCTTGCCAGATGCTCAGGATGCCAACACCCCAGACACAGCATCGGCCTGCTGTGAAACAGAGCCACAGGTCTCTAACTCCTAAGAGCTTTCCCCCAGTTTACTTTCCTCCAAACAACCCTGCGGCTAAGCTTCTCGGTGGCAAGGCAAATCGTGTGGGTTTGTTTCGTCGGTCCACAAGCCCAGCTGATCTGCTTTCAACGCTGGTACAGGAAAACAGACCGATGTTTGCGATTAAATCCTAGGCAACTGTGAGAAGAGCGGAGATTCTCGAAGATAAAGCGATGGTTTTTATCACCCTGCTGTCAACCCTTCTTGCAAAACATTCACCATGTCCCTTCCTTAACCCCAGACCCTCTCTGTCCGGCACACCCAGACACACTCTCGGGTCCCAGCTCAGTGGACTGGGGAATACATGAATATCTCTATGGCTCCAGGGAGCTCCTTGAGAGGAAAGGCAGGAGGTGGGATCCAAAGTGGCAGAGGCTGTGGCAGTGTGCCCTCAAGGACAGGGTCATGTTGTCAGAAGGGCTGAGCTAGGACACCAGGCAAGAAGCGTTCGCTCTTGGCATAGCCCCAACCTAGAGATGGGAGGAGACAGCAGAGAGCAGCTGGCAAAATGCCACAGGCACCATCCTGAGCCGGCAAGACCAGGGGAATGGGCAGGCCGAGCAAGCGTCACCATGGCAACCAGAAAGTACTAGCAGGAAGCTGCTCTCAAAAATATGGCTGTTGCCTCCACAAAAGAACCTCAACCACAGCAGGGAATCGGGCTGGAGTGAGAAGACACGGGGTGAGGGCAGGGGGCAGAGTGGAGTGGAGGGGGGTTAGGACACTAACCAGGCCCAAGCACGGGGAGCCCTGTTGATGCCCAACAAAAGGCACAGCCAGCAGGCAGTGGTGTCAAATGACTTCAGTGCCAGCACTCAGGAGGCAGAGGCAGGAAGATCTCTTGAGTTCAAAGACACCCTGGTCTACAGTGAGTTCCAGAACAGCCAGGGATACACAAAGAAACCCTGTCTGGAAAAAAAACAAAAAACAAAAACAAAACACATGCATGTGCGTGCACGCGCGCGCGCGCGCGCGCACACACACACACACACACAAACATACGTGCGTGCGCATGCTTCATAACCAAATCAGCTAAGTCCTGACTGAGGTTAGCTCAGCTCAGCTGCTTTCCCAGAACACGGAAGAAAAAGACAGAAACGCGGAAGAGAAGGCAGCACAAACGGAGAGAGTGGCCAAGCCGCTCACTAGCGGTCATTCCCCAGGCTGGCCTAGCATGCGCAGGGCTCTAAGTCCAATCCCCAGAAAAAGACAAGAAAGAAAGAGGGATAAAAGCACAAAAGAACAATCAGATTGAAGAGAAAATGTTGGCTTAGAAATGGGCGAATTCAAGAGGCTGAAAATCAAAAGTTCAAAAGTATGTTGCTTGGTCTTTAAGGATCAAGTGAAAAGTCCCCCAGAAACATTTTAACTATAAGAACTAGAAAGGAGGGCTGTGGGAGTTTAAATGTGATGACCCCCATAAGCTCATGGGGCGTGGCACTATTAGGAGGTGTGGCCTTGGTGGAGGAAGGGAGATCCCATACATGGCTCAAGCCACGCCCACTGTCTCAGACCACTTCCTGTTGCCTGCAGGTCAAGATGCAGGATTCTCAGCCCCTTATCCGGCACCATGTCTGCCACCTCGTAGCATGAGGTCGGTGGACTGAACCTCTGAAACTGTAAGCCACCCCAATTAAATGTTTTCCACTACAAGAGTTGCTGTGGGGGCTCCAGAGTTGGTTCAGTAGTTAAGAGCACTGATTACTCTTCCAGAGAATTCCTAGCACCCACACGGTGGCTCACAATGGTCTGTAACTCCAGGGACCTAACACCTTCACACGGACATACATGCAGGTACAACACCAATGTACATTAAAAAAATAATTAAAAAAAAGAAAAAGTGTTGCCATGCTATGTCGTCTCTTCACAGTACCAGAAACCTGAACTAGAAGAGGGTCATCTCTAGGGCATAAAGAACATGTGGTAAAACACCTTCAGATGTCTCTATAATGGTACATTCCAAAGACAAGGAGGCATTTAATGAATTTCTTGACTAAAAGGGCAAGACCCAGGATTAGAAACCCAGTGAGGTCACCATGAATGTGGGAAAGCCCCTGGAAGGCACACTCAGATTCACTGACTTGGGAGATGCCGTCTTCCAGGGTAATGAACGTTCATTTGGGTAACTGTGGGAAGAGCAGGCAGTTATGGGGAGTCGGCAGACCCAACTGCTTTCTTAGGAAAGGGGCACATTGTTGGTTTCTGAAAGCCACTAAGTGTGCATTTGAATCAAAAAGACATTCCAGAATCTAACCGCACCATCACCTCAGTGTAGGAGGGATTTCAGAGCATAGCAGCCTGAGACCTGCTTTATGACGGGCAGGGACTCCAGGGCAGCCCTCTTTCTGTGAAAATAAAGACACTCATTCATGGCTACACTGAAATGACTGCATCAGTGGACCAGGACATAGCTGAGTCATCTAAAACCAGGACATTGCTGATGACGTCTGCCGGTTTGGGAATACACTGTGGTCTGTCTTGTGGACATGTATACGCTATTATGGAAATCCTTATGAAGGCATAATGTACAGAAAAAACCACCCACACTCACCTGCCCAAACTCTCAACTTCAGCCGCTCTGTGACCTTGAGTGCTCAGCAAGACAGGGCTTGACCTGATTACCATGCAAAGTGCCTCCTGCATGGTGACAGGCTCCAGATGAACTAAGCGGATGACCGCATAGAGTACAAACCAAAGACATAATGAAATAGGAAGCTCACTAATTCCCAAAAGGGTTTTAAAGGCAAGAAGTGCAATCAAGTGCTGGCCACAGACGAGTCTGCCCTTTGACAAGAGTGACACCACAACTGTGTGAGAGCAGTCTCTTTCTGGGATGCTGGCAGAGGCCTCCCAGTTCTACCACTCGAGAGCCGGAGGCCGGAGGACTGTGGGTCTGAGGCAGCCTGAGCTACCTACTAGGGCCCTGTCTCACAAATGTGTTTTCTTTGTCAGCACCAAGAGAGACGTCTAATGTCGGGCTCAGTGGGTCCTGTCGGTGTTTGCTTCACAAGCGTCGAGATCTGAGTTCGGATACCCAGGATCACGTGGTGGCATGAACCTGTAATTGCGGCAATCCTGTTGCAAGATGGGACCAGTGGAGTTCTCAGGAGCTGCAAGGCCAGCTACTCTGGCATGCACAAGAGATCCTGTCTCAGACAAGGAGGAAGGTGGAAGACAGGGCCGGAAAGACGGCACAGCAGTTAGGAGTGCGTTCCCGAGTTCAGTTCCCGGCACTCATACCAGGCAGCTCACGGCCGTCTGTAACCCCCCCGCTCCCAAGGATCTCACGTCCCTGGCCTCTGAGGGTGCCGACACGGATATGCACATACCCCACCCCTGACACACAGTTGAAACTCAGTCTTTAAAACAATACAAAGGTGGAAGGAGAGGACCAACAACTGAAGCTGTGCCCCGAGTCCCACGCGTGCACCGTGGGTCACACATACCCAGGCTTAGACGCACAAACGCGCACACAGAAGTATTCTATCGTTTTCTGCATCTTTACTCTCTGCTTTGGCTTCAACACTTGAAAGAAAATAAGGAATCTTTAGTCTCAGCTGGGCAGTGGTGGCGCACGCCTTTAATCCCAGCACTTGGAAGGCAGAGACAGGCGGGTCTCTATGCATTCAAGGCCAGCCTGGTCTACAGAGCGAGTTCTGGATGGGCTCAAAAACTACACAGAGAAACCCTGTCTTGATTCCGCCCCCCGCCACACACACACACACACACACACACACACACACACACACACACACACACACACGCGCGCGCGCGCTGAAAAAAACAATAGGTTGGCTTCCCAGAGCAAGTCCAGCAGGCAGCCCAGGATGATGAAGAGGAGCCCAAATCCAAGCTCCTCACCGATTCACACACTGTCCTCTGCTTCACAGCCACTCTCAAGCATGGACAGCAGTAGTAGCCGCCCTTAAGGTGGGTTGAGCTTTAAGGGAGGGTTAAAATTCCGCTTCCACCACGATGGTCTGGGGGGGGGTCACTGCCAACCAAGCCAGCCAGCTCCCTTGTCTCTCCCTACCCTGAGCTCTGGGGCTCTCTGCAAGAGCAGGTCTCCAAGAGAAAACCTGCCCTGGAAGACGCTCCCCCAGCCAGCACACTTGACGGGCCTTTTGCTTGGCAGGAATCTAAGTTGTATGCCATTCTTTAAAAAGAGGGCCTCGCTGTGTAGTCCTCCTGGCTGTCCCTGAAGTCACAGAAATCCACTGCCCCCAGCCCTTCCTTGTGTACTTTTTAACTGGTGCCCCCAAGTCTACCTCTTTCTTGATTTTAAAAGTCTACCTTTCACCGGGCGGTGGTGGCGGCACATGCTCTTAATTCCAGCACTCGGGAGGCAGAGGCAGGTGGATCTCTGTAAGTTCGAGGCCAGCCTGGCCTACAAAGGGAATTCCAGGACAACCTCCAAAGCTACACAGAGAAACCCTGTCTGGAAAAAAAAATCTACCTTCCTCATCCAGTATCCAGTTCTTATTTTTTTACTGCGGGGGAAAAACATGGGAAGAAGCATGAATTGAACTCAAGACCCTTCCCAAGGTCCCACTATGTGACACAGGGAGAGCCGAGTAGCTAAGCTCCCAAGGCCTCATGATTGTTGCAGACCAAACACTAGATGGTGGCCCCTGTGGACAAAACGGGAGCGGGGGCGTGTGAAGAATGAGGGAAGGCTGGAGTCACTGTAAGTTAGCTTTCTTCTAACATCCACTGTTGTGATGCAATTATTACAGGTGTTTTGAAAAAATCCTTATTTCAAAATAAGGAAGCTGGGGGTTATAGAAATGACATTTTGTGTATTTAGTGGGTCAAGTTACAACGCCGGGCACGATGCCGTGTAGGGCAGAGATTTCAACATAGTTACCTCCCTAGGAGATTGCCTCAGCCTGGGCCCTCTATTTTGAGTTTTAGTTTGCAGATAACTATTAGAAGGGGGAAACTGCTAAGAGTTCATTTATTTCCTTTATCAGGGTTGAGTTTTTCCCTTGAACTAAGAGATGCCTGAAGGACACTGACTCCAGCAAGCCCAAGAAAGGATGGCAACCGATCCAGGTCAAAAAAGAAAGGACCGGTTCAAGCGCAGAGAGGGCGGAGCCCTTCCACATTTCTGGGTGAATGACATGCATAAGGCCTTGCAGAGGACCAGGATATCCGGCAGTACTGCAGGGTGCCAGGCAGCCAGCCCTCCTGCCTTAGGAAGGGAAGCCGGCTTTATGCTGCTCTGCGTTCGGGTCTCCCGTGATCGTGTTCTAGGGTCCTCCAACATGCCAATGATATATCACAGGCTGCATCTCACCAGAGTCCCTGACCACTCACTCACAGATTTGTATCTGCCTCACACTTCTCTCTTCCGGTACGTTCTGTGGTATTCTCTCTGTTTGCTCTTCCTTCAAGTGGCTGTGCCCCTGCATGTCTCAGGGAGCCGATGACCTGCTCTTACTTGGACAGTGTAGAACTTCAGGTCAAATATGCTAATTTTCAAAATGACTTGTTCAAAAACACTACTTCCCTCCTTCAAAACATTCTTCTAGAAATTGACTTAGGACCCTGCTCACACCCCTGCTCACACCCCTGCTCTCATCCCTGCCACTTTTCCTGAAGGGGATAAGGTCTAAGAAAACCGAGGCACCGGGCTGGGTGTCCAAGTGGCCCTGTGATCGCAGTGCCTGCTAGAGGCTGGAGGATCAGGAGTTCAAGATCAGTCTCAGCTACACATAACGAGTTTAGAGCCAACTGGGATTCACGAGACCCCATATTTAAAAAAGAAAAAGACTAAGGCACTAGTCAAGAAACCCAAATAGCCGGGCGGTGGTGGCACACGCCTTTAATCCCAGCACTCGGGAGGCAGAGGCAGGCGGATCTCTGTGAGTTCGAGGCCGGGCTGGACCGATAGCCTCCGAAACAATACAGAGAAACCCTGTCTTGTAAAACCAAAAAAAAAAAAAGAAACCCAAATAAATCCATCAAAAATCCTGGGTCAGTCCATCATCAGTCACCAAACATTCATAAATAAAAATGTTTTACGGCTGGGCCTGACTTTAATCCTAGCATTCAGGAGACAGAACTCTGTAAATTTGAGGCCTTCTAGAGATATGCAATGAGATCCCGTCTCAAAAGAAACAAACAAACAAACAACAACAAAAAGAGCTTGCCTCTGCTTCCCCGGTGCTAGGATGGATTAAAAATGTGCATTACCATTACCTGGACTTAAACCATTGTTGAGCTAAGATGTCTCCCTCCCAAGCAGAGAAAAGCAGTTCTAGTCTGGCAGCCTGGGAGCATCTATGGATCAGGTTTAGTGTGATGGCTTTTGGGGGGCATCTGTTGATGACTGAGACAGGATGGCTATATGTCACGAGTTTGAAGCCAGGATGGTTTTGGACCCTCCCTGAGTCCTGAGTCAGAGAAGGAACAGAACACTCATCTGTGTGCTTGTACACACACACACACTCACACACTCACACAAATGCACACACACACTCACAAATGCACACACCCTACCCGTGATGCTTACCTGTCCTCAAAGCACACTGTGCACTTCCACGTGTGAGTCTTCCGTAGGAACACACGGCACTCAGAGCACACCCGGTGGCTGCAGCCCTGGCACACGGCCCCGCGGTTCAGCAGCATGCCTAGAACCCGCTGGCAGCGTGCACAACGCTTTTCCTTGTGCTCCTGGCTGGGGTTCTTCGCCCCTTTCCACCGAAGATGCTGCAGGTGTGTTTTCAGTTTCCTGCGACCCAACAAGTTGAACAATGATTGGGTGGGGTAATGGTTAGCTCTCACTGCCAGCGGGGCGTAGCCTTGAGTCACCTGGGGAGAGCCTCGAAAAGGGTTTTCTGTATCAGTTGGCCTGTGGACGTGTCTGTGTGGGGGGGTTGTCTTCACTTCACAGATGTGGGAAGAACCAGCCCACCGTGGGCGGGCGGCACCATCCCCTAGGCGGGGCAAGCTGTAGGCAAACGGAGAAATGAACCCGGGCAAGCAAGTGCATACATGCGCGCTGGTTCCTGTCTGCCCTTGGCTGTGGGTGCGATGTGACCGGCTGTTTGAAGTTCCTACCTGGACCCCCCCCCAATAATGGGTGCTAACCTGGAATTCTAAGACAAGATAAACCTCTTCCTCCCCTAAACTGCTTTCTGTCTGGGCAGTTTATCATAGCAACATAAATAAAACGGAGACAGATATGATGCTATACAGATGACTACAGTCAGGAGCGTCCACAGACCCACCATATACGGCTTTGGGATCTGACCAGGCTGTAGGAGCCAGTGTCTCTCACCTCACCAGCCTAGGCTCGGGGTTTTCTGTGAACCAAGGCCTTGTCTCCCGGGGTGGCTGTGACAAACGATTACAAGCCTGTCTCAGAAGCAGTTACACTCCGTTTGTCCCTTCAGAATAGGACCTTCCTCACCAGTAGCCGCCGACTCCGTTGCTATCCCAAACACCAGCTCTTTAATCACCAAAAAGACTGTACTCATTTTCTGGGCCTATTATTATTTCAGTGAATTGGGAGTTTACAAGTATATTTAAGGGTTTTGAAATAAAGTAGGGACCAGGTGTGGTCTGCTCCTAGCATTTGGAACACAGGGAGACACAGAGGCAGGCAGATCTCTGTGAGTTCAAAGTCGGCCTGGTCCACCACAGGGAGTTCCAGAGCAGCCAGGGCGATAGAGAAAGATCTTGTCTCAGACAAATAGATAAATAAATGAACAAATGAATAAAGAAATAAAAGGGATTGGAAGAAGAACTTTGTATCTTTGGTTAGCCAAACAGTTTCCCTCACTCTTCAAACATTTTACTTTATATGTGTGGGTTTGTTCTATGCATTTGGGTGTTTTTACCTGCATGTATGTCAGAGTACTGTGTGCATGCAGTGCCCATGGAAACCAGCAGGGGAATCAGGTTCCCCGGGGACTGCAGTTATAAGAGGATTGTAGACTACCACCACGTGGGTACTGGGAACCAAACCCTGGACATCCGTAGGAGCAGCCAGAGATAACCGCTGTGTCATCTCTCCAGTGACTCTGAGAAAGGGTCTCCTATAAAACATTGGTGTGACCCACTCCTTGGTACTAGAATTGACTCTGGGTGTGATACGCTAAACACATGTTCATGCGTTCATCAGCTTACCCTCAAACATGCCTAATAGCTAAAAGTGACCTTGAACTCTTCTAATTAAAAAATACTTAGATCCCCTTTAATTTTATGTCTATGGGTGTTTTGTCTGTATGCATATATGTACACCAGATGGGTGCCTGGTTCCCACAGAGGCCAGAGAGGGCCCTGGACCCTCCTGGAACTGGAGTTACAGATGGTTGTGGGTGCTGGGAATTGAACCCAGGGTCCTCTGCAAGATCAAAAAGTGCCCTTATCTGCTGAGCCATCTGCCCAGCCCTGACCTTGAACCCTAATCCTCCTGTTTCTACCTCCTAGGTACTGAGGTTTCAGATGTGCCCACGAACATTGAGAAACAGGCCGTGTATTTACAGAGGGAACCTCCCAGCTAACAGTGGGCAGTTCTGCCATCCAGAGACGCCAACAAGTGCAACCTCACACCAAACAGCCAGCCAGGAGAGAAGGTCCTGTTGATAAAGGGGTTAAGGAACAGGCCGAGCGGGTTCACCCTTCCGTCTTCCCAGCCCGCTGCAGGGCAGACGAGAACAAAGAGAAAAGACAGAAATGGAGTCCACTGGTTTTCTGTTTCTCATCCTCCTCCTTTATGCCTCCAGGTATCCCAGAAAACAGGGGGGGCTCTTAGGAAGTTTTCTAGAGGGGGCGCTGCCAGAAGCCTGTTGGTTACTAGTTACTAGTTACCAGTTACTAGTTACTAGTTACTTTCACAAAGGGGGGAGCGCTCAAAGAGCAAATGCCACAAAGGCGTTCTTTCCAAAGAACTGTGAAATTGACTTAGGTCTGTTGGGAAAATAATCCCCAACCCCACACCCTCATTGGGACCTTACTGGGTTAGAACTCCAGCCGTGAGTTAGCAGTCACAAGGAAGCCCACAAGCCGTGACTCCAGACAGAAAAAAACCAAGCCCCATAGGACCAGCTCCGGTGGAAGCGCTGCTTACCGGACCCTTTCCTTCTCCGTGCTCTGAACGGCCTGATCACGGTACAGGACCCCGAGGATGGCCTCCCGCTCCGACTCCTTGAAGGACTCCAGGTCCACCTCATGGGCCATTTCCTCTCCCCACGACAGACAGATGGACGGACAGAAGAGATCCACTGCCCTGTGGAGAAGCCGGCGTCTAGCTGCTTCCCTCGGTCCTGCAGGAGCCCCTCTCTGGTTTCACCGGTGACTGTGTTTGGCTTGTGACTGTTGCTTCCTTCCTAACTGGGTCATACTCCCTCGGAGAAGCAATCTCCACGAGGCTGTCCACTGTCGAGCCACCGCCACCCTCCGGGGAGTGTTTTCACTGGGCTCTGCCTGATGAGACAAGAGCGTATCTTTTTCTGAGGTTTTGCCAGAGATTGTTATAAATGATGCATGGCTGCTGAGCAGATAATTTCTGAAAAGCACAAGTAATAGCCAGCCTGAAGAAGTTCACAGACAGCGAGGGGAGAGCACCGATGACTCACAGGAGCCGGCTTTCTCCAGAAAAGTATGTCCAGGTCAGCAGAAGCCACAATCAAAAGTCCAGCCTGTTCAGTGCCTTAAGACCTGTCTTAAAAAGGAAAGGAGAACAAACAAAACTAGTATTAGTCTCCCTGGCTCAACACCTCTGCGACATCACGTCAGAAGAGAGAACGTGTTCTGCAGGCACAGCTTTGCCTTTGAAGATGTGATTCAAATATTGCTGAAGAAGACATCACTCCGACACTTCTTACAATTCCCAAACTTGCATTTTCCTCCCAAGAATCCTGGGTCTTCAGCTGTGAGAGTACAAAGAGCCCGGTTTAATATCCTGAGAGATGAGCTGCTAGCCATTCCGTTACCACAAACATTAGAGTTCCCCAAGTTAGTTACATAGGCCTCGATGGTCTAGCCTGCTGCACACCAGGCTCTGTGGATGTGTGTATGATATAGCTCACTGCCCCTGGAGTGATGAACAAAACCATACAAGATTAGACAGAGCACAAGAGAAAACGGTGCAACCAGAGGAGTGAACAATACCAGAACAATGAGACCCAGCTGACTCCTTGGCGGCCTTTTCGGTCTTCTTTTGGAAGTAGAATACAGACATAATAAAACACATTTTAAAATACAGAGGTGACAGAGTTGGTTGAGGTGCTGAGCTGTTTGTCTCGGAAGAAGGAGGACCCGAGTTCAATCCCGAGTGAAAGAGCCGGGCATGGAGGCATGCTCTCACAGTCCAGGGGTTGGGGAGGCAGAGACAGGCAGATCCCTCGGGCTTGCTGGTCAGCCAATTTAGTCACGGCTAGTTCCAGGCCAGCAAAGGGCCCTGTCTTTAAGAGAAATCCACGCGGGTGATGTCTGAGGAACAACAGCAGGGATTGTCATCTGACTTCCAGATGCATGAACACACGTGTGTACCTGCACACACGTGAGCAAATACACATATCACACACACACACACACACACATGCTGCAGAGACGGATCAGTGGTTAAGACAGCTCTGGAAGAATGACACATGGTTCCCAGCACCCACGCGGGGCAGCTTGCTGGGTAGCTCACAACCACCTGTAACTCCAGCTCCAGGGAATCCAAAGCTTTCTTCCGGCTTCCGTGGACACTACATTCCTGTGAACAAATACACACTCACACATAACTGAAATGAAAGTAAAAAATACTATGTTCAGTGCATAAACATGTACCATGGTCATTTATCAAGTATCGTTCACACACATGCAGTGTGTGCTCTTCCCAATCATGCAGTAGGTGAGCTTGTACCAAACCACCACAAACATATCTGAAATAGTCTCACGGGACCATTTGTTATATATATATAAGGGGAATGTGTATAACCACGGCAACCTCAACATTTCAATTATTTATGTCCTGAGCATCGTTATGCGTCGGGACTCGTTTCTGTTTAGTTCAAGTCCAGAGGTCCTGCATGCGTCCACCTGTCAAGAGCGTGTAGATGACTCAAGGGGTACACTTTCCGCAGTGCCATTATAATTTCCCAGCCTACTGGACCCCTTAGAAATAAGGAGTTCTTTCGGGACTTTGACAGCTACACTTCTGAATTCATGAATGCTGAGCCACAGACCCTATAGCATCAATCTCTTTCAGCAAATGCTCTAAACTCTTTTCTTCATCTGTAGTCTGGGGAGGTCTATGTATTTCAATGCATACAAGAAAGTACATAGGGTTATGAAAGAAATTGATCACGCTGAACTATTTAATAATTGTTACACAGTAGCCTGTGTTTCGTTGATATGTGAGATAATTAAGCCTGGCAGTTATTTAGTGCCTATCATAACTACAAAGGGCAATGATATACACAATGCTTTGAGATATCTATGGTACATGATGGTATAGGAAAATACTTGTGATTTCTATTGGGAACAACAAATTACAGGTTTGGCTGATTTTACCTCGGCTTTTACCTACGTTTATGATGGAAAGAAAAGCTAAATTTTAGTTAAGGTCAGTAGAATTAGTTAAGGCCAGTAGAATTAGTTAAGGTCAGTAGAATTAGTTAAGGTCAGTAGAATTAGTTAAGGTCAGTAGGATTAGTTAAGGCCAGTAGAATTAGTTAAGGTCAGTAGGATTAGTTAAGGTCAGTAGGATTAGTTAAGGCCAGTAGAATTAGGGTCTGAAGAGGTCCCCCAGTGGCTATGAGCACTGGCTGCTCGCTCTTCCAGAGGACCAGAGTTGGAGTCCAACACCCACATGATGGCTCACAACCAATCGGGGATCCAACGTTCTCCTCTGGCCTCTGAGGGCACCAGACCACAAGTGGTATGCAAATATACCCATAGAGTATAGTAAAATTAAATAACATAAAAACACATTCTGAAAAAGAGTAAAGAAGATGAACATATTGTTTCCCCAAGACCAAGCTTATGGGCCTGCAGGCTAAGGAGTATGGCCTGAGAGATTCTGTATTTGCTAGTTTCTACACTGTAAGACGAAGTTAACGTAACAGTCGTGGGGGTTGCATGAATGGGAAAGTTAGATGTCTGAAAATGGGGCTGCTTGGCCTCTGTCACCAGTAAAGCATCCTTAGGTATCTTGTCTTAGTCAGAGTTTCCATTGCTGTGAAGAGACATCATGACCACTGCAACTCTTAGAAAGGAAGACAGTTAATCGGGGTGGTTGGCTTACAGTCTCAGAGGTTCAGTCCATTATCACCATGGCGGGGAGCATGGTGGCCTGCAGGCTGACGAGGTGCTGGAGGGGTAGCTGAGGGTCCCACATCTCGCAGGCAACAGGGAATGGTCTGAGACCCTTGGAGGTACCCTGAGCATAGGAGACCTCAAAGCCCATCCCCACAGAGACACACTTCTTCCAACAAGGCCACACCTCCAATAGAGCCACTCCCTGTGAGATTATGGGGGCCGATGACATTCAAACTACCACATTCCAAAGAAGTTGGTACCGGGGACTGGGGTATTGCTGTGATAGGCCTGCATGCTTCTGTTTGGAGGAATGTGGATTTGGGGACTGTGAATTAGGAAAGCTGTGTAATGCTTTGAGCGTTTTTTTGTTTTTGTTTTTTTTGTTTTTTTGCTTTGAGCGTTCTTAATGGACCATCCTACTAGGAGCACGGAAGACAGTGGCTCCAAGTGTGTTTTGATGAACTGTGGGGTGCTCACTCATGGGGCTTCAGGGGAGAAGAATCTTAGCATGTCACCTAGAAATTGTTCTTGTGATATTTCAGTGAATATGGCTGCTTCTTGCCCTTGACTGAAGAGTCTGCCTGAGACTGAAGAGAAGAGATTTGGATTAATTCTGTTGGCAGAGGAAATCTGAAAACAACCTAGCATAGACTCTGTTGTGTGGTTGCTAGTGTAACTCTGATGGAGATTTATAATGAAAAGGAGCAAACTGAGCAAGGAAAAATATTTGAGAAGAGAAAGAGCGCATGGAAGCAGAATGGAGCTAAGTCCTATGTTCTAGAAAGTAAACAGATTGAGAAATAGATAGAGGGAGTGGTGACCTCAGGACAGGATCCCACCCAGTGAGGTTTACAACTTGTGAAAAGGAATTGAAGAAGAGCCCGGGGCACGCCTTTGATCCCAGCACTCAGAAGGCAGAGGCTGGCAGATCTCTGAGTTCAAGGCCAGCCTGCTCTAGAGATCCAGTTTCGGGACAGCCAAGGCTAGGCAGTGAAGGACAGAAAGATGGTATAATTGGATAAGGGGGCCCCCCGTAATAACGTAGCAGAGCTTGGCAGTTTCAGCCACATGGTTCTGGCTTTGGATAGAGTCAGGGAATAGAAGAAATGGGTTACAGAATTTGACTCTGCACCTGAAGAAAGCCCCTGAGGCCAGCCATGTGTTAGGGGTGTCCCTGAATGGAGGCCTAGTAGAGAGGCTGTGAAGTTGAAGCCTGGATTGCCTGGGAGATTCCAAGATGTCAGAGATGCCAGCATCATGGGATACCTGTGAAGAGCCGCTAACAGGGAATGGAGCCAGCACAAGAGGGGAAAGTGTGTTGCAGTCAACAAAGCTGGATAGAGTTGGCGATCTGAAGAGCACTTGACATCAGACATGGAGACGCAGAGTTTGGAGTTTTCCTAACTTGTTTTCAGGTCTTGCTTTGGTCCAATATTTCCTCGCTATGCTCCCTTCCCTGCATTTTGGAATGGTAATTATATCCTGTGCCAACTTATGTTGGAAGTATGTGATCTGCTTTTTAACTTTGATTTTATAGGGAGTTAAAGTTAAGAGATTGCATGAATCTCAGAAGAGACTTTGAACTTTTAAATAAATTTGAGACTATGATAGACTATAGGGCCTTTTGAAGTTGGACTAAACGAATTTTGAATTACGATATTGCCACAAGCTTATGGGGCCAGGGAGTAGAATGTAGTAGCTTGAATGTAATTGGTCCCCATAATCTCATAGGGAGTGGCACTCTTAGGAGGTGTGGCTTTGCTGGAGTGAGTATGGCCTTGTTGGAAGAAGTACTGGGGGTAGGCGTTGAGGTCTCCTATGCTTAGGATACCGCCCAGTGCCTCAGATCATTTCCTGTTACCCGCAAGATACAGGACTCTGAGCTATTTCTCCAGCACCACATCTGGCCGCATGCCACCTCACCATGATGATAATGGACTCAACCTCTGAGACTGTATGCAAGCCACCCCACCCCCCAGTTAAATGACTTCCTTTATAAGACTTGCTGTGATCAGGGAGCCTCTTCACAGCAGCAGAAACCCTAACTGAGAAATCTCTGTTCCAGACAGGCTTCCTATCAAGGCAGCAGGAAACACAACGTGACAAGGACTCCAGACCCTGGAGCAGCCACCTGGCACGACTCTGTGCCGGAGCCTTCAGTCCCCTTGTTCCCATTTTCCAGATGGACAAGTGAACTACAGATCTCCATTGCAGAGCTCTGAGTCTCCATGGAAAGGAAAACAATAGAAGAGATTGTGGTGGTTGTCCATAAAGCGTTTGCCTCGCAAGCATGAGGACCCGAGTTCAATCCCCAGCGTCCATGTTAAAATCCTGAGAGAGTGGCATTGCGCAGGCAGGACAAACGAACTAGCTCAGCCTAACTAGCAGTGAGGGACCCAGACTCAGAAGACAAAGAGATGGCACCTGAGGAACAAGAGCTGAGGACGGCCTCTGGCTTTCACATGCACACGGTTGGGTGCGCTCTCCTCTGGCTTCTCAGCAAAGGGCTTTCCACTGGGATTTCCACAGGAGGAATCCTGGGGTCCTCAGCGCTCACCCAGTAGGTGTCTTAGGTGGTGTGTGTTTCAGGAACACAGCCATTTACAAAACACTGCTCTGTTCCATTCCCCACTCTGGGCCAGCATCAAGAAGGAGAACTCTGGCGCCCCCTTGTGACCGAAGAGTGGAGTTCATCCGCAAGATCTAGCCATCGCCATTGGGTATTTTATGCAGCACCTTCCAAGAGCCAGGCACTGTTCTGGGGCCTCCATTTGTTGTGTATATACACCCTTCCTGTGATGGGGACTGTAACAGAAGCATGTAAAGAGGAGACAGACACCAGCAGCGAGGAAAGGGGGCTGAAGTTTCTACCAGGAACCTGGAATGAGACGACCACTACCCTTCAGCATCAAATAGACTTCAGACCTTCCTAGTCACCAAGGCAACACACAACACCACAAAAAAATTCCAGAGGGTGCACAGAGTTCTAACAACCAAAGGAAATGCAGAAGGGCGCCCTCAGGCTGCAGCACAGGGACAGTCAATCACACAGACAGCGGTTTGAAAGCAGATGAGGGACTA
The DNA here is from genome assembly GCF_017639785.1 of Mesocricetus auratus. Lineage (NCBI taxonomy): Eukaryota > Metazoa > Chordata > Mammalia > Rodentia > Cricetidae > Mesocricetus > Mesocricetus auratus. The sequence continues at coordinate 43,257,371 of NW_024429199.1, read as the reverse complement.
CAATCTGCAACTCACTATTATACGAACTCAAAGCTGAGGATGTAACACAAAATTCTAATTCAAACATAGTCCACATGGCTTTCTGGTGTTCCCATGGGACACAGAGACAATGGTTGGCTAGCCCCAGGTGTGAGCATTCCAAATCCATGTCCCCGTGGTTAGTCTAGACTCTTGGGGATTGGATCCTAGCTTGCTGTGGAATAGTCCTTCTGTGCACTGTGTGACTATATGTCACTTTGATTGGTTTAATAAACAAGCTGACTGACCAATAGCTGAACAGGATAAAGTTAGGGCAAGCCAAACTGAGAATGATGGGATGAGGGAGGGCGGAGTCTGAGGAGTCACCAGCAGACAGAGAATGAGCTGGACACACAGAGTGGGGTTGAGGTAAAGGCCACGAGCCTTGGAGCAGCACATAGATGAATGGAAATGGATTATGCTGTGAGAGCTAGTTAGTAACACGCCTGAGCTATTGGCCGAGCATTTATAATTTATGTTAAGTCTCCCAAGTCAGCTATCTGGGAATCGGCTGGAGGTTATTTGGGGACAGGTGGTCAGGAGGTCGGGACAGGAAAACTCCACCTACACCAGCTCCTCTATGCATTCAACCAAAGGGAGACTTTGTTTTCGTTTCATAAAATTTTAGTATGTCAGGTCCTTGGTCAGCAAAGCGTTCTGTCGCTTGAAACGTATCTTGTTTTTTGTTGTCATTTGTTTTCTATGTTAGAGGATTGTCCTGGCTATCTTTGTATCAACTAGACACAAGCTAGAGTTATCTGAAAGGAGGAACCTCAACTGAGAAAATGTTCCCGTTTTCTTAATTAGTGAGTGATGGGGGAGAGCCCCGCCCATTGTGGGTGGTGCCATGTCTGAGCTGATGGTCCTTGGTTTGTTGCTGGTTTTTGTTTTGTTTTGTTTTTACTCTTTGCTCTTTGGGGCACCCACCACACAGCTCTCACATCATGCACACAGAATCTTATTTTTTCTCACAAATGCCTGGCGTTAACTTGGCTTGTTACTAGCTAGCTTTTATTAACTTATATCACCTATCTTTTGCCTCTTGCGTTTATCTTCTCTGACTTCTGCATATCTTAACTTTTACTCTTACTCCACTGCTGGCTGTGTAGCTGGGTGGCTGTCCCTTAGTGTCCTCCTCTCCTCGTTCTCTTGCTCTCCTTCTTTCTCCCAGATTTCTCCTTCCATTTATCCTCTCTGCCTGTCAGCCCCGCCTCTCCTTTCTCCCTGCCTCGCTATTGGCCATTCAGCTCTTTATTAGACCATCAGGTGTTTCAGACAGGCACAGTAACACAGCTTCACAGAGTTAAACAAAGGCAGCATAAACATAAGCAACACATCTTTACATCGTCAAACAAATGTTCCAGAACATAAACAAATGTAACACACCTTAAAATAATATTCTACAACATTGGTTCTATAAGACAGCAGCCATAATAAACAAGCAAGTATGACGGCCTCTGCATCAGCTCCTTCTCCAGGTTTCTGCCCTGTCTGAGTTTCTGTCCCGACTTCTTCATTGATGGACTACAATGTGAAATGTGAGACAAGTAAACCCTTTCCTCCACAACTTGCTTTTTGGTCACGGTTCATTGCAGCCATAGAAACCCTAACGAAGACAAGGGCCCGCCCACTTCAAGATCCTTTTAAAACACTGACACACAGCATCATCCCAAGGTCATTTGTGACAAGAGTTAGCTTGGTGGTGCTCACTGGCTGTCAGCCCTCAGGAGTCACAAGTGCAGGGAGGGTCGGGACGAGCCCCACAGCGAGACCGGAAAACACAGGGACCAAGCAGAGGCAGGGCATGCTTCCTCCTTGGTTGGTGGAGCGTCTGCACAGTGCCACACTGGCTGGCTTGGTGGCTGGGGACATTCTGTTTACGATGATTGATCACTACAGGCTTTCCCTGGGGACGGTACCATACCCGGTTCAGAGATGTGCGCCTGTTTCTGTTCTTATAAAGAACTGTGCTAAAATCCCTACATGCGTTGACTATCTTACCCGATGACCAACTCCAGGAGAAATGCACAGCCCTGGCGACGGAAGTTAACTCACAGAAACACCGGGGATGTTTTGCATACTCTGGGCTTTCAAGGGAAGCAGTTTACTGAAAGTATTCCTGGTTCATAGTACACTTTTACACGACAATTTCTTAATTTGAGAAATTGCTAATAAAATACTTCCCAGTCAATAGAGATTTTTCTGTTAGAGTGAGTTAGCTGCTCAGGCCCACGGTAGACACCAACACTTAACCATCCTAGCAAGATAGAGAACGTGGCTACAGATTTGATTTCTGGTCACATGTACTACCAAGAAATTTGAAACTACATTGAGTTCGAGACCAGCCTGGTCTACAAGAGCTAGTTCCAGGCCAGCTTCCAAAGCCACAGAGAAACCCTGTCTCAAAAAACAAACAAAAAACAAAAACAAAAACAAAAAAACCAAACAAACAAAAAACAAAAAAACAAATAAACAAAAATCCCTGCATTGGGTTTTTCATGCGTTTTTAAGAACATTCACAAAACAGGCATACTTATCTCCCGGATGCTTCTCACTTCGGTGACGTTTTAGGGTAGCGCGAGAGCGTGAAGTAGCCCTGTGAAATGCTTGCACAGCCTTCTCACTAGTCCATGCCCAAGGGCAGGTCTGTGCGTTTCCACCCTCAATAACCTCACTGAAGACCAGCCACACGAGGCCAGGGAGGGGGCTCAGTGGGTAAAGCATTTGCTTCGGCAGCGCGAGGACCTGAGTTCGGATCCTCGGAGCCCAGGCAAAAGCTGACCAAGCGCTCTGCAGTGAGACTGTCGGAGAGTCAAAAGAGTCCCCCAGACGCTTATGGGCAATGAGACCCTCCTCAGAGAAGGTGGACAGTGAAGACTGACACCTGAGGTTGTACTGTGACCTCCACATACACACTGCAGCCTGAAGTGTCTCCCTCTCCACAGACTGTCCCCTGAAGCCATCACACACTCCACCGTTTCCACATCATTTCTCAGCTCTTCCTTCTTGCCAACTAAATTCCATTTACTCCGAGCGCCTGAAGACAATACTAGGCTGCTGTCCTGTAAATAGCCCAGTTCTGTCCCTTGCTCGTCATGCAGGTCACCCACCCAAGACTTAATCTCCTTACGCACGTTCCTAGGCCTGAGGCCAGGGATGTGTGACACACCCAGACAGCCGTGAGCAGGGTGCTTGGCAGCAGGCAGTGAAAGCTGATGTCAGTAGCAGCCCTTGGAAGAGGAGCCCCCTACTCTTGTGCGCTGGCTAGATTGATATCAACTTGACACACGCTATAGTCACCGTCGTCTGGAAGGAGGGACCTCAATCGAGAAAATGTCTCCCTAAGATCCATATAGAATACTTTCTTTTTCTCTCTCTTTTTTTTAAGATTTTATGTATTTATTATGTATACAACACTCTGCCTCCATGTATGCCTGCAGGCCAGAAGAGGGCACCAGATTGAATTGTAGATGGTTGTGAGCCACCATGGGGTTGCTGGGAATTGAACCCAGGACCTCTGGAAGAGCAGCCAGTGCTGTTAACCTCTGAGCCACCTCTCCAGCTCAAACACTTTCTTAATTAGTGATTGATGGGATAGGGCCCAGTTCATTGTGGGTGAGGCCACACCTGGACTGGCGGTCCTGGGTTCTATAAGACAGCAGAGTGAACAGGCCATGCGGAGCAAGCCAGTAAGCAGCACCCTCCATGGCCTCTGCATCAGCCCCTGCCTGCAGGTGCCTGAGCTGTGTGAGTCCCTGTTCTGACTTCCCTTGATGATGAACAGCGATGTGGAAGTGAGCCAGATAAACCCTGTCCTCCCCAGCTTGCTTTCTGGTTATGGTGTTCCCTCACAGCCATAGAACGCCAGCTAAGACGTGTCGTTAGTCTTCAAAGGGCCACACGGAGTGCTAACTGCCTCAGCCCCTTCCTCATTTCCAGTCAGAACCAATCATCCCCCCCCTTCAACTTTAGCCCCTTTTACTCTGTATTTCTTCATGGTGGCTTCAGTTTCGTGTTTCCCTCTAATGAGGCTTTCAAGTTGTAGTGGGAGGTAGCCAGTGCCTGGCTTGAACTGAGAAACCCTGTGAACGCAAACATCGTGACCTGTGGGTTTACTAAGCCAGAAGCAGGAAGTAGCAGAGCAGGAAGGAGACAGTCGGGCAACCGGGACATGCAGAAGGCAGCAGTTTTAGAACTCGGAAGCACGCAGGCAAACCTGAGTCATTTCCAAACTTGAACAGTGGAAACGATCGCATACATAGAAACGATCTCATGCAGAGTCACACATAAACCCCGAGACCTCTCAGACCTACTTTTCTCCGATGTCTATAATCTCCTTTGTTCAGGAAGGCCGAAGGGGGAAAGGAGGCCATTTCTCTAGGACTATGAGGCACAGGGCACTGTGTGCGGGGCCGGTGTGTGTGTGTGTGTGTGTGTGTGTGTGTGTGTGTGTGTGTGTGTGTGTGTTTCCATACAGACACAGCAATCCTCACCCGTGACTGACCAAAGCCCCTAGTGAGTACCTGGAAACACAGACAGCACCCACCCCGCATACGGTGTCTTTTCTCCCGTGCCTATAGGAAAGTTTCAGGTATAAATAGACATAAGGGATCAACGGTTGGTAATACCGTAGTATCGTTCCACTTCTGTCCCCATGATGACACCTGACACAGAGCAGCACAGGACACAGAGGGGTTTGCTTGGCTCACATTTTCCGGGCACGGGGAGAGGTCAGAGCAGAAACTCAGCCTCAGAGAGAAATGGATGCACGCGCTTTGCCTGTTCATGCCCCGCTGGCCCATCTTTAACACGGTGCAGGGTCCAGTCAATGAAGCGGCACCGCCCACACCAGGTGGGTCTCCCCACTTGAATAAACAATCAAGGGCAGAGCATGGTGGCACACGCCTTTAGTCCCACCACTCAGGAGGCAGATGCTGGCATAGTTCTGTGAGTTCGAGGCTAACCTGGTCTACAAAGCAAGCTCCGTGCTAGTCAGGGCTACACAGTGAGACCCTGTCTCAAAAATTCAATAAAATAGTCATTCCCAGACCAACCCGATCTGGATAATTCCTTAGGATCACTCTTCCAAGGTTGTGGTAGGTTGACAGCTAAAAATAACCCTCTCATGTGCTGTAACAAATTATTGAACCCAAACATGCGAGGTGCTTACTTCTAGAATTAGGTGTTTCATATTTTTTTATTCTGGTTGCCCCAGAGTAACTGAAAATGTGAAGGACAGAACCATGGTTTTTGACTGCATTCTTACTTTTGTCTGTGCAGTCATATCGGATCCCAGGGGCAGGGAGAGATACACAATCCAGACAGCCTGCTCCCGGGTGTGGTACAGTCTTGCAGCATCACATCACTAGTTTTATTGACCTTCTGAGTGAGGAATTGTAAACATAAAACTGAGTCAGAGCCGGGCAGTGGTGGTGCACGCCTTTAATCCCAGCACTCGGGAGGCAGAGGCAGGCGGATCTCTGTGAGTTCGAGACCAGCCTGGTCTACTAGAGCTAGTTCCAGGACAGCCTCCAAAGCCACAGAGAACCCTGTTTTGAAAAAACAAACAAAAGAAAAAAGAACAACAAAAAATCTGAATCAGACCCAATCTGCATTCAATAAGTCAGAAAAACCAATCACAGCACAGGAGAATGCACAAACAAACCAATCACAGCACAGGAGGGTGTGAAAACAAACCAATCACAGCACAGGAGGATGCACAAACAGGTGCTTCAGAGGAGGATGCTTGGGAAAGGAACGTGTGCTTTAATGGACATGGGGAGGAGAGAAAGGTCTAGAAGAACCAGAAGGGGCTGACCAGGGCACAGAGGTAGCATCTACGATGGGAGCTGTAAAGAGAGACCTCATATAGGATGGCAGCCTGGACGGGCTTCATTTCTGTTGTTGTAATAAAGTATGCCAGCCAAGGCGGCCGAGAGGAGAAAGGGGTTGGTTTCATGTTACCATTCCAAGTTCGCTGTGGGGAAGTCAAGGCAGGAACTTGAAACAGCCAGTCACATTGACGGGGCAGGAAGAATGGAAGCACGAGATTCACTTGCTTGTTTTGTGCTTTGTTCCTGGCTCATCTCCCCATTTCTATACGGGTCAGGACTCCCACGCCCTCCCCCATCTATGGGATGCTGCCATCCACGCCAACTAACTTAGGAGAATTTCTCACAGACACGCCCACAGACCATCCCAACGTAGACCGTCCCTCACTGAGACTCTTCCCAGGGAATTCTAGGTTGACGGTTAAAGCTAACCGGCATGCAGTCCCATGCAATTGCCTCTTTCGGGGAGGGTGTGGCCATCTATGCTCTGCGACCTTTGCACACTGACAGTAGCACCAAGCATCACACTTGTGTCTGCGGTTGACACATGCCCGTATTCATTCCTGCTATGGAAACATAAAACAATGATTGTTGCTGTCCCGGGCCCAACAGCCAACCTTGACTTTGGCGTTGAGGGCTGGCAAGGGGTCAAGTACAGGGAATGGAGGACCGAGGACAAAAGAGGCTGGGAGGGGGAGGGCTCCTTGTTTGTAGGCAGGCCCTTGTTTCTTCGTCTACTGATGTGTGCTCTTGGAGCTGGCAGTCACTGGCCCAAAGGGAACGCATGTCAGCTCTGTGTGGGGGCAGCACAACAGTAGGGTGGAGCCAAGAACAGCGCATGTGTACAAGAGCACACTGTCTGCTCTCCCTGTCCGGCTCTCACAGCCTGCAAGCCTCAGCCTGACAGCAACGCAGCTCAGGTCCCTTGGGGGCTGCACCTCAGTCCAGCTGCTTCGCCACAGCTGTTTTCTTAGTTTCAATGTGAGGCCACAACATTTCTGCCTCCAACGCAAGGGAAAAGCTGAGTGGCTACACAGACCTTGACGTGGTCCCTGAGAAATCACCTTCTTTACATTCCTCTCACAGCTTCTTGATGGAGGCTTTTGGAGGCCAGGGAAGGCAGGTGGTGGGTGAAGAATAGAGATTATCTCTAGTTCCAGCCCAAACTGGACGCCCGTTCACAAACTTCGGAGATTTTGCAGAGATGACTGTTACAAGAGAGCCTTGCACAGGAAGGGGGCTGTGTGCTTAAAAAGTGTTTCTTTCATCATTAATCATTGGTGGGTTTTCCGGGAAGACAGCAAAGCCCCGAAGCTCTGGCCAAGGCTCCGTTCCTGTTTTATGTGCGTTTTTTACAGTTTCTACAAGTTTGATCAGCCGCAGATCCCTTAGAAGGTAACACATTGAGTGCCAGCAGGGGCATATAGCCCCTTGGGCAGAATCTCGGCTCATCTGTAGCAATCCTTTGTGTCAGTCCTCACTTTGGTGGCTTCTAGCCACTCAGCCCCCCCTGAACCTCAAAAAATCAGTCAGAGTAAAAGGGGGGAGGGATGGTCACGATTTTCACAGCTTAAACTTGATCTCTTCATATAGAAAGCCAAGGAAGTGAGATTAGCACGATGATGTTGCTGTAGCTACACTGACAACTGTCACTATGGTTTTTTTGTTGTTGTTCAGATAGCCACTGTTTACTTAGTACTGGCTCTGGATCGGGCAGTTTAGTAAGTACCTTATCCGCTAATGATCACTGTGGTAGTCTGAACCCAGAACATCCACTCTACAGGCTGGGAGAGAGAGGTGGGCATTTGGTAATTTACCTGAAGTCACTCTGGGACCTAGGTCTGCTCAACTCAGAAACCCAACTGTTTGTTTGGATGGGCAAGTTAAGATGTTATAATCTCCAATTATCTTGGCTGAATAGTTTTTCCTCTATCAACTCTAATGTCAGTTAATTTGTTAATCTAATATGCATTTTCCTTTGACAACCTATGTCAAGCCAAGGTATCTGTTGGGTTTGAAGGAAGCTCAATTAAGAGAAATTTAAGGTCCTTTAACCCCAGTACAGGAATCAGAGGTAGGTGGATCTCTATGAGTTTGAGACTAGCCTGGTCTATATATAGTGAGTTTAAGGCCAGCCTGGTGTATATAGTGAGCTCAGGCCAGTCAGTTCTACAGAGTGAAAACCTGTCAAGACATATAGAGAGGTGGGATTTAAATAGACCCTGGGTAGCGATTTCTTTATTGTAAAATTATATTTAGCTTTTACCTCCAAACTAGAGGTCAAAGCTGACGAAAATGCTCTAAAAATCAGTGAAGTTAGTTGAGGACAAAACAATAAGCTGTACGCAGAAGCCCTCACAAGCTAAAGGCCCCGGATGACAGGCTATTGCCTGAGAAGCCCCCGCCACATGGCTTTGGGATGCTGATTTGTTTTGTTCTTTAAATCTCGAGTCACTGTCTCCATGCCCTTTCTCCCAGAGTCTCCTATTCAGTACAATCGAGAGGCATGCTACCTTACCACGAGCTCGTTTATTCCTGCCATCAGTTTAAGGAGAGCTGTGACAACTGCAGTTTCACCCATCCTGCTCACAAAACCACGGCTCCCGCGTAGACACGAAGTTTCGTCCTACCTTAGTCTGGAAGATGCCCTGATGAGGAATATCTGTCCTGTGTGTCCTTCCTTCCCGCCAGGCACCAAATGAGGCTGATGCTTCACATGGCTATCCCAAGTGTGTCTCCGGCTAATCCCATGTCACCAAGGACCCAGACAGCAGAGACACCCTCATGCCACTCTAAGGAGCTCAAACAAGCATTTTATACTTCAAGCTAGAGGAAAGATAAGTAACTTCAGTGAAATGTCTCACCCTTCCCCAAAACGCCCAGCAGAGACCACTGTGTTTCCTGTGTGTGACCTCATATATATGACTAGTGATACCACAAAGAACAACTTCTCATAGACAGACATGGCCATTTCAGGGGTAATTTTTTTTTTGAGAGCTAGCTAACAAGCACACAGAACAGTATGCAAATCATAAATAAATTTGTCATGTTCTGAATGACTGTCCCCTCCCTAACTTATTCAAATGCAACTGTGTTAGGTATCAATCGTATGAAGAGGCTGCCACAAGGTCTCTACTTTCAGGGCTAAATTAACAGCAGCCTCCAGGGAGTGGGCCCATTAATTTGAGAGTGGGTTCCTTAGTTTGGGTGCTCTTTCTGTCTCTCTCTCTCTCTCTCTCTCCCTCCCTCCCTCCCTTCTTTCCTCCATCCCCACTTCTGCTGTGAGATGCCTTCCCCCATATGGTAGTCTACAAGTACTTGTCTGTGTCCTGAATGCTTTATAAGGACACAAGCCATATTTGCTTAGGGCACACACATAAGACTTCATTTTATCTTAATTAAACCTCTTTAAAGGTCCTATCTCCAAATAAAGTCACATTCTGGGGTCCCTGGTGCTGTGCCTGCACGGTGACATCACTGAACTGTCCCTTCATCAATGTACCCAGAAGTACAATCTACACCCCAAGAAGAAGGTCAAATGAAGCTAGGCCATACCTGGCCTATGACCCTGTCCATCCAATTAGGTTGTGGCCAAACTCCATACTTAGTAGTTAGTAGTCGGTCAGTGCTTTGCACCCAGTTCCAGGACACTCACCTGGAGGACCTCAACGCTGGCAGAAGGAGAACAGAGAGTGCAGTGCAGACTTTGGCAGGGTCGTGGTAGGACTGAGGGTGTGGAGTCAGGTACAGGAGGTCACCCACTAACGGCTCGAAGACGAATCTGCGAAAGTAGTGTCAGAGTTAGTGCTGCTTGTGAACCTAGGCACAAGACTGACACTGGAATAGGTGAGCTGAAGCCAGGCAGCGAGAAGGCAACTTTTGTTCTTAATTCAGCGCCTGGAGTGAGGAGGTTTTCATGTCTTTTCTCATTAGTATGTACAATGGCACTTTTGTTCAAGTATATCGTATAATTGGACTCTGTTATTTCTTCCTCTTCCTGAATAGTACCCATTCTTTTTGACATGTCATTCGTATGCGTGGTTATACATATATACTTATGTATAATATATTGAGGTCCCCGCACGAAAGAGAAAATGTGGTATTTGTCATTCTCTTTTGGGGCCTGTTTTATTACTTAGCATGGAAATCCCCAAATTCATCCTGTTTTCCTGAAAATGACACAATTTCACATTTGTTTATGGCCAAATAAACACATTTCTTTCATCCACTCACCAGTTGATGGACACCTAAGTGAATCCCACGACGTGGCCATTGTGAGAAGTGCCACAGTCAACTTGGATGAACAGGTGTCCAGGCCGCGCACGATCCTTTCAGGCAGATTCCCGGAAGTGCTATAGCTGGTCACATGGTAGCTTTAAAAAAAAAAACTGGTTTCCCAGCTTACATCCCACCACATCCATGCCAGCACTTTTTATTTGTTTGTTTGTTTATTTTTGAAGCTTGAGGACAATTTGTTAGAATTTAAAAGGAAAACCCCAGGGCAGGTTAAGTGTCCACCTCCAAGCTGCCCAGAGGAGGAGAATGGAGGTGAGCCACAGGGCGTCAGTTTGCCACACAGTGGAGGGGTTACTTTGTCGCACCTGCTGCCCAGCCTATATCCGAGAATGTAGCGAGGTGGTCGGGATAGATGACACAGAGACCAGTTGGTTGCTTTAAGAAAACTTTATGCTTCCCAAGTCAGCTTAGGAGGAGACCCCAAGTCCGCTTAGGAGAGAGAAGTCTCTCCAAGAAAAACGCTTCCCTTTTTAAGGACTTCTGCCATCCATCTACATACAATTCTCCAACAACTCTCCCAGACTTCTCACCCTCCTGGCTGGTGGTTTAATCTCTGGTTGGGGAGACACAGCAGGGAGCAGGAAGAGGCATCTAGCCGTAGGGGGTGTCAAAGTCATGGTGTTTCAGTGAGGGAGCCCTTATCTGAGCCCTATCAAGAGCTTTATAGTACTGAATTGTTTTCAGTAAACATTATCTCGCAGCTGCCTGCTCCCAGGCCGAAGGGGAAGTGGGTTTCTGCTCAAGGTCTGGTGTCCCCACAGTACTTCAGGAAAAGAACACCAAAGCAATATTGGGGCGTTTAAAAGCTCACTTACGCTCTAGCCAGCAACTGAGAGAAAAGGCTGGAGAGAAGAAAAATAATAGTTACCCTTTTCTGAGCCAGAACCCAGGGAAACAAGCAGACTCAGATGAACCTCGTTGAGGTGTGGCTCCTAGGGACTGCGGTTGTGGTTGTTTTTTAAATGATACCTGTTTTTTTTGTTTGTTTGTTTTTTGTTTTTTGTGGTTTTTACGAGACAGGGTTTCTCTGTATTGTTTTGGAGGCTGTCGGTCCAGACCGGCCTGGAACTCTGGCTGCCTCTGCCTCCCGAGTGCTGGGATTAAAGGTGTGCGCCACCACCGCCCGGCCTCTGTGCAGTTTTAAAGTCTATCCTGGCACTCGTTCTGAAGGCCAGACTGGCCTTGAACTCACAGAGATCCACCTGTCCCCCACCCCCAAGTGCTGGAATTAAAGGCATGTACCATCACCGCCTGGCTGATCTATTTTGCAAAGTGATTTTTTTACATGGGGTGAGTGATATGGATTTAATTTTGTTCTTTTTTTCCAATCATTAGGGAGCTGTACTGCTGTCAGTTTATTCCCGAGTCTTTTATTTTTTAGAATTTATTTATTATGTTTACAGTGTTCTTAAGATTTATTTATTAGGTATACAGTGTTCTGTCTGAATGTATCCCCTCAGGCCAGAGGGCACCAGATCTCATTACAGATGGTTGTGAGCCACCATGTGGTTGCTGGGAATTGAACTCAGGACCTCTGGTAGAGCAGTCAGTGTTTTTAACCTCTGAGCCATCTCTCCAGGCCGGGAGTCTTTTATTTTATTCACTTATGTGTACATATTTGTGGTATTCTTCTATGGCTATGTAGCATAACTTTAAATCAGGTATCACAACACCTCCAGAGTGGTCTTTTAAAAGCTCAGTATTGCTTTGGCTATGTTTTGTTTTATTTTTTTCCTCCAGAGAAATTTGTTTTTTCTATTTCTGTGACAAATGCCATTGGGATTTTGATGGAGATTTATATAGATCTCGTTCATTATTAGTAAAGTCATTTCCACAATATTAACTCTGGAAACCCGTGAGCATGAGGGCCCTTCCATCTTGTGCCTGCACTCTGTTTCTTCAGTGTTTAAAAATTCTCCTTGTATGCTAACCACGTCAGCATCGCTGCTCTTGGCAGGACAGAAGGGGACAGAGGGCAGTATCTTTGGAAATGTTAGCTTCTTCCTGAAGGACTCCAGTTAGACCCAAATGAAACACCCACATTCTGCTAACTCAGCAGTAATCCGAGTGACAGACACCAACCTTGAGCCCGAGGATAGACAAAAGGGTCACTGAAGGATCCAAGGGAGCCTTTCCCGAGCCTTTAAAACCCCGCTGTTTCCATGGGGTTCCTACGGCTGGCTTTGGGAAAGTCAGGGGTGACCCCTTCAGTTTTAAGTGCATGATAAAAACAGAACACACCCACGCCAAAGTCAAAGCTTCAAGCATCCGGTCCATGCAGGCGGGAGCACACACCTCAGTCCAAGTAGAGAGCTCAGAACAACATCTCGATGCCATGGGTACAAGTAGGCACCTAATGCACTCTGGTTAAGAAAGCTAGGGAGTGGACTTGGTTTTACAAAACGTTCGGCATAAAACGTTTTAAAAAGTGGTTCTTAAAAGGAAAAACTCTCATCGACTGCATATGGAAAGCCTAACGCCTTCAAACTTTGGTTCAGATGGAGTATCTGGAACCTAGGTCCTCAAGGGGAAGCAACCGGTGCTCCTCCGTACTGGGACGGTCGCGTCATTTTACAATTTGTTCCTAGTTGTCAGGGCTTGTTTGAAAGTTTCAATCCATTTCTACAGTACGAGCGGGAGGGCGGGCCAGGACCGTGCTTTCCGACTTAGTCTGGCTTTTGGACCTTCCTTTGGTTTGGGTTGCCAAACTGCTCTGACAGTTTGCTTTGGAAACCGCCTTCCGCAGGATTGAGATCTAGGCCCGCGGCTTGGAGACCCGGGAGGAGCAGCAGGCGGGGCCCGGGAGGTGGTGGGAGGAGCCGCGCAATAGGCGGAGCCCCTAGTGGGTGGGGCCGGGCCCTAGAGCGTGGGTGGCGGTTGGTAGTGGTCAGCCTGGCGCGGGGGCGGGGAGTGGGCGGGGCCTGAGCGCGCCTGCGCAGTCCACTCTACTCGGCGGCGGCGGAGACGCGCAGAAGGAAAGATGGAAGACTTCCAGGCTTCCGAGGAGGTAACGTCTGGGCTGGGTCACGGGAGGGTGGCGGCCGAGATCCAGGCGTGGCGCGGCCCCGCCTGGGGAGCCGCAGCTGCTTCTGCCCACGGCCACGCGGCCCGAGGCTGATGAACCTGGGTGGCGGTTCCCAGCGGGCCACTCCGAGGCTGCCCCGCGTGGGCGGTGCCCGCGGTCGGCGGGGCTGGTGGGCTCTTGGGGCTCAGGTGCCCCGCCCGGAGGGTGACATCACTCCGCCCCGTTTGCGCTGCTGCGGACCCCTGCCGAGGCCCAGGTGGGAAAGGAGGGGTCCTGCAGTGGCGTGCTTGATGACACGGGCGCGCAGGGCCAGTTCCCGGCCCCCGAGGTGGGGGTCTGCTGTCCCCGCTGTCTCTGCCAAGTGCAGACGCGCAGACAGAACCTGCCTTTGTCTCGGTGCCGCACCTTGTCCTCCAGTGCGGCGCTGCCTCCCCACACTGGGTACACTGCATTTCAGTCTAAGATAGTAATGAGATCGCTCATTCTTGTATGTGGGGGGGGGGGAGAATGCCAGCCTCTTAGTGCTCTGGACACTTTTCTTGACGATGTGTTGTCAAAATGGCCTTTCCTTCGTCTCCACACGCATTCAGGAAACAGCTGAACGGACCGACCCAGATATAGTTGCTCATTTTTTTTCTTCCTGAATCATTTTTGTTGAAGCTCAATAAAATACCATCTATTACACAGTTTGTCAAAAAATAAAAACACTTCCTCTTTTGACATTTCTAAGGTGTAGTTCAACTACGGATATTCTGAGGGAAGAGTAAGCCATTTGCATTTATCGGAGACTTTCAGTTTTGGTCTAATTTCTCAACACAAAAACTTTATGGCAATGTCATTCTGTTTGAACGCTGGTGGGGACCAAGTGAATAATCTCAAGGCACGATTCGGAAGCAGCTAGCAAAGGGGGCTGTACCCAGATATCAAACTGACATTTATGTTGTAGTCACAGCCAGTCGAACTTTATGAAAAGGAAATGGCCCCGGGAGGAGAAACCCCCTAAAACTCCGCTCTTGGAGCCGCTGACGCTGCCCACTGGGTTCAGTACAGTTTCTCTTCTGCCTTTTTTGTACTTTAACTGTATGGAAAGTTGTGCAAGGACTTCGGTTTGTGGTTTAGGATCACTGTAGTCACTGGAAGAGTCTTTCAACTGGCTCCAAGACATCACAGGTTTTCACTAGTTCAGGGATTTGGTTTTGTTTCCAAATGACTTTGGTCTGGTCATCTCTTGTTCGTCCTGGAGAGAAAGGGGCAAGGCCCACAGTGGTCAGCAGCCAGGAGCCATCTTCAAGGAAACAGGGCTGCCTGCCTCTCTACCAGGAAGGCAGGGGCCTGGGGGCTGCCAGTGCTAAGGACAGCCCAGAACTTAAGAATAGTTTGTTCTCACATAAGCAGCACACGGGCAGGCTAGTGCCTGGCTAATATTTTCAGGACCTCCTTACACCCACTCAAATCCACTGTTATGTTAAAAGTAAGAAAACTCCATGCTCTGCCTTGCCAGCAGCCCACAGGGTAGAGAAAAGTGATGTTAGCACACCAGCCTCCTACACGATGAAGGTCCTAATCCGTTTACATCAGGGAAGAGAATGTCCCATCTCTAAAATGGATTGCTTACATTTCTTTAGCTTGTTTGTATGGAAGTCGAGTAACTCATACCCTAGCGCCTGTACTGCTAACGGTCCCGACAGCCGGCTGCAAGGGAAGGAGAGAGGGATGTCGTGTGCAGTGAAGCTTGGGCTGCAGGGTGATTTGAACAGTGGTGGCCTGCACGTTGGCCCTGCAGAGAGCTGGCCCTGTGGTACTCAGCTGCTGCACACCTCGGGCTCTGAGTGGTGCGGTCCTCTGCATGGTCGACACGTGCGTTATCTCACGGTGGAGAAAGATTTTCTTCAACCAGACTTACCTACATTTTCTCCCTTAACAGACTGCATTTGTTGTTGATGAAGTGAGCAACATTGTAAAGGAGGTAAGAGGAGACACGCTGTTTTCCAGTGTTTGGGTGATGGCAGTGTCTTACAGTTAATGTTGCTGTAATGAACCGCCGTGACCAAAGCAACGGGGAGGAAAGGGTGTCCACACGTCCACATCCCTGTTCATCACTGAAGGAAGTCAGGACAGGAACTCAAACAGGGCGGGAACCCGGGGGCAGGAGCTGATGCAGAGGCTGTGGAGGCTGCTCACTGACTTGCTCTTTCCTTTCTCAGCCTGCTTTCTTACAGAACCCAGGACCACCAGCCCAGGGATGGCTCCACCCACAATGGGCTGGGCTCTCCCCCTTCAATCACTATTTAAGAAAATGCCCTACAGGTTTTCCTATAGCCTTTTGGAGGCGTTTTCTTAATTGAGATCCCTTCCTCTCAGATGACTTTAGTTTGTGTCAGGTTGACATAAAACTAGCCAGGACAGCATGTATGAGGGAAATGCCATATGAGTCAAAATGGGAAAAATTGCAACAGCTATTGAGCCTCTGTGTTTTGGCATTGTAAACATTTTTACTTACAAATAAGTAAAAATCACTCCCATATCATATACATTTTGTATACTAAACCAGGAAATCTTACATGGCGTTAGAAGGTGTTAAGGCAGATTCTGTGACCTTGTAGCATACAGAAGACTCATGACACAGGGATAAATGTCTCCAGTGTCTGATGAAAAAGAGCAACTGCAGAGAAAATGCAACAATTTGCCACAATTCAGGACCTGGCGATACAGTTAGGGGTTTATTCATAGAGTTTTCTTATGTTCTTAAACACTTGTGAGAAGTATCCAAAACCAAAATGATTCCTCTTTTACGAACACTGCTCAGCACTGGGTGTGATGTTTGCCTTTTATCGTTTCCAGTGCAGTGTTTCCTGTGGAGCAGGTGGGGTGGAAAGTTGTAGGCTAGCCCAGAGCTGGGGGTAGAGCGGGCTCCTCAGGGGTGAGTTTTGCCTCTTGTTTCTGTATCCACTTAGTCAGTTAGCAGGCAGCAGGTGCCGGAAGGACGCGGTAGCAGCCCACAGGGAGGTGGGAGGTGACTCAGCTTTTTGGCCTTGGCGCTAGGTTTGCTCTGTCCTCACACTGTTTAAAAGTGCTCTAAGTGGAATATGAGTGGGTTCAAAATAGAGGTTTCCTCTCTCCCTAAAAACCGAATTTCACAGTGCATAGAGAGGGCTGTCCTTCCTCCTTTGACGGTATTGTGTCTTGACCAACGCAAGACCCCTGGTCCTCAGCCCACAGTGTACTCTCAGCCTGGAGTTAGGCAGAGAATATGGGGCAACTAGGAGCTGTGTCGCCGTGACTGCTCAGAGCCCCAAGTCTGCAGCTGCAAATCATGGCTTATCCATTGTAGGTTTTTATCCCCCAGAAGCCCAGTTGCTGCACCCAGCCTGCAGTGGCAGACCCTGTTCCCTCGCCACTGTGCAGCGAGGGCCCCGACCTCGTGTCTGAAAATAAATCACAACCCCCAGTGAATGCTCTCTACGTTAGCCTGTCATAAAATCTTCATTTTCTGGCTCCTAGCAGGTTATGGGGGCCGGGGGGAGATGCCCAGAGATGCACTGACTGCTGGGGGTGGGGCTGCTGGGAGACCCAGGGAGTCTCTGCATGGGAGGCTCTTGGCCCTAAGTGTAGCAGGGACAGACAGTGAGCTCCGCTCTGCTCCGCAGAGGCCCTGGGCGTGTGTGTGGTGACACGGCCCATAAAACGAGGGCTGAAAGCGCCAGGAGACTGCCTGGTTGTATATTGCCAGTTGTCCAAACAGCCAGTAAAATGTCATCTCATACACGCTGCTAAATCATATATGTTATGGTTTGATGAAAATGTCTACTATACTTTTAAAAAATTGGCAAAAATAAAGTATTTTCAGCCTCCATAAGAAAAAGGGCTGCTTATCTCTAGATATTAACAGTAGCGTGAACATCCATTTGTTTAGTTGAAATGTGGAACACATTAGACAGACTGTAAAACACAGATCTCCAGCCAATGTAAACATAGCTGAGACAGGGTAATGCTGTGAAGAAAGCCATTCTTGCAAACCCCTGAGAGAAAGCATAAGCCCGCATCCTCCGAGGGTCTGCCTTTAGCTCCCAGGGTGGGCCACGGGCCATTTTGGGTGGCTGGTGGGTGGTTGTGGTATCTGGTCTCTCTCCGTGACCTCTTGTGATTTTTCCCCTAGGCTATAGAAAGTGCCATCGGTGGCAACGCCTACCAGCACAGCAAAGTCAATCAGTGGACCACAAATGTTGTAGAGCAGACTTTGAGCCACCTCACCAAGCTGGGAAAACCATTTAAATACATTGGTAATGTATCTTCTTCCTGTGTGTTTTGATACCATTCTTTAAATACTGATCAGAGGTGTCTGGTGGCAGAAGAATGCTAATTTAGCAATTTTTACATAAGCTCCAACGAAGCTCCTGCCAGAACCAGGTCACTCGTGTAACTATGCTCTTCCAGGACAGGCCTCTCGGGTAGTGACTGAACCATGCTCTTCCGGGACCAGGCCTCTGGGGTAGTGACTGAACCATGCTCTTCCGGGACCAGGCCTCTGGGGTAGTGACTGAACCATGCTCTTTGCCCATCAGGCTGATACCACCGTCGCAAGGTTCACGTCAAACAGGAATTTACAGGATTTCTGATCAGACATGTTTAGAATATGTTAAGATAAAGGGAATAATGTAATTTGTCACAGGCTGAGACAAGACAGTCTGCCCTTATAATTTAGAACATCAGCCATGTGATCTGCCTACAAAGCAGGCAAAGTGAATTATGTTGCTAAGTTTCTAACGAGATGTGTTTACTTGAAGTGACCTGTGTGATCATGCAGAAGAACGGAGCTGGGTTACACACTGCAAGTTCCTGCTTCTGGGACAGCTCTACGGACGGTAGGGTTTCCACCCTCTTAGGAAATGCTATGCCCATTCTCTTCAGCCTTCCCACAGCTCCCTGGCCCAGAGATTGGCAGTCCTAAGGAACAGTGTTCTGTGATGTGTATGCTTAGATGTCTCATATTCCCCCATGCATTTCTGTAAAAGTTACCATTGCCTGGTGCAGTGTGCGCACCTTTAATTCCAGATCTAGAGAGGCAGAGGCAGGCAGATCTCTGAGTTGGAGGCCAGCCTGGTCTACATAGTGAGGCCCTATCTTAAAAACAAAACAAAACCCAACATTCTGTAGACACTCGCCCGTTTATCTGTAAGTAGAGCCAGGCAGGGAAGTCACTGTTTGTATGTGTCTGTCAGAGGCAGGCACCGGAGCGCTGCATCCCCTGGGCTCCCTCATTCCCGGTGCCTGTCTGTCTCCCCACAGGGAGCTGCACGGTGCGATGGGAGAACAAGACCATGTACTGCATCGTCAGCGCCTTCGGGCTGTCCATCTGACCTCCTCGCCAGCCTGCGGCTCCGCCTTTCCGTTTCATCCTAACCACCAGCTATGAATCGGGTGATCACCTTCCTCCTCCTTGTGTTGTGTGGCACTCTCAAATGTAGAGAAATAAACCAGATGACTCCGTGGTCACAGGAGCACAATGTCAGGCAGTGGAGCAGCCAGCCACCTGTCACCCGAGGCTGGTGGTGCCACTTGTCTTAACTGTCTCTTCTCAAAGGTGCTAAAAACCGACGTCTGCGAGGAGGAAACTTTCTCTACTTCCTGAAATGATTCAGATACACTAATTTTCCATACTTTATACTTTTGTTAGAATAATAAATTATTCAAAATTAAAGTTTCTGTGTTCGTTGTAGTCTGAAGCATCACACATGAATCTGTTACTGCCTTCAGAATTTTGTTTTTAAAGGTTGTTTTCAGTCGGTGACTGCCCTGGCTGATGGCTTCACGATAGTGCAAGCTCAGGAGCTTTGCTGGTCATGGATCCGTTTCTTTGATGATGAAGCATGGTATACTGGCAGGGCTGGAGAGGTCATGAACCTCAGAGGCATATTAGACACATGTGACATGATAAGCCTCCCTCAAAGGCCTGGAACAATGGCAGATGTCTCTACCCCATTGGTTTGTTTAATTTTGTTTGTTTTTCAAGACAGGGTTTCTCTGTTGTTTTGGAGGCTGTCCTGGAACTCGCTCTGTAGACCAGGCTGGTCTCGAACTCACAGAGATCCGCATGCATCTGCCTCCTGAGTGCTGGGATTAAAGGCGTGCGCCCTTAAATTACATTTATTTGTGTGTGACAGTGAGTAAGAACACGAGTGCCGTGACACACTGTGGAGGACAAAGGACAGCTCGGGGAGTTGGTTCTTTCTCCATCCCTGGCCCCAAGGACGGAACTCAGGCTTGGAGGCAAGCCCCTTTCCCTGCTGTCTCACTTGGTGGCAAGCCCCTGTCCCTGCTGGGCTGTCTCACTGACCAATCAGTTTAGTTTCATTGCGCTGGTCATCTCAGGGCACAAACCAGGAAGAAAAACAGCATAGGAGAAAAAAAACTCCGTGGATTCTTTCCCCAGCTATTGGTGAACAGAAAATGTCTTAGTAGAGGGCGAAAAAACAACAAAAATATAGCACTGTCTTGGTCTCTCGAGTGGAACTGTGTTGGTTTTTACCTGTGGGAGTAGGCGCCCAGGCGTGTGCGATCCTTCATGCTAGTCCCTGCTTTTCAGAAGGGAAGGGTACAAGCTGGCCCAGCCAGTAAGCTCCAGCTCCTGCGTGCTCGGCCCAGCGCCATTACACTGCAGCCTTCAATCCATGGGCTCCAATTTTCACCGCAGCCAGGTGTTTAGTATTGGAGTTCAGAAGACACTGTTAGAAGTACTGTGTTCATAACAAGTGATGCGGTTGCGTGCAGCTTATCCAATGAATTCCAAGTCATGAATCCTAGTGGGAGGGGACCCCAAAGAGCAGGCTGTCTGTTGACTGCTTTGGGGTTCTTGTGGGCCACAGCAGACACTAGGATTGGCATCACCGCTTGCTTGGTGTGTGCGTACATCGGTCTGTGTAGAAGTGCACACTCATGGATGTGTCTCCTGTGCTGTCCTTCTCCAGCTTATTTTCTGAGATGCCTCCCGCTGCACGTGGATCTCACTGCTTCAGCTAGTGCGGCTGCCCCTCAAAGCCCAGGGCCCACTGTCTCCTGTGCCCACTCTCGCGTGGGTACTGGGAATCCAAATTCACAAGCACTCTACCCACGAGCTGTCTCCCAGCGCCCTGAAGAATCCTCTTTGTATTCATGTAAAAAGCAAGTACTATGTAAAAGATGAAAAGTTAGAAATATACTAACGTTGATACACAAGGGGTGTTGTCAGAATGAAGTGGTTGCAGTTGAGTGTGAAATGTCCCTTACAGGCGCCCGTGTCAAACACGGTCCTCAGCTGGGAGCGCTATTTGGGGAGGTGCTGGGAACTTCAGGGGTGGAACCCACTGAAGGAAGCAGGTTACAGCCAGCAGGTCCTGGAGGGCAGGGCTAGGGTCTCCTGCTCTGTCCCATTCTGTCACTGCCTTGCTCCCTGGCCACCAGGAGGTGAGCCGCTTTGCCACACTCTTGGCTCTCCCCATCATAGGCCCATGGTGGCGTGAGCTAACCACAGACCCATGAGCTGAAGTAACTGTCCTGTGGGTCCTTCATCAGGTCTCGCAGCAATGAAAGGTCTAATACAGAAGCCATTCCCCAGACATGAGTCTGACTGCGTTTCCCACAAATAAGCATTTATTTGCACGTTGACTGCCTGTCCAGCGACACTGCTCCTAACTCATAGTTCCAGTTTCTTCTGGACTTAGAGCCTAGTGTTTTAACTTAACAACTATCTACAGACACTGTAAAAAAGGCAGTTTTCAGTAGCAGAAAGTCCTCTGTGCCACAGAATGGAATTACCCCTGTTCCATGTGTGTCACAGAATGGTATTAACACCTGTTCTGTGTCACAGGCTGTGTCATGAAGGGTATTACACTTTGAAGCACCAAAACACCAAGATAAACTTCAGCAAGGTGTCTGACTAAATCAGTTTCCCTTTGGTCTGAAAAATAGTTGCATCTCACTGCCCAAAGGAAATCTAACCACTAAGGCAACGGATTTCTAATTCCTCAAATATACAAATACAGACCAGGTGTTGGCTGTTCCCATGGAATACTCACAGGGAAGACCCTTTTAATTCTCTGTTCATGGTGCTCATGTGTTTCTTGTGAAGATCAGTGACCAAATGCTAACCCGTTCATCGTACCTGATGGTGCAGCACTTGAGGCCTGTTTTGTAAACTCCATCTGGGGTTGGCTTTACACATCTAAACTCACTGCAGTCCGGAACAGTACAGAGAACGCCTTTCGAGCCTCCAGTGTATCTTATATATCCCCTCTCTGGGCATCCCAATGGGGCTTGAAGGTACCATGACACTGCTACAAATATTGACAAGAAATCCAGCAGACTCACTATCCACAGGGACACAAGCTCTCTCAGGGGAAGCCACGAGACATGACTTCATTTTCCAGGTTCCCCTAGATTGAACCAATATCAAAAATACCCAAGGACAGTATTATTCAAACCATTACCCTGAAAGAACTTGTTAGCCCTTTGAATTTGTAACTTAAATTTATAAAACTTTAATTCCCTCAGAGCAAAACAAACAGTCTTCTCATTACTATCAAAAGTTCCTGGCAGAGTTTAGTGTTTGAACCTAATAAATACCCACAGCCTCAGTCCACACACCGAAGTCTCTAGATCTGTAAGCTGAGTTCACAAAGCTTATACTACATGATGTACACGACACTAGGGAAGAAAATGTGAAAACAATTTAATGACTACTTCCCCTTAAGTGCTTCTTGGTAATTCCTATTTCCAACAAAAAAATATTCCCGGATTTTAGTTTCACAGACAGGAGGATCAGCTTATAATTACAGTGCAGGACAGTTTTCAAAAGTCCTCAAGTCTGTACACAAATGCTTAAAATATCTTACACTGAATGATAAATAGCATTCTAAATCACAGAGAATTTCTAATAATGATTAAAAAGAAGTGAACTATCACATATTGGAACAGTACAAGTCCATGTCCATAAATGATAGCTGCAGTGGTCCATTAGAAGTTGTATGTGTTGGTAACAAAGAACCTTCCAGTATCTCTGAGAACACAGAATCAGAGTGATTGCAGCACTGCAAATGTAAAAATCATGTAAACGTGTTACCTTTCCAACTATTGTTTTCATTCAAATGTTTATGTGTGCAAATTTTTTTTTAAACAATGCACATGGAATCCATATTAAAGTACACTGAGGTTTAAGAAGACAGGCAGACAGAATGAAGAGTCTCTAGGCATCCCTGGGGTCCCGGCCCACCTGGGCAGTAGCCTGCAGCTCAGAGCAGATATCTGAGTCGGTGCATAGAGAAGGATCGTGGTGCTTCCTGAGCGGGGTCCACCGCTCTGGGCCTCGGGTTTACCAGGACAGAGGCAGGCAGGATGGCTACCGTTACCGGTGTTCACAAAGGTGTTACGTGTGGGGAGACTCCATGGAATGTGATGGAAGGCAGTGGCACTCAGGGCTTCCAATGCTGAATTTCACTAATGCGGGTGACATCCATTTTCCACAGGGCTCCAAGGACAACGACCTCCAAGTAAGTTCCTTTATCTGAAGTGTTTCCATAACCATTCAAAATGTTTAACTTTCTCTTCATTTTAGTGACAAATGTTAAACTGGAAACCTTTTTGACAATAAAGAATTTCTAATCTAGTAATATTTCGTGTAGTGTTCATTAAAAACAACAACAAAAAACCAAACCAGAGCTCTTTGAGGTCTCATACTCAGTGGAGTTGCAGAAACTTGGAACGGGAAGGGCCACCCTGTTTTCCACCCAGTCCTATAACATAGGCAGACACTTGCACACGGGCCCTCAAAAGCACCATGGCACAAGACCTTGCCCACAGGACTACTGGCTTGTAGACACCTTAGCTTCCTCCTGTCTGAGACACAGACAGACAGACAGACACACACACACCCACACACCCTGACTTCTGCTCAGGGGCAGTGGCAGACTGCACTTAGCCACCCACCATTCCTGAAAGCTCCATTGTAAGTGGTTCACCAAATGCAATGAAGGCCATCATCCCAGATGCCTGGGAGTCAGCATGGGCCCGCCATGTGTCTGTGGAGACGGTGGTCCCCACCGAGGCAGGTGCAGGCCCAGCTTCGCTTTGAGGGTAGAGCACTCAGGAAAGGGGGCATGGGGAAGAGGCTGCCACCCTGGGACCTCGGCCATCAATCAGGCCTCCCGCACACTCAGAGCTGGCAAACTGCTTTGTAAGAGGAAAAGTACATAATTCTTTTTATTAAACTGGGTAATTTCTCGTCCTCATCGCACACAGGCTCCTTCTCGTCCGGTGTCTCTGTGAAAGGGTTTGCCTTTGGCTTCTCCGCCAGCCGGCCTCCTCGTCAGTAGTGGAGCTGCCCCAGCAGCAAACTCCAACCAACCTTCAGTCCATTTGGTTTTTCTTTTAAAAATATGTAAACAAATAAGGAACAGGAAACCTCTGCTTCCAGGAGTCCAAACACACACAGAAGAAAGGCCCAGGACACGTCACTAGGGAAGGCCTCTGGCCCCCTAGCTGTCCCATCTGCTGCAGGGCTCAGTCACTGTCCGACTCTTCCTTGTACTTGGCCCGGATGGCCTGGCCGTTCTGCAGGGGCATTTCTTCGTAGTCGCTCCTGTTGTAAAAGAGACCTTTGACACTCTGACATTCTGGTAGCTCTTTTTGTGTGTGCATGTGTGAGGCCAGAGGGCAGCATTAGGTGTTTCTTTATTTGTCTCTTTATTGAGACAGGGTCTCTTCCGGAACTGGGAGCTCACTGAGCCCCAGAGAGCCTCCTGTCCCCAACCCCCAGTGCTGGGATTATAGGTGTGTACCACTGAGCACTGGGTCTGACTTTTGTTTGTGTTGTGTTTTGTGAGAGATCTCAGTATGTAGCCTTGGCTGGACTGTAACTCAAAGATCTGCCTGCCTCCGTCTCCTGGGTGCTAGGACTAAGGGCGTGAGCCACCACGCCCAGCTCAGAGTCTGGCATTCTGCATGGGTCCTTGGGATCTGGACTTGGGTCCTACGCTTACACGGCAGGGACTTACTCTGTTGCCTCTCCAGCAACACCTGGCAGCCCGTCCTTCACTGCACTTGGCTGCCGCGCTGCCGTACCGGATGAGCCCACCTTACAGCCTCTCTCTTAGGGTCTAGTCACCTGACATGTCGGCTCTTCCCAACTTGACTCCTGGCACCTATTAACTCAGACAAACCTGTTCTGTAGGAACCACACACTGCAGGCGTTCCACAAAAGGAAATGCCACTAAATCCATAGGAGGCACACAAAACAAAGCCACAAAACTCCTGACACTCCCAGTCAACATTCTGATGCCATGGAGACTATCATTTTTTCAGTAAGCAGATAGAGCTAGGCTGGAAGGCACAGGGTGACAGTCACTTACCCGTAAATCACATCGTCATCAGAATCGTTCAGCATGGAAAACGCAGGGTTGTCTTTTAGCTGGGACTCTGAAAATTCAACAAACGCCTTTTTAATGAGAGCATTTTGTGTTATTCGCCAGGGAGAGGTCTGAAGGAGTTAGACCCAAAGCCTCAAGTAGAGTCAGTAGTGGTGTGCTGTGAGACTGTGACATCATAGGTCAGCACAGCTGTGCCCTGAGTTCAACTTGAGGCTACCATCCACCTGCCTTCTCTCTGTCACGGGACCCTGTACCCGGGGAAAACATGAGCCAATGGAAACTCTTGCGTTTCAGCTATCTGGACGGCGACCCTGACCCGAGGTGGCTCACCATACAGAGCATTCTTGGATGGAGAGTACACGAAGGCCAGCGTGTACAGGTAAAAGTTCAGCAGGCCATAGAAAGACAGGAATTCCGCTGGTGGTGTTGGTCAAGGGTGAAGCGTGGGTTTGGACATGTAAGCCTCCGCCTCCTCCCATTTCCCAGAAGCCCTTTCCAGGATGAACCACTGACCAGCTTGAGGAGGGGTGGGAGTCCACAGCCCAGATGCCAGGATGCCTCAGTTCAAGTCATGGCCAGATGTCACAAGGACAGGAAGGGGACTGAGGTCTACTGACATAAGGAGATGCAGAACCGAAGCTCAGAATTCTACCTCCTCCACACTACAGACCCCCAAGTGCCTACGGAATCAGTGTAGAGCTTAGTCACAATAAAAAAGGCCATCATCAATCCCAAGACACACCTGTGTTCCATCTGCCTGACCACAGACAGGGGAGCCAGGGGAAACAAGACATGGCCTGGAGGTGGGCACAGTGGGCATCGAAGCTCTGGTGCTGAGTGAGCCTTCCCTGTACCAGACTCGCGAGCCAAGCTGTCACCATAGTGATGTCACCATAGTGATGCTGATGCTGGCATCTGGCTGCACCTGAGTGATGCTTAGACAATGCCATTGGCACAGAGGTGCACATAGGCCTCCAACCCTCAGTGCGCGCGCGCTCTCTCTCTCTCTCTCTCCTCTCTCTCTCTCCTCTCTCTCTCTGTCTCTCTCCTCTCTCTCTCTCTCCCTCTCTCCTCTCTCTCTCTGAGACTATCCCACTGAGAAGAAAGCAGCAAGGCCTTGAGGATGGTCTAGTGTGGTCATCAGCTTGGATCCAGGCTGTGCACACAGAGTGACTAACCTTGGGCACTGACTCAGCCCTGCTGTGTGTGAGCTTCCGGCCTAACAAGGAGGACGGATGAAACCCACCCTTCCCAGGGCCAACAGGGAGCCAAGAGGGAGGGCAAGGCAGGCCTGAGGCCTGCTGAGCACAGGTCGCTAAGGGGCTGACCCATCCATCCCCTGGTAAATGTCCAAAGTGAAGGTGTTAACCATGCACACAGGGCAGCCGGCAGGCCTGGCTCCCCAGGTCAAGGATATAGTTCTGGTAGTGAGCCGACAGCTCCGCTACAAAGTTGTCTTGCAACACTTGTGCTCCAAACCTTAGATAGAGGATGACGATGCTGGAAGAGAAGGGAACCACGGTGTAAAACACACAAGTTCTCTCCCCATTGGTACTTAACAGGAAACTCATACACATGCCTATGTGACCCCCACAGTTACGGCGGCTCCCAGGAAAAACACAACAGCCACTACATGCTGTCCAAACAACCAGAAGAGCAGCTCTGGCACCTACTGGATGGTTTTAATCTCTTGGAACTTACTCAGGAGTCTGGGGGAGGGCTTTGTGGATGGCAGCCACCTGTCCTGACGGTGGCTTCTCCTTGATGCCTGCTGACAGCCCTTGCCTGGTCCTGTCCTCAATACCAAAGGACCTGGAGGCCCAGACACTCCTCGGGTACACCTCCAAGGGAGTACTTCCCTGGTGTGGATGACCGCGTGTGTTCGGCAGGGTTCAGAGTGGCGGGGTTAATGGCTTCACCAGCCAGGACATTCATGGTGGAACTTTTGCTACCCAGACCGTTATATGACTTTTTATTTGTTTGTTTTGGTCTTTTGAGACAGGGTTCCTCTGTGTAGCTCTGGCTGTCCTGGAGTTTGTTCTGCAGACCAGGCTGGCCCCGAACTCAGAGATCTACCTGCCTCTGCCTCCCACATGCTGGCAGTAAAGGTGTGTGCCACCATAGCCTAGCTGTTATATAACTTTAACCAGGAGTCCTCTGACTTTGTGGACATGTGTGGCCACAGGTACCCTGAAGTAACTCCACAGAGATAACAGATGGAAACACAGTGCTACCTCACTCGAGAAATGAAGTCCTGGGGCTGGGAGAGGCTCTGGGCCTATCATGCCTGTCATGCTTACATGAGGACCTGACTTTAGATCCCCGGCGCCAGGTAAAAGCCGGGAGTGGTGGAGGGCATCTGTAAGCGCTTGGGAAGTGGGGTGGAGGAGTGCAGAGATGGTTGGATAGCCATCCTAACCAATCAGTGAGCTCGGGGTCCCGTGATGGCCCTGTCTCTAAAAACTAGGATGGAGAACTGGGCCAACAGGACGGCCCAGCAGGAAAGATGCCCGAGGCCACGCCCGGCAACTGAGTCTCATCCATGGACCACACTCTCGAGGAACGAGCAGCAGAGAATCCATTCCTGCGTCTTTTCCTCTGACCTCCACACACATGCGCACACCCCAACACACACAACACATTCACACACATGCGCACACCCCAACACACACAACACATCCACACACATGCGCACACCCCAACACAACACATCCACACACATGTGCACACCCCAACACACACAACACATCCACACACATGCGCACACCCCAATACACACAACACATCCACACAGATGCGCACACCCCAACACATACAACACATCCACACACGCGCGCACACCCCAACACACACAACACATCCACACACATGCGCACACCCCAACACACAACACATCCACACACACGCGCACACCCCAACACACACAACACATCCACACACATGCGCACACCCCAACACACACAACACATCCACACACATGTGCACACCCCAACACACACAACACATCCACACACATGCGTACACCCCAATACACACAACACATCCACACACATGCGCACACCCCAACACAACACATCCACACACATGTGCACACCCCAACACACACAACACATCCACACACATGCGCACACCCCAATACACACAACACATCCACACAGATGCGCACACCCCAACACATACAACACATCCACACACGCGCGCACACCCCAACACACACAACACATCCACACACATGCGCACACCCCAACACACACAACACATCCACACACACGCGCACACCCCAACACACACAACACATCCACACACATGCGCACACCCCAACACACACAACACATCCACACACATGCGCACACCCCAACACACACAACACATCCACACACACGCGCACACCCCAACACACACAACACATCCACACACACGCGCACACCCCAACACACACAACACATCCACACACATGCGCACACCCCAACACACACAACACATCCACACACATGCGCACACCCCAACACACACAACACATCCACACACGCGCGCACACCCCAACACACACAACACATCCACACACATGCGCACACCCCAACACACAACAACACATCAGAGAAGTAGTTGATATAGAAAATAGGTGGAAAATGAAAGAGGAAGACACACACACGTGTGCACACCCAGACACGCATGATGCATACCCAGGCACAGCCTGACAACAGATGCACACATGCACGCCGTCTCCCACACACAGTAAAGTCTTACCTAATAACAAGCACGACAAAGGTCAATGCAGTCAAAAACTTTAACCTGAGATCTGAAAAAAAGGAGATGCTTCCATTAACAAACTCCTCCTCACCTCAGAGTCTCAAAGACAAAAACAAAGCCACCAGGGGGCAGGCCCTCTCCCTTGCGTGCTCTATGCCTGATCTACCGTGGCTGGGGAAGACCACACACAGTGGGCCCTAAATGCTGTGGCTTGCCCAGCCGGTAGACAGGGCTATTTATGGTCATATAGGTCCCTGGCAGTTCTAGCCCCGAGGCACCATGGACCACTGCTTCTACTTGAAAGGCTTCTCTCCAAATTGCCGATCCTTCCCGAGGGTTCTCTAGGGCCTGCGGCTTTTGGGGGTGTGGCCCCTGCTGCCCCATGCTTCCCAGAGTGGCACTCACCCACATAAGGCATGTGACGGAGCTCGGAGCATGCCCGCACTATCAAGAACAGGAGGTATAAAACGTACAGAGCGGCCACCACCATGAAGAAGACCTTCATACCCTGTAATAAAGGAGACAGGAGAGGCTGAGACTAGGCAGTGGGGTGTGTGTCCGTCCGCACGCACAGGTGTGGAAGCCCAGTGGGATCAGAGGGGACGCAGGGCCTGAGGTCAGTCCACTGCCCCGGCACCAGGTCACTCAAACTCACACACCAGAGGGCGCTGGGCAACTGGTGGCGGCCACTGATGCCTTTGCCTGGGGTGGGGCCTGGTCCCTGCACTACTGAGGACAAAGGGTATGCTTGCTGATAGGATGTAGGGCTGGACCTGCCTTGTCCTCACACAAGCCTTGGCGTTGCTGAGAAAGGAGGGCTGAGTGGAAGCTTCTGGGAGAACTAAGGTCTGGAAGCATTCCTTTCCATTGCTTGAGGATGGGAGAGCCCTTGTCTGAGGGCCAGGCCAGCAGCTCTGATGAGAGGTGACATGCTCTCCTCATAGAGCCTTCTTGCCTATGAGGTTCTTCTGGGTGGGAGCTCGCCCCTTTCCTGACCTCCCTGACGCAGAGACCCTCTCTCATGGTGCAGCTGCAGGTCAGGGACCAGGGTTTTCTTTTGCTGTGCAAGGACCGTCAGCCTGCACTCAGTCGTCACAGGGGGAGGGGCAGGACGGCTGTGCCCAGCACCCAGCAGTCTCGGATCCCTGCTGTGTCCTTCAGTAAAGGATGTGGGCTGCTCTCTGTTCTTGAGTCTCACAGCTGCACTCCAGACCGTGTGGCTGGGAAGGGAAGGGCTCGCCAACAATTCAGGATGGGAGCCTGATCTGTGACATCTGGCCAAGAGCTCTGCATTCCTTATATGATGTGGGAGATTCCATTATTGACCCATTTTATAGATGAAGAGACAGCCACTGCTTGAGCCTGTAACGGCCTAGGCTGCATACCCTTGTACTGTGGCTCCTGACTCTGCCTCAGTTTGCCAGAAACGACGAGCCAGGCCCGACAAGCGCAATGGCAATGGCAGCCTAGTCCATCACCACCAATCCTCCAAATCTGCAAGTGCCACAGTCTTAGCTGACTCTCCTGTGAAAGGCCACAGCCGCTCCTTCCTGGACCCACCTCCCACCCAGAAAACCCCTTGAGGCTGTTGCCCTGCCTACAGCTGGCTTCAACACCCACCACCACCCCTCCGCCACCCAATAAGGACTCTCTATCTGAGCTAAGCTCCTCCCAGGGCGCTCCTCTGGTCTCCCCAGATCCTAGACCAGTCTCTTTTCCAGTCCAGCGCCCTCTCTGGCTGAGGTCCTCATGCCTGTGTGGCAAGTTCCTTCCACTCCTCAACTTCCGTATCCGTTTGTGAACAGCCTCTGAAGCTTGTACTAACGGCGTGAGCAGAGTTACAGAACCAGCCACTTCATAAAGAAGACCAACCAATGTGAGGCTTCACAAACAGTGCTTACCTGAAAGTTTCCCGTGTCAACGCGATACTGGTACATGGGGTCGTGTAGTTCATTAAATCTAAAAGGATGGTGTTAGAAACACAGACTAATAAGAAAGCTTACTTTGTGTTTCACACTTTTCCCGAGTCAGCGTTTTCTTTCTTCTTTTGGCTTGTAAAGGTACAGTAGTTGCTACCACCACTGGAGGATTTTTAAATAGCAACTCTGTATTTTACACTGCACTACGCTGGGCATAGGGGCACTCGCTCATCGGCAGGGTCAAGGTGTGGGATTTGTTTCTTACAGATATCCCTTACACAGTTAAAGAGCTATCTTCTATAAAAGATTTGCTTTTTTCTTTTTTCTTTTTGGTTTTTCGAGACAGGGTTTCTCTGGCTTTGGAGGCTGTCCTGGAACTCACTTGGTAGACCAGGCTGGTCTCTAACTCACAGAGATCTGCCTGCCTCTGCCTCCCGAGTGCTGGGATTAAAGGCGTGCGCCACCAACGCCCGGCTAAAAGACTTGCTTTTTAATTATGTGTGTGTGTGCCTGGGAGATGATATGTACACATAAGAGCAGGCCAGAGGAGCCAGAGGCGCAGGTTATAGGTGGTTGTGAGCCACCTGGTATGGGTGCTGGGAAGTGAACTTGGGTCCTCTGGAAGAGCAGGACACCAAGTGCCAAGCCATCTGTCGGGCTCCAGGAGCTATTTCAATGGCACACGTGGGCATGTGAGATAGATGGAGGCAGAGCAAGAAAAATAAAATAGAAAGCAGCATGCACTTGCATGCACTTCAGTTTCAGAGTGAGCGCTGGGAGCTAGGCTGGCAGGGAAGGAAGTGATTGGATGGCATGAAGGCTAGTGCCACTGTGGCACGATGAGGCATGAACTGTCGCAAGACCCACACTGCGCCAGGTACTGAGCAGAGTCTCTGGGGCATTCGGCAGTGACGCGTAGCTCTTGGAGCAGAGCTGTTTCTCAAAAGCCATACAAGCCTAGCCAGGCTCACGTGAGTCTAACCAGGGTCACGTGAGTCTAACCAGGGTCAAGCTGGAAGCTATGCAAGGGTAGACAGCCTGAAGATGCAGGTGGGGTCTCCAGTGTCTCTTCTGGGCAGTCCTGGGTACTGTCCCAGCAAACCAAGTCCTTTCTCGCTAAAGAAGTCTACGGTGACACAGGCTTTCTCACATTCCACCTCATACTAGGAAACCTTCTGATGCCAAGCCCAATTCCTTGGATCTGCTTGTCTGACTACAGGTGAGCCAGGGGAGACGCTATAGTCTGGAGGAGATCACAGGGGCGACCGTTCCTCACCCAGCCGCAATACTCACGTCTGCCATATTCCCAGTGTGACAGAAGCCAGCCACAACAGTCCAACGATGAAGAACTTAGGCAAATAGAAAGTTAAGCATTTTCTTTCTCCCTAAAAAAGAAAACAAAAACTAGGAGAAAAGTAAGAAACACAGCAAATAATGACCCCAAGCACTCCTACACAGCATGCCCCTGCTGTGCAGCGTAGGCTCGGAGAGTCTCAGGGCACCGCTCATCTGAAGGATGATTGGCATCAGGGGACGTCTGTGTGCCTGCTTACCTGGACCCGTATCCCATGGTACACGCACAGCCAGAAGAGCAGCAGGGCGCACAGGAACAGAGACTGGAAGAAGTCGTCCAGCATCCCCGGGAGCCAGCTGTTCACCAGGAAGGAGAGCGGGAAGAACGGGTCTGGAAGGCAGGAAACAAACATGGGCGGCCAGCACAGAACACTCCGCCTCTTTCAAGCTCAGAGCTCACTGCTGCGCTTGCTCCTGGTCAGAGCTGAAGGGCACGGGGCAAACCAAAGGCGAGCTTGTTTTCTGAATGTCTTAAACCACTGAGCAGATTGAACACAGTGGCCCTGACAGAGAGAGCGCCATCTGCTCCTTCCACAGCCTGAGAGCTCCCAGAGCGGCGGCTCAGGAAGCAGATGCTCTCTGGGATGAGGAAGAGATGACCGCACGCTCGCGCACAGACGGGCAGCTCGGTCCAGGCTCCCGCTACCCAGGCCGTGTGTGTCTGCTCAGTATCTAAGCATCTGCTATGGCTGTGGAGCACGGTGCCCGGGGGGCAGGGGTGTGCCACACACATCCCTCCAGGGACTCCCTGCGGACACTCCTGGCAACCTTCCAGGATGACCGCCAGCTCTGAGTCTGAAGGGGGAACGTGCGGGATGGAAACGGCACCCACCGTTGTAGAGCAGCAGCAGTGGCAGGAGCACAGACATCCACTTCTGCTCGATGCCCCAGTCTCTCATGGAGAACTTGCGCAGGGAGTGCGCGAACAGGCACTGCAAGGAAAATGGCCCTGTGACTGTCTGCTGGGCCCTGTCCCCCAGCAGGGTGAGCCTCACCCCCTCACGAGGTCAGTCTGATCCACGGGGTCAGTCACTGGCTGGTTAAAGTGACCACCGAGGTCCCACCAGCTATCCATGATAAAAACGTGTAATTGCTGCATGGGGCCACAGGTGACGGGCCGCATGCTGCTTCCGCAAGGCCGTGAATTCTCTGCAGACAGAAAACAGACCCACGCCTTGCTTTTCTGCTGGGCTGCTTCAGTCCGGCCTGTTCCCACACGGAGGCTCATAGGACCTCCCAGAGCACAAACACGTCTGTAGATGCCACCAGGTCACCTAACCAGCAGCACAGTTGACAGATGGCACCACGTCCTAAGGATATTGAGATCCCCAGGAAAAAGCCAAGAGGCAAAGCCATGCGGCAGTCAGAGGCTGTGCGTGTTTTCAAACACCTCCACTGTGTGTGGAGCCCTTGGGAGAGATGTCTTTAAACAGCTTTCAAACACTGCACAACGTGTTACACAGAGGCTATTTTCTTCACTGTTACCTAATATCAACTAATAACTTTCTGGGCCCCTAAAATTTCCTGGCTGGGGGCTGTTTTTCCCCAGAACAGATTATCTGCTGATGTTCAGGCCCTTCCCCATTTAAAAACAAACTTAGAGCTGTGATTACCAATCTTTGGGCCCCAAGAGAATCCAGATACCAGGTAGCCCTCAAAAATTTTTTTAAAAAATGGAGGATTTCTGAGAGACCAACTACGAGCCAGGGGTGCACTTCTTTCCCTATGGCGCCAGGCATGCAGGGCACAGCCACCCCAAGGCACCCGACTCACGGGTCTGCGCCCTGCATCTGCCCACACCCTCGGGGCACGCCTGTGTGCTGCCCTCCGCTCCGCTGCCAAGGTGCTTAGATGCCAGCCGAGAGGTCACCTCACACTGCAGATCTCATGCCATCCTCCTGTCAGCACGAGGGCACAGCAGCTAACAGCAGAGCGTGGCTGCTGGGAGTCAGCCAGGCACTAAGCAGACGCACTCTGTGTCGGATTTCTACATCCCTGTTCCTGCAGCTGGGCTTTGGGCCCCTCTGTCATTTAACATTTCCCCAAAGCCAGTGGAACCGGGGGAACCAATTCCAGGTCCCAAACGAACCAGCAGTTTCTGTTTGTAGAACCATTTCTCCGCAAGCTTTTCCTTCAAAAGTCCCCCAACTCAAACCTCCAGAATACTTTTCCAAACATAAAAAATCCAAGAGAAAGCTGCCGAGACTGTCCCTCCAACAAGGCCAACTCCTTCCCAGGGGGGTTAAATGACCCTATCCCTGGGCTCTAGCCCCAACCCTAGCCCTAACCCTAAGCCATACGTTACATTAAGGCGATGGGTATTTACTAGACTCCAGTGATCATCAATTCTTATGCTAACTACACAGACATACCCACGGAATGATTCTCCTCCATCCTTTCTGCAGCAAAGTGCCTCAGTGTACCCACACCACCTCACCCCACTCCTCCCGGCAGACGACACTTACGGTGACAATGAAGGTGAGAACCACAAACACAAACCGGAACCAGATCTCCAGCTGGGAAAACGCAGGGTTGTATGTTTTCCACTGGAAGAGGAAACAGAAAGGCGTGTGCAGGGTGAGGAGGGACGGGACAGGTTGGAACGGGACTGGGGTCTGTGTAACCTGTGCAAGACACCAAAAATCAGATCTACACCGGAAGGGAAAATACCTATCAGAAACAGTATCCCACGGGAGGGCACAGGGAGACACACTAACCATGAGTAACCATCACTGAGGGATTTCAAATGCTTTTTCCTTTTGTTTTCTCACAATGTCGTAAAATTTTAACAAATTTTATTTCAAAATTAAAGAACAGATAAAAAATCTGGGAGGTGGTGGCACACACCTTTAATCCTAGCACTCGGGATGCAGAGGCAGGCGGATCTCTATGAGTTCAAGGCCAGCCTGGTCCACAGAGTGAGTTCCAGGATAGCCAGGGCTACACAGGGAAACCCTGTCTCAGAAAACAAACAAAAGAACAAATAAAAAAATCTGAAATACTAAAGACTTCTGGAAACGGTTTTAAGTGGTGAATCTGGCAGATAAATTATTCTATAATTATTATAAGGACATCTGAATTTTAAACTTCCTATCAAAAGTCAGCCTTGCCAATCTCTGTGTGAAAAGAAGGCAGACTTGTGTAACTTGTAGGTGTGAGAAGTATTTCCTAAAATACCTTAAGGAAAGAATATAAATATGAATCTGCAGCCCTAATAGTCACGTGGGCCGTGCTGCCTGCGTGGGCCCTGGCTTCTCCAGTTTCTATGCTGTTAAGCTATTCTTGGTTCCACAGACTTAAAA
Source organism: Mesocricetus auratus (assembly GCF_017639785.1). Classification (NCBI taxonomy): domain Eukaryota; kingdom Metazoa; phylum Chordata; class Mammalia; order Rodentia; family Cricetidae; genus Mesocricetus; species Mesocricetus auratus. Next base: position 43,222,481 of record NW_024429199.1, on the reverse strand, counting down.
AACAGGTTTTCCAAAAGAAACCATATGAGGCACAAATGTTCCCAACCACCTAACGAGGGAGCCACAGAGGTGCTCACCGTGAAGTTCATCTCCTTGACGGGCTGGTTCAGGTGTTCAAATCCCACGGTCACTGTGTACTGTGTGTAATTCAGATAGCCAAGGTGGGCCACGATGATCTCTGCACATTTCTGAAAGAGAGGAGGTTCATGTCGCAAAGGCAAGAGGAGCGGGACCGTCCCTCCCACAAACCCCAAGTGACTCGTTCCAACAGCAGCTGAGCAGAAGGCATCATCTCGGAACTCGCCCAATGCTCAGAGAAAGGCAGATGCCAGCGGAGGACGGTTCCTAGAAAGCAGGCGCCCAGTGGGCATTTCATGACTAGCAGTGACCATCCCACTGCGGATGACGAAAGACCAGGTATCACACACGCCTGGCTCGTCTGCAAATGTGCTGCCATGCAGGGAACTCCACACTTAGTCAGCAGAGCAGGCCTCAGAGCCTGCCTGGCCTGGGCCCACCCTGCGAGGCCGTGACCATGGGCAGTCTAGGAGTACCGTGTTTTCCTCTCCTCGATTCCAGCCTTCTGTTTCCTACGGACCTCCCTCCCGCATCCCTTCCCCACAACGAAAGCCAAGGTTGCAAGCAATGACAAGCGGGTCCTGTGGATGGCAGAGTGGACACTTCACGGGCTACTGAGTCCCGCTGCACGGCAAACCCTCCCCCAGGGGGACTGTCATCGCAGCTCTGCCCCGACCCTGCCACACGACCCTCAACTACTGCTCTATCATCCAGGCGGGTGGGCAGTCTGTCTCTCTGTCTCTCTGTCTCTGTCTCTGTCTCTTTCTCTCTCTCCCCCCTCTCTCTCTCGACAAGGTTTCTCTGTGTAGCCCTGGCTACCCAGGAACATGCTCTATAGACTAGGCTGGCCACGAACTCACAGAGATCTGCACGTCTGTTTCCTGAGTGCAGGAATTAAAGGTGTGAGGCACCACTGTCCAGCTGTTAGAGATAGTTCGATAGTTCTTACAAGTAAAAGAATCCTTTGCAATTTTCATGTTGAGTTTGTGTTGTGTGTGTGTGTGTGTGTGTGTGTGTGTGTTTCATTCACGTGCACATGCCCAAAAATGTCAGAAGAGGGCATCAAAGCCCTTGGAGCTTGAGTTATGGAGGTTGTGGACCACCTGATGTGGGTGCTGAGAAGTTGGGAAGTGAACTTGGGTCTCCGGGAGATCAGTAAATGACCTAAATGACCTTCACATGAACTCTCTCTCCAGAGGCTTTTTACTTGTTTGTTTGTATGTTTTTCGAGACAGGGTGTCTCTGTGACTTTGGAGGCTGTCCTGGCACTCACTCTGTAGACCAGGCTGGCCTCGAACTCACAGAGATCCACCTGCCTCTGCCTCCTAAGTGCTGGGGTTAAAGGTGTGTGCTGCCACCATCTGGCCATCTCTCTCTCTCTCTCTCTCTCTCTCTCTCTCTCTCTCTCTCTCTCTCTCTCTCTCTCTCTCTCTCTCTCTCTCTCTGGCAGAGGCATTCTTATTAGGAGTTATAGTTCAGTTCGTATGCACTGTCACAGACGACATAGTGAAGCCATCTGAGGATTTGTAGGCCATGCCAGAGGACCAAAGCCTCCTCCCCGTGGGGTGCGGGTGGTGTTGGTTTGTTTGATAGTTAGAAGCGAAGGCTGGGGAGGTGAGACAGCGCTGGCCAAGCGTGAGGACCAGGGTCGGGATCCCAAGCAAGCATGAGGACCAGGGTCGGGATCCCAAGCAAGCATGAGGACCAGGGTCGGGATCCCAAGCAAGCATGAGGACCAGGGTCGGGATCCCAAGCAAGCATGAGGACCAGGGTCGGGATCCCAAGCAAGCATGAGGACCAGGGTCGGGATCCCAAGCAAGCGTGAGGACCAGGGTCGGGATCCCAAGCAAGCATGAGGACCAGGGTCGGGATCCCAAGCAAGCGTGAGGACCAGGGTCAGGATCCCAAGCAAGCGTGAGGACCAGGGTCGGGATCCTTGCCTCCTGCGGTTCCAGACACTGGAGGAGACGGGATCCCTAAAGCAAGGCTGCCTATGGAGACTGAGCTCTGGGCTCAAGTGGAGGACCTAACTTAATACACAAGATGCTGAATGAGTGAGGGAGACGCCCGACACCCAACCATGTGTGCAAACACACACACTTCACACATACACACAAAATAAAAAGATTTCAAAAGTGCAAGAGGGTGGCAAATATCCAAGTCACATAAAAAGACCTTGTTTTCTTGGGTTGGGACAGTTTCCTTGCAGCATAAGGAAAGTGCCTCAGGAACAGAGGGGAGATGTTCTCAAACAGTGACCAGCATAAGCCAAGCAGGGTTACCCACATGGGCAGAAAGGCCCTGCAGAGGCGCTCTGAAGGTCTACTTTGAAGATAGCTGTGACGGGCATGTCCTGGGAGCAGCCATATAGCTCAGCCCCTAGACAGCCCACTCTCCTTGAAGCCAAGAACTGAACGTCCTGTGTGCTGGGAAACCCCTCAGACAGGCCAGCCAGGGTGACCAGTCACAGTGAGCAGCTGTGTACCACTCCGTGGCCGAGGGAGATCTCACTCATTCTGGCTAGGAAGAGGTCCCTGGGACTGTCACACATGGTCCTCATTACCTGGCAATACTGACCGAGTGCCTCCTGCACAGGGACGGTACGGACACGGGGGACCCTGATCCCCCACAGACAGGAATACCTTCCAGAAATTGGCTCAGGCTGCTTGCTTAGGTGGGAAGAGGGACACAGGGTGAGGGGGTGGCTATGGTTGCTGAGGTGACAGCCACCACTGTCACAACTCCACCGGACAGAGCCCAGCCCCCAGCACAGTTCGCTCTTCTACAGCTCAGCATCCTTAGGCTGGGGTTCTGACCCTTCGAGTCAGCAGAAAGGAACCGTGAGAAGGGACCAGTCACTGCACGGGAGTCCTTCCCTGCTCGGATCCGCAGAGTCCTCACTGTCAGTAACTGAGCTTCTGGGAGGGATCAGCAGAGTCCTCACTGTCAGTAACTCAGCAGGATGTATGTATTAAAGCCACACAGCCTCCTTCCGGATAAAAGAGCTCCAGCTCAGATCCTGTCCCTCCCACTTAGTATCTGTGTCAACCTGGACAATGGCTGTGACCTCTTGAAGTCTGTTTCTTCTTTTATAAAGTAGAACCTGGTAGTAGTTTCTACCCTGTGGACCTCCTGTGAGGATTTAATGAGAGGCACACAGAATGTACCCAGTGTGAAACCCTGCAACCCACTCCAACAATCCTTGTCTAGCTGGGCCTCTAATCAACACCCAGCCTGTTCTGACCCTCACCAAGTGCTCCTGGCTGCTGTAGGGATGGGGTCTGATTCTGAACAGAGTACAGCACGGATGAGTACAGGTGCCAGAGCTCATTCTTAGGCTAGATCCCCCAGCCACACACTACATCCCACAGCAGATCCTAAAGATGTGGTTGCTGACCCCAAAGGGCCTGGGAACTCTGTCCCCCATCTACAAAGGGATCAGAGCATCCAACACCCAGCATAAACCACCTAAAGCCACCATGACCAAGACTGATCCTGAACAGCAGCAGAGGGTCGGTCACCTGAGACCCGGCCCTCCACATCGCCCACCAACAGCATCATCAGGTATCACATGGGCTCAGGGTTTGTGGCAGACTGTGTGCCTGCTGCATATGTGTGTGTGTGCGTGGGTGTGTGCGCATGGGTGTGTGCATATGTGCGTGCATATGTGTGTGCATGTGTGTGAGTTCATATGTGTGTGCAGGTGCATGGGCAGGTGCGTGCACGTGCATGTGTGCGCATGTGTGTGCATGTGTGTGCGTGTGAGTGCATATGTGTGTGCACATATGCGTGTGTGTGCATGCATATATGTGTGTTTGCAAGTGTGTGTGCGTGCACATGTGTGTGCATGCATATGTGTGTGCATGTGTGTACGTGCATGTGTGCATGCGTATGTGTGCGTGTGTGTGTGATTACATGGAATTAAACACTTCTTGTAGCAATGGTGAAGAGAGACTACAGAATGGTGGTGGTGCGTGAGGGTGGAGGTCTTTGCCAACTACACATCAGCCAGGGGATTAATATTTAGGACAAAGAACCACAAAAACTAAACACCAAAACTCAAATCACCCAATCAGTAAATGGAACTAGAGAACTGAACACACACACAGTCTCACAGGAAGAAACATAGATGATCAACGCTTCAAAAAGTGCCCAGCATCCGTAGTCAGCACGGAAATGCAAATCAAAAGTGCTTTGAGATCCACCCTGTCCCTGTCATGGTGGCTATTATTAAGAAAACAAATCCCAGCTGATGCTGGTGAGGTGGGAGTGGAAAGAGGAACCGCATTCGCTGCCGGGAGGAGTGTAAACTGCAGCCACTGCTGACATCATGCTGACATCGGTGGGAAGGGTCCTCAAAACCCGGAAGCTAGAGCTGCCGTATGCCCGAGCTGTAGCAGCCCTGGGACATGCCGGCAGGACCTAAGTCAACACACCTTCGAGACATGGCACGTCATTTTTATTGACAGAGCTGGGAAATGAAACCAACCTAGGTGTCCATCAACAGATGACGAGAGAAAGACACCGCAGCACCTACACAAAACGGGATTTTACGTAACCGGAGGGAATGGAATCAGGAGACAGTGGGCAAGACTGGAAAGCAGTGTGCCACAAAACAAGTCAGATTAAAAGGGACACGTGGCATGCTTTACATGCAAAACCAGACTTAAACTTATGTATGGGAGTTTACACATGCATATCCGTGTGCGTTGTGTGTAGGTCAGAAAAGTAGAATGAGGGTCATGAGAGGAAGCAATCTTGAGAAGTGGGAAACAGGAGACAGGACACACTGTAAAAAGGAAGAAAGAGGGTCTAACAGGGGTGGGCGGCTGGGGGAAGGGATCCAGAGTAAAGGGGCCAATGGAAGGGAACGGATGAGAATCAAGTATAAGGGCACGCGTCGGCAGACTGCATGAGGAAACCCATTATCTGCATGCTAATCTAATTACTATTTTAAAACCCACTTTTTCAGCCTTCACCGAGCTGTGCCCGCTGCTGGACAAGCAGGTCTGTGGCAGCATTTGCAGCTGACCCATGCCTAGCTGTGGAGACATCAAACACACTCACCCCTGCACACGACAGCATCCTTGTCCGGTTGTGAACCTTGTTATGAACGTATATCGTGGTTCCATCTTGAGCCACACCGTTGACTTTCACAGTCATGGAAAAGCTGGTTTTAATAGACGTTTCTACAAGAGAAAGAAATTCAGTCTCCACATTGGGTGAGACCACACCAGGCACCTCCCAGCAGCAAAGGCACCGCTGGCAGACACATAGAGACCGCCCAGGAGCACGCTAGCTAAGGCTACATAACCCCCTGCATGTTTGAAAGTCTTGCATTGTACGGCAGAGCAAAGCCTTTGCCACCTCCCAACACTGCAGAAGGTCCTGTGTTATGTTAAACCTGCATTTCTGGTCATCCATTTCACTTCACGTCAGGGTGCATGGGTAGGAAATTAACCCTTTAATTCTCACATCCTTTATATACCAGGACAGAATCAGATCTCTATTTCTGATTAAAACTAGTCTAATTATATTTTTATTATAAAAAAGAGAACAGGGCTGGTGAGACAGTTCAGCGGGTAAAGAAGCCTGCGGCTAAACCTAGCTAACCACGGCGGTCCCACACGGCGGAAGGAGAGAACCAACTCCCTGAAGTTATCCTCTGACCTACTTTCTCTCTAATGGATAAATGCAATAGATTTTTAAAGAGGGAGAGAGAACTGTTTGGAGGGATGGCTCAGTGTTTAAGAGACCTTCCTGCTTAGGACTGGAATCCAGATTCGAGCAGCTGTACAAGTGTCCCACATGTGCCTGTAACCCTAGCCCCTTGCAGAGGAGATGGGGAGCTTTCTGGCTTCCAGTGCAGCCGAGAAAACATGAGCCCCAGGTTCAGGGAGAGGTCGTGGCTCAAAAGAACAGGCAGAGGGTGATGTAAGAACACAGGATGCTGTCTTTCGGCTTCTGCACCAACACACAGGAGTGCACCTCCCCACACACAAGTACTTAAACAAATAAAAATACAAACAAAAGCTTTCCCATCCCAATAACCACAGTTAACGTTTTTCTGTCCATCTTCTTCTAGGCCATCTTCTAAACTTGCTGCTTCTTACTTCTTTTACTATGGTCAGGGGATGGTCTTTAAATTCTTTCCTGGAGTAATGCTTGTGTCAGGGCAGACTCTGTCTGCGTGTGTCAAGGCTAGTCTTTGAAATCAAAGATGTCCCAGGGCTGGGCTTCTCACCCCCCCCCCCCCGCATGCTGTACACTGTACACGACATGCTCGGGGGCAGCCCTGGCCTCTCTCCATGTCAAATTGTCCCCACACATTACCAAGTATCCCCGGGGATCAAAAGCATGCCTTGGGGCATCGGGACGTGATTCTCCCTCATCTGCACTGAGCTCAGCTGTCCACACCCTACAGAGATGCACCCTGACGCCCACTGGGGCACGGCAGAGGGGCTTCGAGACTTTCCTAGTGTCAGCCCTGGCATCTTCCTGCACATGTCTGCAGCGTGTGCCCCGGGACCGTAAGTCTTTCTGCCTCTTCAGAACGAGTTTAGACCACACACGACACGGCGCTCTAAAGACCGCCCGCATACCTTCTGAGGGCTCCAGCTCCACCACGCACGTCAGCCACAGCTGTTGGTTATATGTAGACAGCGGGTTTGAACTTATCTGAATTGGCTTTAGCTGAAGCAGAAAAACAAAGGAAGTCATCTCATGCCCTGATCACAGAATCCCTGAGCACCTCATCTTCATGTATAAAACATGTTTGTTTCTTTGTTTTGTTTTGTTTTTCCAGACAGGGTTTCTCTGTGGCTTTGGAGGCTGTCCTGGAACTCACTCTGTAGACCAGGCTGCCCTCGAACTCACAGAGATCCGCCTGCCTCTGCCTCCCGAGTGCTGGGATTAAAGGCGTGAGCCACCAACGCCCTGCTTTATAAAACACGTTTTGCACCCAGCTGGGATCATGAGCCCTGAAAGAGATGAGTGGCCTCCTTTTGCACAACACAAGAATTGGCCTCCTAAAGAAAGGGCCAGCTGCACTACCCACACCCCTGCACTACAGTGCCCACACCCCTGCACTATAGTGCTCACACCCCTGCACTACAGTGCCCACACCCCTGCACTACAGTGCTCACACCCTGCACCACAGTGCTCACACCCTGCACTACAGTCTGCATAACCATGTCTGTAGTATCGGCGGCCTGGGAATGCCGCTGGCTGATGCTTGTTACTTCTAGGGTTGGAGAAGTCCTAGCCTGCCAGCAGAGGAAAGTGAGAGGACTCTGTGACAGTGGGCACGCTGCCTCTGCAGTGACTCCTGAAAACACGGCAGTCGTGACTCATGGCAGCCGCTGCGGGGAGCCGGGGAAGACGTCTGCCTGCACTTCCAGAGCCAGCGCTGTTTAGAGGCCTCAGCTGTGGATGTCTTGTCTTGTTTTCAGGGTCTGCAGCAAACTCTCTGGTATCACACGTGTGAAAGCCATGGGGAGTGGCAGCTTTGGGGGAGGGTACTATCTTTCTGAAAGCAAGATGCTCGCACAGCCCTGGGTTCCATGGATGGCTGTTACTGCCAGAGAGGGACCCTGAGAAGAGAGGCCAGGGCTCCATGATTGTAGGTTTGCTCATGGTGGTGCCTCTCCAAGCCAGGCCCTCTGCCCCAGAGCTCAAGACAACAATGGATACGAAGAAACCTCCAAGCCTGGCCACCCAGAGGTCGCTGTAAGGCAGTAGCAACAGCTAAAGGCACAGTTTTTCTCCTTGCCCATTTCAAAACCATAAGGAGAGCCAGGCATGGCAACATATTCCTTTAATTCCAGCTCTGGGGAGGCAGAGGCAGGAGGATGTCTGTGAGTTCGAGGCCAGCCTGGTCTACACATCAAGACCCAGGCTAACTGGGGCTACAAAGTGGGACCTTAACAACAAAACAAAACAAACAAACAAAAAACCAAAATATTGTAAGAGGAGACCGTAGAGGGTAGGCAGGAGAGAGGAAGGGAGGTCAAACAACCACCCTGAAACCGCACACAGCAGTAACCGCACACAGCAGTAACCGCACACAGCAGTAACCGCACGCAGCAGTAACGCACACAGCAGTAACCGCACACAGCATGGCGCTGTGAAAACGCCGCGGCACTTGCAGTTTGCAGAGACTGGGTATGGCTGACACACAGAGACCCTGCTGTCCACTTCTCCAGCTCAAAGAGCTGGTTTCCATGAAGGTGGTGGCGATAAATCAGGGTGCATTTAAAGGGGGAGCAGACTTTCATTTACGATGAGCTCATGCAGGGGATCCCAACCAGCAAAGAGAGCAGCTGCTATGGGAACCAATGCAGAACAAGTCCTGCCTTGGACAAACACAGCGAAAAAGTCCACAGAGCGCTTCGCCTGCAAGTGTGACAGCCTGAGTTCTGCCCTGGTGGCATCCACTGGGCTGGGTGCCACACAGCTGTAATCTCTACGCTGCGGAGGCAGAGACAGGAGGATTCCTCCTGGGCTCACCGGCCAGCAGCCTAGCTGGCAAGCCCAAGTCCAGGGAGGGACTCTTACCTCAACAAACAAACAAACAAATAAATAAATAAATGAAAGGTTGTCAGCTCCTGAGGACTAAACCCTGTGGTTGACCTCTGGCCTCCACGCACATGCACACACACGTATAAACACCCAAACTAAGCTTTGTAAAGGAAGGGTCCCACGCCTCAGTATCATTGTTAAAATGTGAGTGCACCAGGATTTTCTGACATGAGCAATCAGGACAGGTTACAGCAACTGGAAGCGAGCTGTAGTTCTTTCTCTTAGAGGGAACAGCAGCGTCCTCACACCACCACCCTTCCAATGACACCCAGGTCCCCAGAAGTGGGAATTCAGATGACGAGAGCCTGACCGTGAAATGAGAACTGTGTGTTGCTCGAGCAGGGTAAGGGCAGCCGACCCTCAGACCCTCCCCGCAGGGTCACATCTCAGTGACTCCAAGTCTATAACGAACCCCTGATGCTTATGTGCCTCTTACCTTTTTGCTATTATTCAGTGAAAAATTAGCAGCGGAAGTCTGGATCACTTTGGGTCCTAAGAGTAAAAAAGAAGAGAAGGGGAAGGGATCGGGGCGGTGAGCTTACTGATTTTGTTTTAAATGCAAGAAAGACTTACATAATAGACACAAATGATCTCTTGTGCTGGTCTTTTTTTTTTTTTAAAGAGATTTTTATCTGAGTAGGTAAAATACCCAAACGAGGAATAGATGTGCGTTCTGCTGGGAGACACAACTTCCATGCACACTAGGGCAGAGTGACCAACAGGCCATGTGGGATTTCCATAGACTCCCTCCCCAAGGCTCTCCTCTCCATTGGACTCTTTCTATTGTACATGGCCCCAGTGAAACTTCACTAAGAAATGAAGCTAACGATTTCATCCAATTAACCCAGTCTTCCAGAAATATTAATCAGAAGTGACAAAGTGACAGATACCCTAGCATAAGCTTCTTGAAATAGATGCTTTATTAAGTTCTTTCTTCCCCAACCTTACTGCGATTAAAGCACACAAAGAACTTACTACTTTAAGCATTTAAGAGTGCAATTCAGCAGGATCAAGCAGTGTGCAGACATGGCCATCCGTCTCTGTAACGCTTCCTGTAAAACCCAGTCTGCCCCAGCAGCCGCCGTGGCACTCCACCCTCTCTGCCCTGGGAACCCTCTGCGTGTACCTTGGGTGGATGGAATCACACAGGGTTTATCTGTTTGTGACTGGTCCTCTGCTGCAATGTGTCTAAACTGTCTAATTTTTTCCTTTTTACAATTTGTGTGTATGTGTGCCACAGTGTGCACACAGAGATCAGATGACAACTCAAGGTAGTTGGTGCCACTGGTTGTGTGACAGTTTCCAGCAGGGCATCTCTTTAAACAGAAAGGTGAACAACTCAAACAGCTTTAGGAAGTCCCTGAAACTAGCCAGATTCACTAGGCCCCGCCCCGCCAGAGTCAGAAAAAAAAAAAAAAGCCAAGTCCTCAGAGGAAGGGAAGCTGAGGTAAGAAGAGGCCAGCGAGGAGAACAGCTGCAGAGTCTGAGGCTGTGCAGTGTGCTCCAAGTTTCTCACTTTTTCATGACGCTGCCTTTGCTTATTTAGAAATCACAGGGAGAATGTGCTAATCATCGGATATTATTTAGAAATCACAGGGAGCATGTGCTAATCACCTGATATCATTTGTGTGGAATATTTGTTCTACCTTTTCTCTCCAACCCATCTGTTGTCTTTGGTTGGACAAGAAGGCTTCTATAGACGAAATACAGTCTGTGTCATATCTGTGTATGCAATCATATGTGTGCTTGTACGCACGTGTCATGGAGCATATGTGGTGTGTGTACACACAGAGGGGAGGTGCATATATCTATGAACATGTGTGTGTGTGCAGAGGCCAGAGAAGAGCGTCTCATGTCCGTCTCATGTCCTCCTCTGTCACACTTGACATTAGTCCTCTGAGGCAGGGTCTGCCTGAACCTGGAACTCACACTTTTCAGCTAGGATGGAAGCCAGCGGCCCCAGGGATCCTGTCTCCATCTCCCCACCCCCCACAGTGCTGGGGCTGCAGGTACACACTGGGATTTGAACTCAGCAAGCATTCTTAACCTCTGAGCCATCTCTCCGGGCCCTCATGCTATGTTTTAAACTATTCTACCTACTTCTGCCTTTTAAATGGAGAATTTAATCAACATACATTCAGTTACTGGTTAGGAGAGCTCAATTCTGCTTCCTCTAAGTCTCTGTTTACTATGCATTTGCTTCCCGTTAGTCTCACAGCTTTTTGTTCTTCGATTAACACCCATGAGTTGTATTCTGATTGGAGTTTATAACAGTTTAATATGGACGATACACAAAAACTCTTTTATCTTTTGACAACTGTGACAACACCATCTTTAGGAACACACACGCATATTGCACATTATGGAGAGGGGCATGCTGAGGCTCAAACCCATGGCCCTGAACATGCTAGGTAGTCAAATACTCTCTCACTGAGCTGCATTTACAGTTTTTGTTATTTTATATCCCAAGCATTAAAACACTGTTAATGACGTAGTCTCTTACGAAGGAAACAAGGTGTGGTCTTGCAAACTCACAGTAAGAGCAGCTTTTATATTGTGCACTTTTAAATGCCAGCCTCCAATACAGAAAACGGAAAGTGGCGTTCACACTGACGTGGGAATAACGTGAGCTTTTACAATTCAACAGTCACCTTTGCTGGACTACATGTGTTCCAACCTGCAGGCTCCCTTCCAGCAACCTGCAGCACAGAGCTGCTGGCAGCCACGCCCTCAGCCGTAGTTTGCCTGGGAATGTCCTACTCCGGCTCCCACATTTCCATCTAGAGACCCGGTCTCACTACGTAGCCTCGACTGACCAAGACCACACGATCCATCCTCCGATCCCAGACATCCAAGTTCCGGAAACACGGGCATGCGTCACCACACTCGGCCTCTCCCCCTCACTTTTGAAGAACATTTTTGCCAGGCGGGGTTCCTGGTTGAGAACTCTTTCAGCCTTTTGAATACATCGGTCTGTCTTTCTCCCCCAAACAGTTTAGGCAAGAGCTGGCAGTCTCACTGGGGACCCTCTGTCTGCAGTGAGTCCCCAGGGTTCCATCTGGTTCAGGCTCCCTACATAGTTCAGTTGCAGTGTCTTGGTATGAGACTAAATTTAGCCCCCTTGAGCTCATTAAGCTTTCTGGATATATATTTTTTCACTGTTCATCAAATTGGGAGCTATTCTCCCTGCCTCTTCTCCTGAGACTCCCACAATGTGTGTATCTCTCTACTTGATGGTGGCCCCGAGCCCCCAGAGGCTCTGCTTATTATCGCGATCATTTTCTGATCTGCTCCTCAGAATCACCGTGCCCGCCACCCTACCCTAGGTCTACAGACGCTTCGCTTTGCTGTACTGATCTGCTTTTTCCTTTCTGTGGAGTGCTCAATTCAACTATGGGCCCTTTTAGCTCCAGAATTTCCTTTTGGTCTCTCTCCCTTTCCTGGCGTTCCCACCATGCACTGCCCTCTGGCTCCTCCACATGGTCCTCTTATTCTTTAAGACAGCTATCACAGCCCTTGAGTAGATCTGTCATGGGGTTTCAGGGACAGTCTTCATGTATTTACATTTTTTCTTTTGATAGGCATACTTTATTATTTCTTAGTTGGCTTTGTCTTTAAATATAATACTGTGGTGCCCGGAAGTCAAGGCCTTCCCCACTCCCAGAGGTTGCATTTTTGGCCTGGTTGGCTGTTGCTACTGTGGACTTGCTGAAGAGCAGCTATCAGTGTTAACTTAAGGTCTTCTTGGGTTTGTCTTCTTGGCGACTGCATAATTCCCACCGATTATGCTGCTGAACGTTTGGTTCCCAAGGGGAAGAAAGGAGCTCCAGGAAGCGGGAGGAGGAGGGCTAGCTCTTTAACTCCCTGGGTGTTGCCTCTGCTGGATGGGGTAGGAGTACAACAATGCTGGTCCCGGGCACATCAGCAATGGCTGCGTTCCCTGCTACGCCTGTGACCAGAAGCAGCAACTGAGGAGCAGAGCTCAGGTCTCCAGTTAGGGAGGACCGAGTCCCTCTGTTCACTTTGGTTCCCACAAGCTACGTGCAGACCCATTCAGAGCCTGAACCAAGATGCCTGCTTTAGAGCCAGCACGGGAATGAGAGGCTGCCACAGCACTCCCTCAGGGCCATAGTGGCTAAAATCAGTCACAGTCTCGTGCCCAGCTGCCACCCCAGGAGTTACAAACCTCCAGTTGACCCCAGGATCCCAAAGTAGCTCACTAGCAAGGTTGCACTACTACGGCTGGTCTACGTGTGGAAGAACATTCCTTTCCACACTACCATCTTCCCAGAACCCTTAGCATCTCTGATTCTTACTGAGTCATCTGTCAGGGCTTTGTCTTTCAGTGATTTTAAAATTACTTTACAGCTGGATTTGTCTAAAACATATTATTCTTGCCAAGTATGGTGGCATATGCCTTTAAACTCAGCACTTGGGAGGCAGGGGCAGTTGGCTCACTATGAATTCACATCAGCCTGGTGTACATAGCAAGTTTTGGGCTAGCCTGGCCTACACAGCGAGACTCTAGCTGCCCCAGCCTGCTGCCAACAGTCCGGTTATAGTTAGGGTGTGTACCTTAACCAGCACAACTTCCTGCCTTGGAGCCACAGCAAATGCTGCAAGGCTGTCTCCATGTAGGAAGAGGGCCACTGTGCAGCAAGACTCCTAAGACCAGTGGACTCTTATTCTGGCTTCTGGGAAAGCCTTGAGAACCAACACCTGGACTCTCGTTAACCAGGCACTCTGGGCCTCAGTTTCCACATCTGCAGGATAAAACAGTAACACAATGGTCGCTAAACCCCCCTCTCCCCAACTCTTCACCAGAAGAGAGCAGAGTGCTAACAACAGCTACTTTCATGTGTTAATCTGGGCAGGGGTGAGGTGGGGGGCACAGAGTGTTTGATTAAACACTGCTCTCACATGACTGTGAGGACTTCCTGGGTAAGATTCATGCTGCAGCCACAAGTCTGAATAAAGCAGAATGCCCTACTCAGGGAAGGCGGGCCTCCTCAACGTGCTGAGGTCTGAATAGACACACTAAGGAGAATCTGGTCTCTCGGTCTCCAGTAGTAACCTGAGTGTCACCATGACACTCAGGCCTGGACTGGGGCTCACACCGCTCACCTCTTGGTTCCCAAGCCCCTGGACCCCGACTGATGCACTGGTTCTGTTGGTTCCCACTTGCTGACTATAGACCCGTGGATTCCTTAACTCCAGAATTGTGTGAGTCAGTTCCCTTACTTTAGATATAAAAATAATATCACACATTATATAATTATACAGTATATACCACACCTCATAGTTATATTACATACTTAGATCTAATACTATTAATAATTATTTATATTATAAATCGTTTATACCTTGATATAAATACAATTGTTTATATTTACAAATATACTATGTATTATAATTGTATGCAGTAATGAGATCTAATTATAATAATATAATGGGTACACATACACACACGCACACACACGTATTCCTTATTGTTTGTTTTTCCAGAAGATTGACAGTCATCTGAGTGAAGAGAGAAAGTGCCGGGAGCCTGACATAAGCCCTGTCTTGGCCTCGGGCATCAATTGTCATCTTGCTTTCAGAGCCAAGGCTGGGTACAACCATGTTGTTTGAGGCAGAGTGGCTCGAGGAAGCAAAAGCTGGCGTCTATCCCACGGAGCTGCTGCAAAATTAGTGCCTCCTCTACCAACAGGAGAGGCCAGTTTGAAACGGAGATAATGGGCAAGCCCTGTATCATGACTAATATAACTTTAATCCTTGGGGATTTAACAGGAAGGGGGAGTCGCCTATAGTTGCTATGGTCACAACAGTGTCATTTTCATTACCACAAGGTACAAAGCATCCCAGTGGCCACCCTCTAGGCACCCAGCAGTCTAAACTTCAGTTGAGATTAAGACACCAGCTTTCTGAGGCCCAGATATCTCTGGGATATAACTAAGCCTTACTGCTGCTCACACTCAGTGCTAAGCTTATCCGTCACTGATAACAGCTACCACAACTACCCTCAGTGAACGAGCTATCTTACTTTAGAAGAAAAAGAAACAGGGGAGTACTGCCTCGCCAAGGCTGACTTCCTGCTGCCCATGTTGGAGATAAGACAGAGGACGGGGACCCCAGCCTCTGAAGCCTTGTAAGGACCACTTGGCTTCTGTGGCTCTGATTCATGACTATTAAAAAGGAAGTTGGGGGTGGGGCGGGGAAACGGCTCAGTGGGCAAAGAGCATGAGGACTGAAGTAGCTGCTGAGCGGTACAAAGGCCTGCTGTAATCTCAGGGCTCAGAGGGCGGAGACGGTCCCCAAAGCAAGCTGTGGGGTTAAGTGAGAGAGCCTGCCTCATCGTGTAAGGTGGCAAGTAACAGAAGAAGATATCAACATCTGGATATATACACACACACACACAGACAGACACACACACACACACACACACACAGACAGACAGACAGACAGACAGACAGACAGACACACACACACACACACACACACACACACACACACACACACGAGACAAAAACAAGACAGGTCAGCCTTCCTAGAGGTCAAAGATTAAAAATCACTAAGATGTGGTTCCTCTGCTAGGACAGTTTCTACTGCCTGGTGCTCTTCACACAGTCCAACCCCCTACACCCCGAGTCCTAGTAACCCAGACTTTTACATGGTCTGTCTCCCCCTTAGTCAGTGAGCTCTGGATCTCCCAGCACACAAAATGACTCTAGAAATGTTTGGGTGGGCTACCATAGCAAGTTCAAAGCCAGTTTGGTTTATTTTGAAAACAGGAGAAGGGGGGGGAGGAGGAGGAGGAGGAGGGGGAGGAGGAGGAGGAAGAGGAGGAGGGGGAGGAGGAGGAGGGGGAGGAGGAGGAGATTCTGTGGCAAATAAAGGCAGGCAGTAGAATCTGACCCAGGCTGTTTGCCTGACTGTGGAGGACGGCATGCCTACATTACCCGACGTGCCTGCAGTACCTCCTGAGAAGTCAAGGTTCAGGGCTTGACCACCTTCTGCCCTGTGGGCTCAGAGAGAAGGCTCATTTCTCTTCAGACTGAGGCCTGGCTGGAGTAAGAGGGCCCAGCTGGATGACAGCACCAAATCAGTGTTGCTGTAAGTGGAAAAACGCTTAAAAGACAGACTTACCCTTGATCCCAACGAAGACGGTCAGTCCGAAACAGAGGAAGAAAACAACAAACACGAGGACAAAGTGGCGCTTGGAGAGGGTGTAGAGCCGCATGGGTGCGAGCCTGTGGAGTGGAAGCCAGAGTGAGGACGGTCAGGTCTCCCCAGGCCTCCCCGGGCCTCCCCACGTCTCCCCAGGCCAGCACCACTAGCTACATGGGGCCGTCAGGTCTCCCCAGGCCAGCACCCCACTAACTACATGGGGCCGTCAGGTCTACCCAGGCCTCCCCAGGCCAGCACCACTAGCTACACGGGGCTGGCTTCTCAGCCTAGGGCAGCCTCCGAAGCACAGTGCTCTAGAACCACCCCTTACTGAACAGTCCGAATGGCCCTCGTGCCCTCTCATGAGAGGACCAACTGCATGCTTCACCAGAGCACTGCCACTCTGGCCTGCCTAATGCAGACCAAACTCAGCTCTTGTCGTTGGAGAATGAATGGACTGTTGTTCCCATGCCAAGGAGAAATGTCACCATGCCACAGGAGCGACCTAACCTAAAACATAGGCCACTTCTAGCTGCCAGGGTAGAGTCACAGCTCAGACCGACAAGGAGCCCCACTTGGCCGTCAGCCATGACTGCCACGCCCAGACTGAGAATACCAGGGACCAGAGGCACTGGCCATTTCCATCTGGTCTACCTCATGCTCAGAGTCCCTCAGACTTCTGCTGGAAGCAGAATACCACAGGTAAACGCTCAGCACTCCATGTAGCATACTAGGCAGGCACACCAAAGGAGTCTCCCAGTACCCTCAGCTTTGCAAAACGCTGGCAATCTGTAGACACAAAGCTTGGCCTCCAGAGTGGCTGCACGCGGACAGGGGCGTGGCCTGCAGAGCCAGGGTAAGGTCACCGGCTGGTGCTCACACCCCTTCCTTCCACATGTGCCTGAGACTCCAGGTGGCAGGAAGTCAGTCAACCACGGGGCTGGGGCTGGGGCTGGGCAGACTCAGGGCAAACACAGGTGAAGCCTGGGAGCCACTGACGTGGCTCTGCTGACTAAGCAGTGCCCGTGCGGCCACCTGGGGGGCCTGGCTGACTTTCAGGGCACCGTCCATGCATTTGTGAAAGACACAGTGAAGCCTGGGACTCTGGCCCCAACAGGGACCCATAAGCCACCTGTTGATAGGACAGGAAAAGCTGTGAAGCCATAGGGTGCTGCTGGCTTAGAGGAGGGGCCCCGAGGGGCTCGAGTATCAGACACAACCGGCCTCTGGGAAGGAGTCGGATTTCTCCGTAAAGCAGAGCTCTCCCCAAAAGGGCATAAGAGAGAGCATTCTGAGTTAAACATGAGTGACCATGGCCCAGGTACATGGATTCATATTACTTTGATGATAACTTCCACCGTGCAAGTGGTTACATCAGCTTTTATCAATCAATACATGTAGCAGACACATTAGTGGGCGGGTGATGGGAAAATGGGCGTCTCTGCTGTATGCTTCAGGTGCTGTCTGATGGTGTGCTTAGCTTTGGGACTGGTGGGACCTAGTGGCTGTGTCTTAGTCAGGGTGACGGTTGCCGTGATGAAACACCATGACCAAAGCAACGTGGGAGGCAAGGGTTCATGTGGCTCGCACGTCCACAGCTCCGCTCATCATCAGAGGAAGCCAGGGCGGGGGCCTGCAGGCAGGAGCTGATGCAGAGGTCATGGAGGGCGCTGCTACCTGCCTTGCTCCTCACAGCTTGCTCAGCCTGCTTTCTTACAGAACCCAGGGCCACCTGTCCAGGGATGGCTCCACCCACAACAGCCTGGGCCCTCCCACATTGATCACTAATTAAGAAAATGTCCCACAGGCTTGCCTGCAGCCCGATGTGATGGAGGCGTTTTTTCCCAGCTGGGGTTCCCTTTGCTCTGATGACTCTAAGTTGTGTCGGGTTGGCATAAAGCAGCCGGTACAGCCTGTTACTACGTGGCAAAGGTTTCACCTGACGGCAGGAAGGATGTTGGAACGAACACAGAGGTGGGTGGTAGGTAGCTGGCGAATGGGAGCTGTGATGGTGACCCTGGCTCTCAGTCACCCTGCGGCCCTCCAGGCCCACCGTCATCTCACAAAATCTTCAGCACGGGTGTGGCTTTTCCAGGCTCACACCTCGGGTTTACAGATAGGGAAGCTGAGACCCAGAGGTGACAGACCTACCCAGCTTGTCATAGCCATGCTGTCTGGCAGCCCCTGTGGCTTCCCTGGAGGGAAGCTTCTCACCCTCCAGCCTGCAGGACTCAGGCTGGATCCTCTGCTCCTGGATCTCCCTTCACCTTTGCTGCCTTGGGAAACAGGACCCAGTTACTGCCCATCTGAAAGGGCCCTGTGGAATGTGAGTCCTGGCAGAAGAGCAAGTGTCCCTCTTGTCCCTCTCTGTGACCCGGGTTTATTTATTTACACAGTGTGTTTGGACATGCTTTTGTTTTAATACTGAAAGGGGGGATGGTTTCTAGGCAACTGCATAGGGCATTTCCATGTAGAAATCACAAGGCTAAATGGACTGGGTGCTGGAAACAGTGCAAACAGAGTTAGCTCACAGTATCTCACAGTGTTAATGATGCCAACGGAAACAAGTGTGCCAGGTCACATGACACGCACGGACCAGGGGAGGCTGGAGGAGAGTGTGCAGGGACAGTGTCGTCTTTGCTACTGTCCTACGAATTGAAAGTGGCTTTCAGAAATCTCAGAACCATCTGTCAACTACGACCGCACTGTGTTCAGCGTGAACCTGATCCTCCTGCTCGTAGATCAGAGACCAAGCTAATGCTGATCCTGCTCGTAGATCAGAGACCAAGCTAATGCAGAGCTCGCTGGGCAAAGGCTAAAGCAGAGGCCCAGTCGGAGGCAGAGAAACCAAAGCAAGATTAGATTTGAAACCTGGAGTTAAAAATGCACCCCTTGGCCAAGCATCGTGGCGCACGCCTTAAATCGCAGCCCTCAGGAGGCAGAGGCAGGTGGATCTCTCTAGGTTCGAGGCTGAACTACATAGCAGGCATGAGGACAGACCCCGCAAACAAGCAAACAAGTGTACCACCGACATCCTCAATGCGTGGTTACTTAGCAGGTGAGAAAGGGGCAGGACAAGAAGACGTTGACAAGGGCCTGATGACACAGGAGGCTAAGTCACTTTTCACAAGCAGTCAGATGCTCCCTAAGGCTATGCCCATCCTCCCCCCAGATCCCAGTCAAACAGAATTAAAAAAGAAACTCGAAGTGCTAAGTCAGGCAGGCACGGAAGGCCCCTATCTCGCAGCATCTGAACGTGCGTTGACTCAGCTATAGGGATCCCTGCCAGCAGGCCTTGCCCTGCCCACTGCCACTGACTCATTAACCAGTGCCAGCTCCCAGGTACCCCTCTGCCTTGAGAGAGGCCGGCCACTACTGGAAGAGCAGGCCACCTTCCAGGGTCTCAGGGTTTTTACTGAAAGTGACCAAGTAGTCACTCTCATCTCCACCCCACCCCCAGCCCGGAGCTGTCTGCTGCTGGAAGTGCGTGCCCTGTGCGTGATAAACGTATGATTCCAGTCTCTGCTTTCTCTGCCCTGGTCAAATGGGTTCTTCCTTTGGGTTCTACTACATTTGCTGCTATGATGAACAAACAACTACTGTAGATGTAACTGTCTTCTCCCTAGGTCGCCTTTAGCGGCATCTGGTGGTTTTGTCTTCTACACTGCAGGCGGGCAACTTTGGTCCAAAGGCCATCAGACTAATACCCACACAGTCCTCCAGGATCATGATGCTCACCAGGCACACGGAGCATCCTGGCTTGGCCAACTGGAAAGTCCAGTGCCCACTGGCCTGGCTGAGTGGCTCCACGTCCCTGTCACCACCATTGTGTCCACTAAGCACTTCTGTCTCCCATCCAGGCCCCTCATAGCCCATAAAACAGTGGGCAGAGAGGACAGGAGACAGGAACAGGCTGTAAGTCAACGACAAGGCCGGACTCAGCTGCATGGACTACGAGAGAGAGAGAGAGAGAGAGAGAGAGAGAGAGAGAGAGAGAGAGAGAGAGAGAGAGAGAGAGAGAGAGAGAGAGCGCTCCTCACGGTGCTGGCTTTACCGCTGTGGGATATTTAACTGTGTGTTACGTGTGTTTGTGCTGTATCTGTTTCACCTTGCCTGCCCAAGGCGCCCGAATGGTTCAATAAAAACCTGGGTGTCCGGTAGCTAGGCAGGAGCGGCAGAGAGAATGAGTAGGAGGAGAAATCTAGGCAAAAGAGAGAAGAATAAAATAAAGGAGAAAGAGAAGGACATGCCCAGGACCAGAAGCCAGGCAGCCTCTGGCCAGACACAAGAAGCAGTGATAGTAAGATGTACAGAAGGAAAGAAAGGTAAAAACCCCAGAGGCAAAAATGTAGACGGAGGGAAACAGGCTAAGTTATAAAAGCTAGAAAGAAACGAGCCTAAGCTAAGGCCAAGCACTCAATACTAATAATAAATCTCCGTGTCACAATCTGGGAGTTGGTTGGTGGCCCAAAAGAAAGCCTGCCACACTATACGAAGAGGGAAAACCCATCACCACCTTTACAGACCCCAGAGCATCACCTGAAAGAAAGCCAGTGGACTCCCAAGATTTCTCTCTTCAAGCTGCTAGAATGGTGGGGAAGACTACAAGGCTGGGGGGGGGGTGGCTTGGGTGGTAAAGCACCTGCCACACAACCATGAGACCAACAGAAATCCACACACGGCACACACCTGGAATCCCAGCACTGGAGAGGCAGACTTCGGTAAATTTCTGACACCATCCTAGTCAAATCTGTGAGCTGCAGATTCAGTGAGAAAGACCATCTCCAAAGGTAAAGGGTGGAGAGTGGCTGAGGGAGACAGCCAGGCTTGACCTGCAGCCTCCACTCGAGCGAGCGCCTGTGCAGGCAGACACGCGCTCGTATAGAGACCAGAGACTGGAAAGAGTACACAGGACTACCGGTTGGCTACTTGGCCAAACGATGCCCAGATTCCCCACTTCAGTAGGATCTATCACCCCACTTCCATTTTAGTGGAGTCCATTTTCCCCCCCCAATCGGCATAAAAGCAATCTCTCCTTTGGTTCAAGGTACTGGCTTGGTGCCCTCAAGCCTGGATTCGCACTTTCTACCATGCGAGTGACATTTTCTCCCTCTTGGGATAGGGGTAAGTGGAGTGCTTGGAAGGCTGTTTTCCAGGTTGTGGAATTATCGAACAAAGGTTTTAGAGTAATGTAATGAAAAACCTAACACGATAACCAGTCGCATTAGTTATCAGTTGTGCCTTTGTTTCTCTGCTAGTGGGGGGCATTTCTTTTGCTTTCTTATAATTTATCTATTTTTTTTCCCTCATGTAGCCCTGGCTGACCTGGAGCTTGCTATGTATAACTCTGTGACCTCAACTCAGGGATCCACCTGCCTCTCTCTTCCTGGTCTACCCTGCCCTACAACTTAGTTCATTTTTCAAGCAGGATTTTAACTGGCTGTCCAGGCTAGGCTCAAACACCTGGGTTTAAGAGATCCTCTCGCCTTAGCCTCCCTGTCACTACCAGAACCCCAGCAAAGATTCGTCATGCCCAGATTCTCTCCTCATTTTTGAAAAACCAAAATTTCGACCCTGGCACAGATAACTCTGAAAGTCGTGCCTCCCCCCGCCATGAGAGGACAAACTGGCATTTCCTGTGTACCTGGGGAACAGGCATCAGCAGGCCGCTCAGTATAGGGAGAAGTGGGGGGGTGGGATTGGGCAGCAGGAGGTGGAGGCAGCATCTGAACCCACAACACGCATGGCATGACACGGGCTAGCTAGCTTTGGGAAGGGGCCACCACCTCCTCACACTGGTCCCTTACCATTGTCATCTCCTTAAATACCCGATACTTGACAGGAAACGCCAGGGGGCAACCTGAAGGCGGAAGCTCCAATCGGCTAAGTGGAACAGACTGCAAATCACCGAGCAGACTTCCAAAGGGGCAGCATGAGGCCATTCAAGGCCTAACAACCGTACACATTTTAGCAAAAGAAAATGGAGCATGAGTTTGAGTTCGTTCTTCCTGGGCCACAAGCCCAGTGGCTCGCACCCAGATACATGCTGGCCAGGTCACCGAACACCCTCCCAAGTCAAACAGCAGCAGGAGGAGGAAGAGGAAGGTCAGACAGGGATCACACAGATAGGGCAGTGCCAGGTTGTACAGCCCAGAACTCAGGCAGGAAGGCCCCTCCACCATGGGTCAGCAGGGTGACCTGGGGCGATCGCTCTGTCTGCCTCTCTGCAATGCGGGGCCCCTAAACTGTAGCATCCAGGAAAACAGGCGCCCAAAGTTGCCAGGAGGATGAAGCACATTGGCTGCCATCTGCTGTCAAGAGTGCGGGCTCTGGAATCTGGCTATGGAAGCGACCATCTCAAGGAGACCTAAGGGGTTATGTGCGGACACTCGCTGGCTCCTATACACCTGTTTCCCTTATTTGTGGCTTGGAGTAATATGAGTAACTCCCCTTCAGGAGGGTAGTGGTGAGAAAGCTCATAAAACAATGGGTGTAAAGTAACCCAGCAGGGGCTGGCCAGGAGCCTCTGGAGTTAAGAGTGCTATCCTTCCTCAGGACCTCCATTTGGATCCCAGCACCCACATCCCGTCACAAGCACTTGTAACCCGAGTTCTAGGGAGCCCAACATCTTCCTCTGGCCTTTTGGGGGCACCAGTACACACATGGCATATACTCGCACATAAATAAAACAGAGTTTTAAAGGGGATACAATCGTCTCTACCACACAGTTAACATTCAAGTTTTCTTTAATTTTTTTTTAGACATCATTTTCATTCAGAAAAAAAAATTACCCAAGAGACACACACCACTCTCATCCTCTTGCCTATCATAGCCTAAGGCCTGCCTCCCAGGCCGACAAACCCTTAACAAAGCTGCAGTTTGCAACAGTTCCCGGTGACCTCCCCGAGTTATGGCTTTCCTCTGGTCCAGTTTCTTGTCCTGCAACACAGTGTAGACTCCTGGGTCTCAGACCTGGTCAAGGCCCACTGTCCCACATCCTCTGCCTGCCCCCCCACCCTGCCCCGGTGATGGGGTACTGCCAAACATATCCAGGCTTGGGAAAACACCCCCTGAAGCATGCAGCTGCCCCTCTGCTACAGAGCCGGAACCCCTGGAGAAGGCACCATTCCCAAGAGGCGAGAAAGCCCACCCTGGAGCGCTGCCCTGCAAGCTGTGCAGAGACCGGGCGCTAACTCACCTCCAGCTGGCCTCTAATTCACCCGAGTCAGGGTTTCCTCCATGGGCTGAAGTGACCCAAGTCAAACTTCTAAGGAAGGTGGGGGAGAGACCTCTTTCCACCGTGGACTCTTGCATCGAGAAAACGCTTCCCGAGTTACCCTGCTGCCTCCAGAACCCCGAAAGAGCCTCAGAATGGCATCCGGTCGCCCGAGGCCACCTTTCAACCTCCACGCTGCCCCCGACTCCGGGCACTCCTTCACCGCTACTTGGGTGCACACCCAGGCGACAGCTGCGTCAACAGCAGCTTTAGGGACGGCGTCCCTGGGGTTCGGGTTTTCCTCGTTAAAAATCTCCCGCACTTCACAGAGCGACTCGGGCCCCAAGTCAGCAGACTGTAAAACTCGTATAAAACTCAGCAGCCGAGAGATCTAACGAGGCTGTGCCAGCCCCGGCGTGCCCACGTCACCAAACGCCACCGAGAAGCGCGTCTGGGGCAGCCGAGGACCCCGATCGCAGCTGGCGGGGGAGGTTCCAGCTCCAGCGGGCGGGCGCGCCAGCCGGGGCACCCTCACCGACCCTGGACGCGGAGCAGCTACGGGCCAGCCCTCTCCGCGGGTCCCCGTGAGACCCATGAGACCCGCTCGCCCGGAGCCCCGCGGCGCGCACGAGCCGGGGACCCTAACTTCAGGTCCCCCGGGGACCCCACGCCCGAGCCACGGCCCGTCACTTACGGTTCCATCTCGGAGCCCCGGGCCCCCGGCCCCCGCCGGCGCGTCCCGAGCCCGCCCGGCGTCCCGCAGCCTCCGCAGCCGCAGCCCGAGCCACCCGCGAGGCCGAGCAGCCGGCCGCGGAAAACGCATCAGAGCGCGACGCGCAGTCACGTGCGCGGAAGCGGCGGGCGGGCCGGCGGGCGAGCAGGGCGGAGCGGCTTCCCGCAGCACTCGCGCCCGACACCTGTCACGTGGGTGATCCTCGCCGGGAAGCCCACCTCCGAGGCCGAAAGCCACCCAAGGGCACGGACCCCAGAGGCCCTGTCCAAGTCCCCAGACGTTCGTCACGGCTGTTTCGTCTTTTCTTCGTCTCCGAAGGAGAGGGGGAAGTAAGCAAGGAGCTGTTAGCATCTCTCTAAAGTTTGCTACTGTGTGAAGGTGTTAACATGTGCCAGGACCTTGTGTCTCTCTAGCAACCATGAAAACCAACGCCCAATCCAGGAGCTGAGGGAGACCAGCATTCCCAATGCGGCTTCTCACCCTCCAGCCTGCAGGACTCAGGCCAGCTCCTCTGCCTCCTGTGTCTCCCTTCACCTTTGCTGCCTTGGGTGACGCAGGAGTTTGCACCCATCAGTCCCAGTCTATCAGGGTGAAACCCACTCCCCACTTTTTATGTGCCCCACGCTCTCCAAGATTTGACAGCCTCGCACGGAAGGCACTGTGCACGCGAGCATTCGCCAATCGATTCACGGGGATTTGCTGACTGACTGGAACTCTACCAGTCTGCCTAGAAATTGGGAGAACGGGGAAGCCTTCTCGAAATGGAATCAGAGACGAGGAAGGCAGGGTCCAGTGAGTGCCCTCACCTTCTGACTGTGGTGAGCTGGTGTCTCTGCTTGACCCGAGACTTTTCATAGTACAAACACTGAAAGTGCCACACATAGGGGAAAAGGGCCAGCCAAAGAAACACATCCTGAGCAGAGCCAAAAGCAAACAAACAAACAAACAAACAAACAAAAAACCAAACACTTTGGCCCTGCAACCAGAACCAAAGAAACGCACCCTGACCCTGAAACCAGTGCCAAGGAACACACTTTGTCCCTGGAATCTGAGCCAGTGAAAGAAATACACCCTAGTCCTAAAACTAGAGCCAAACGGCTAAAAAGAACCAGTGAAACCAGAGCCAAATCTGACCCTAAACCAGTGCAGAAAACCAACCAATCCCTGAGCATGAGATCTAGCCAATCCAAGCTCAGGGATTTGAAATCTGACCAATCCCTACCCTGGAAAAACTCCGCCCCCACAGCTTGTGGCTGTGGTGCTGCCCGGCTGTCGTCTACCTTCCTGGCAGAGGGCAGCCACTCTCCTGGATTCAATCTCTTGAATGAGCTTTGGGTGAGACCTTTCCTTAGCTGGAATGGAGCCATGGAGCAGAGGAGAGAAGTAGCAACTTTTCCAGGAGCCAGAACAGAGAGGAGCCAGCTGAGCAGAGCCACAACGCCCCCCCCCACACCTGCGTGGAACTGTAACAGCCTCACTGGGGAAACCCTCTCCTGCCAGAGCAGAGCTGTTACACTGGAGAAACCTACCTTACTGTGATCTGTGGTGTATTCTGCCACCCCTCAGATGCAGGCAAAGCATGAGAGCAAGTCACAGCCTGGGCACCGCCTGGCTTTTATTGTTGTGGGCTGTTTCTGTGAGTTACCAGGAAAACCTGTCTTAACATTAAAAAAAAATATATATATACATATATATATATATATCCTTAGTTTGGTTCCGTCAAGAGCAGAGCTAGGGACAGCAGTCTCCGTGTTAACTCCATCAAGAACAGGGACTTGGAGAGATGACAGAGGGAGGGAGGCAGAGTGCACGGGGAGGGTCTGAGGTGGCTGGAAACCTCACCACGCATAGCTGATTGGCCTACAGGATAGTGCCAGAGAAACCGCCAGAAACAGAGTCCAGAAGACACCATCTCTCGCCTGGTCCTATCACCTGTGGCCCATGGACCAAGGTTTTGCCTACACATCCGGTATGACTGCTCGTCCCAGGCAAACAACCTAGGGCCAGTGCCTGTAGGTACCAGGGAGCCTTCGAGAGACTAGTGACCCTCCCTTGTCAGCACTAGTGAGTGGGCCAGGATCCGTGGTGGCAGAGGCTGGAACCATGTGCGCTCCCACCAGGACAAGGGAAGCAGAGTGGTATGAGGACCAAGGGGGGAAGCCAAAGCAGGGGTAGCATGAGTTTGGATGCG
Source organism: Mesocricetus auratus (assembly GCF_017639785.1). Classification (NCBI taxonomy): domain Eukaryota; kingdom Metazoa; phylum Chordata; class Mammalia; order Rodentia; family Cricetidae; genus Mesocricetus; species Mesocricetus auratus. The sequence continues at coordinate 43,196,516 of NW_024429199.1, read as the reverse complement.
GCCAGGTCTGGGAAACTGGCCGAGGGGACCCTGCACTAAGAAATGGAGGTTGCTATGGAAACACTAAATGAGACATCTGGGGATGACTTGAGCAGTCCTTCGGGGCTTTCTTGAGGCTCCAGCTGAAGGTGGTGACCTTGTCTCCGAGGCAACCTCAGTGAGAGCCTTCCTGAGGGTGGGTTCCTCCAGCAGAGCAGGCAACCTGAGCACGTGCAGGGGGATCCTAGTACTGATCCAGGATTGGGGGCGATGGAACAAAGGGGGCAGATGGGCAGATTAGCTCAGGACAGCGGGTCACAAAATGTGCTGAAGCGAGACCACTTGGGGAGCTTTAAGAAACCTCAACCCAGCTAAAGGAGGTCTGAAGTGCAGCTTGGGATGGGTGCTTTGTAGGGCCCCTCCCCCAACTCTTCCTGGATGCCAGCAGCATCTCTCAGCTCTGGTTCTATGGATCCTCTCTGTATCCTCATAAGAAACCCTTTAATGCTGGAAGCCAACAGTCATAAACGCTGTGGTGCCATCCCTGCAGAGAGTGGTGGTGAGTGCCGCCAGCTGTCCCTGGCGTGGGCATGGCTCTTACAGCTGGGGACTATGACCAAGCTCCCATCTCACTGCCCGGGGAAGGACAGTGATTTACCCTGCAGGCCCCAGGATACAGAAGCTGGCTACCTGCAGAGGCATCCAGTCTCCACAGTGGCCATGAGACCAGGCAGAGGTCAACCTGCCCTTTCCAGAACATAGGACTGCACCCTAGGATCATCAGGGCAGTCACAAATCGAGGAACAAACTGGGTCGATGGCACAGTTGGCTTCGCTTAGAGACTGAAACCCCGCCTTGGAATCCTGCTGAGGCTGGGTGGGGAAGCACAGCAGAGCATTCGTTGCTTGATATGGCTAAAGGGGTTCTTTACTGGTCACTCGCGGGTGCGTGGAGACAACAGACAACACAGCACAGCCTCCTCAGTCTTTCCAATTCTCTTTGGCTCCTTCATTCCTCAAGGAGCAGAGCAAGACAGGGAGTGTCCACTGGCTCCCACTGCCCCCTCCCATTGCAGAGGCAGCACTCACAACTGGGGGGGCCTCTGGTGGGGGAAGAAGGGGAGGGGGGCGAGAGCAAGAACAGACAGGCACAAGAGCCTGTGCTTCTGATGGATGGGTGGTCCTCAGCTCAACCCGTCTCCCGTGTAACAAGCCAAAGGCTGCTCCGTCAGATCATAACGGTCCACAAACTGCTGAGGTGGGCCAGTCCTAGGCACAGGATGGCTCTGCCCAGCTATAGAACCCAGCGTCACGAAGAAATCCTCTGCTTCGGCCTTGAACACACAGATGGGGTCTTTCCCTTGGTTTCCTGGCTCTGGACTAAAGCAAACAACTCAAGAGCACACAGGGTAGAGGAGGGTGGAGTACAGAAAGTTCCAGGGCAGGCACAGCACCGACCTGGGCCAACAGACCCGGGGGACTTCTGAGAGAGAACCTAAGTGGTAGTATTAGAGATGTCACCCGCACGCAGGGCCGAAGACGGTGGCTTGGGGAGAGCTTGCCTCCGACACCTTCCCTAGAAGGGCATTATGGTTCAGATGCATCCGTCTGCTACAACTTACTTTTCATACATTGCTCATCTGGACCACATTAATCTTCCAAGTTATGGAGGTATTCTTGATATTATTAAGACATTTCGGAATAGGCAAAGAGAGACCATGAGATGACTCTTGTTCTAGAAAGAGCCTTGGGGGCTGTGTTGATGACTCAGGTGATAAAGGGCTTGCCACACAAACATGAGGACCTGGAGTCAATCCCCCAGAATCCACAACGAACAGTCAGGCATGGTGAGTGTGAGTTTGTAACCTCAGCTCTGAGAAGGCAGAGACAGGAGGATCCCTGGGGCACACTGACCAAGTCAGGCTAGGAGATGGCTGGTGATAGGTGGTCTCCAGTGAGAGATACTGGAGACAGGGGAGAGGCTGGGGGAGCAGAGAGATGGCTCAGTGGGTAGCAGTGTCTACTATGAAAAATGAGTGCCCAAGTTTGGATCGCAAGACCCATGTAAAAAGCCAGGCAAGAAAGATCATAAAGTTGGGTGGTTAGGGGCGGGGAGGATACAGGGGATGGGGAAGGGAGAGACATTTAAGAAAAAAATTAAATTAAAAAATTAGTTAAAGAAAGCCAGGCAACACTGTATACACAGGTCCTTGTAACCCCAGCCCTGTGGGGCGGAGATGAAGAATCACTGGGGCTTGTTGGCCACCAGCCTGGCTCCAGGTTCAAGGGTAAGATGGAGAAGAGGGGACAGGACAGCAAAGTCCTCCTGAGGCTTCTGTGAACACACGTGTGCACACACCTGCACAATACACCACAGTTACACACACGCCACACCTGCACACACATACACCACACCCTCACAATGCACCACACACTCACACATACACATATACACTACACCCCCACACACCACACCCATACACATACACCACACACTCATACACACACCACTCACATATACATACACCTGCACACACACCACACCCTCACAATGCACCACACACTTACACTTACACCACACACTCACACATATACTACACCTGCACACACGTACACCACACCCTCACACATACACCACACACTCATACACACACCACACATACACCATACCTGCACACACACACACCACACGTTTATCCCTCCCACACACTTCAAAAGTGAAAACACACACTCACACATACACCACACATATACCACACCCTCACACATACAACACACACTCATACACACACTCACACTCACACACCACACCCATACACATACACATACACCACACATTTATCCCCCCACACTTCAAAAGTGAAAACACACACTCACACATACACCACACATGCACACATACAACACACACTTATCCTCCCCCCCCCCACACCTTCAAAAATAAAACATCCAGCACGTGGAAGGCAGAGGAAGGCAGATTTCTGAGTTTGAGGCCAACCTGATCTATGTGGTGAGTTCCAGGCCAGCTAGGGCAACATATTAAGACTCTACCTAAGAATAAATAATAATAAACAATAACAAAAATAAATAAATAAAAACAATGTTTAAAAAAGAAAAACCAAGGCCGTGTCTTGTGCCTGTAACACCAGTACTGGGGAAGTTGAGGCAGAACAATCATGAATTCAAAGCCAGTGCGGACGGCAGAGGGTTACAGGTCGGGGACAAGTAAATAAATACGGTGCTCACCCTAAGGCCCTCACAGGAACAGTTAAAGTCGACTGAACCACCAAGCAAGAGGTCTGATGATCGCTGCCACTGTGGGCGCGGGCCAGGCCCAGGAGGCGTTACGGACGCGCCTGTAGCCTAGCACTGCACGTGACCGTGTGAGCGTGCAATTGGAGAAATGGAAGAGTGCAACGTGAATATGGTGGGTGCTGTGGTCCCAGGAGGCTCAAGTCCCAGGGAAGCACATTTCACCCCCTTCCCTTCAGCCTGGTCCTTCACCTTCCTCCTGCCTCCGTGGCTTGGGGCAGAACGGGGAAGTTGTTCAGGGAAGTCCTATCCAGGACAGTGGGAAAGGACAGGAGCCTGCTCACGCAGGGGCAGAGGGGTGACAGACCCGCCTGCAAACAAGCCGCCCGTCCTGGGGTCTGTAGATTGTTGGGGGGCACTCCACATACCGAACAGAAACCTTCGCCCCATACGGGGGGACCATATGTCCAGTACTTGTGAAAGGGGTGATGTGGGGCTGTCCTTCAATAGTAGGGTGCTTGTCTAGCACGCCTGGGGCCCCGGTTCCATGCCCAGCATTGTAGAAATCAGGGCGCACAGCTCTGGGCTAAGAGGTTTCTTTGTGTGTTTGGAAGTCCATGGCTGAGGGGGCACGCCACATACCGTGCTGCAGTGAAAACTGGGCAGCAGAGCTGGGGTCTCCTGCATCAGTAGGGAATGACTCCCATGCTGGAGCCTACTGGGTTAGTGTGAGCCCTGCGGGTGTTTGCACGCACATCACTGAGTGCGGTTCTGGACACACCCCTGCCACTGAATCGGAGAACCTCCTCCGATGTTTTGTGATCTTTGGGTCGCTGCACCCGACCCTTGCCACTCAAGCCTTCACTTCCTCAGGGGCATCTCTGTCCTCCCTGCTCCCTCCTGCTCCCTCCTCCTCCTCTTCCCTCCTCCCTCCTCCTCCTCCCTCCTCTTCTTCCTCCTCCCTCCTCCTCCTCCCCCCTCCTCCTCCTCCCTCCTCCTCCCCCTCCTCCTCTCTCCTCCTCTTCCTCCTCCTCCTCCTTCCTCCACTGTTCTGTGGTCTTTGTGTGTCTGCACCTTCAAACACCCTGTAAACTCTGGTGTTCTACCCAGTTGTGGACACAGGACTTGGTTACACGGCTTGGATCACAGCAATTCTTCTTGTATTCTAAATAATGGCTCCTTACAAACTACAGGCACAGAAAACACTCTGTTCCACTTGCAGCGGGCCCGCGGTAGGCGTCCAGAGGCTCCTGCTGCCGGCATCCCCTCTTCTCCCTCCCTGCGGACGCCGATGGACGTCACACTGCTCCCCCCCATCCAGTGAACAAACAGTGGATTGAGAGAGGAAAGCTTCGCCTGGGACTGAAACTTAAGCTTCAGCCACACCTGAGCGAACTATTCTGGAGGCTGCGCACCGCCCATTGAGAAACATCTCAACTGCCCCTGAGGCTGAGCCAGCTAGCATTCATACGCTGTGCCAATGCCAAAACAAGAGAGAGGGACACTTGGAAGTCCTGGGATGGCTCAGGGCAGGTCCAGAGGCCTAGACCAGAGCTAGGTGATACTAAAGATGCTGTCCCACCTCTGGCTTCAGGGAACCCCTGCCCAGCCTCTCCCTTTGATCCGGAAGCTGCCAGACAGGCAATACGAGTTATTAGTGCCTGGTTCCAATACTATAACCCTCCTCGATTCACACACCCGCATGAAGTCCCTCTGTAACAGGTAAAACCCAAGCAAGCAGAAGCACCTCAGGCCCTCTTACAGGGGGTTTGGTTCCTCCTACAAGGAGTCTGACGGTTCTGTTTGCTTAAAGCAAACGAAGGGTCCACTTTGATTCACACAGCAGCAAGGAGACCTTGCCAGAGATGCCAGAGAGTCTGTGGAATCATATGGAGGGTAAAGAGTCATTGTAAAAGGCGAAAGATTTATACGATCTGAAGAGAAACCAGAGTATACCAGTCACTCCAGCAGAGGGCAAGTTCTAAGTCTAAGCAGGTCCCCCTCAGGGTGAAACCCTTCAGAACACAGGATCCACAAGGCGCATGCTTGGGCACCCACCGGACCCTGGCAGGGGCAGTATGTGTGTGCAGCCAGCTGATGGAAAGAGGCACAGGTAGTGGGCTGCCCAGCCAACTTTTCTGGGTGACACTCGGGGTTCTGGAGCAGTTGTCTCTTCTGTGGGAGGCCCTTAGTGTCTAGCTGAGAGATTCTTGCTACGTGCAGCTGGGAAGTGTCTATCACCATATACTATTTAATTATGGAGCATGTGGTATCTATCGCCATATAATATTTAGTTATGGAGCACTCGCAATGCACCCATCTCTTCCCTGTGGACGAATATTTAGTTGACCTCCAGCTTAGAAGCAGCCCACTGTAGCAATGTCAGTACAAACCTGTTCTGGTAAGAACAGCTTCCTGTCTCTTGATGGGTCCCTGTCTGTGTCCCTGCAGGACTTAAGCCTATTCCTGCTCTTTTGAAGGGCTACATTCACGGAAAGCCAACCATTCCTCCCCATGAACATGAACGAGAAGCAGCAGTCCGAATGGCTAGTAGCCCCCATGACAGTCAATAGCTACCAAGTCGTCAGACTAAGAAGTGGCCTGGCCTCACTGTGCAGGCTGACTTGTGCTGGTGTCTGTCATCTCTGGCAGAGTATATCTCTTGTGCTGGTCTCTTCACATGGAACATCTTTGTGAAGGCGGCAGCCGGGGCCTTCATTTTTCTGATGCGATGCCATGGTGGAACCCAGGATCTCAGCTCCCCAGTTTACAGGGAGCACGATGTCCCCTCTCATTCTGTGGAGAGACGACCGTCAGTCCTCTGGTCACATGGCTGCAGCTTCCACTAGGGGGGCAGATCTTGCCACTGTTCGTCACACAGCCATGCCAGCCGAAGAAGGGGCCAGCCATCATCGGGAGACAAGTCATTAACAGTTGTGTTCCTTGCCTTACCCTGTTAGAGGAAAACTGTCAACCATGTGAGGTTCGTCCCTGGTCCTCGAGGGGTGGGGGGGGGAGGAGTAGCGTGCTTTAGTCATTAATTATGAGTGAGGAAAGAAAGACGGGCCGTCTGGTGAGGCAGACCCAGCAGCTGTCACCGTAACCAGAGCGTTCCAGCGGGGGTGCGAAGGAGTGACCCACTGATGTAGAGTTTCATTGTGGCAGCTGAGGATAGTCCGGTGACCTAATAAAACACTCCCTGCTACAGAAGCCTCTGCTGGCTCTCAGTAAAGTGCTCTGCTACATAAGACAGTGAGAAGCACCCTGCTGTCCGCTTGCTCTCATGGGGGGGGCAGATTCAACCTCTGCCCCAGCTATAGCAAATTTGTCGTCAGACTTTAACTCGGATGACAAAGTCTCACAAGGCAGGCAGCCAAACTGCTTGTCACTGGCCCCAGTGACCCTAGTGACTTCACGCTGCTGTTCTAATGTATTCATTGTGTGATGGTTAGTGGTAACTGTCAGCGTGACAGAATTTAGAACCATCTGGAAGGTGGGCCCCTGGACATGCCTCTGTGTGTGTGTGTGTGTGTGTGTGTGTGTGTGTGTGTGTGTGTGTGTGCAGTGTATTGACTGAGGTAGGGACCTCTGCCCACTGTGAGTGGTACCTTCCCCTAGACTGCATAAATGGAGAAAGGTTGCTGCACACCCGTCTCTCTGTTGCCTGACTGTGGCTAGGATGTGAACACAGCCAGAGGTCTCGACACCCTGGCTTCCCCGCCATCATGAACTATACCCCTGCGAGCCCAAATAAGCCACTCCCCCTTCCAGTTGCCTTTGCCAGGGCAGTTCACTCGTTGGTTTGGGCTTTTTGTTGTTATTGTTTTGTTTTGGTTTGGTTTTGTTTTTCGAGACAGGGTTTCTCTATATTGTTTTAGAGGCTGTCCTGGAACTTGCTCTTGTAGATCATGCTTGTCTCAACTCACAGAGATCCCCCTGCCTCTGCCTCCCGAGTGCTGGGATTAAAGGCGTGCGCCACCACTGCCCGGCTTGTTGGTTTGTTTTTATCACCACAACTGGTCTTACTTTCTGATGTCAAAGCTATACTCTACCCGACCTGCTCTAAGACAGTCTGTAACCTCTTGTCTTCCGTCTGTGGTCTGTGCCTTGAACAGATCATGCTTGTATGGCTCCTCCTTCCTCTTCTGTCATTTTCGTCCACGATGCCCATTTAGAAAGCTTCTCATTCCTCTTAGGGACTCTTTCTGACCACCTGGCCTGACGTAGTTCCTGCCCTACTATCGTGTCTCCCGGTTTGTCTTGCTTGCTTGCGTGGCAGCGGAAACCCCACATTTCTGTAAGCTTCTTTTTTTTTTTTTTTTTTTTTTTTTTGGTTTTTTGAGACAGGATTTCTCTGTGGCTTTGGAGGCTGTCCTGGAACTCCCTTGGTAGTCCAGGCTGGTCTTGAACTCACAGAGATCCGCCTGCCTCTGCCTCCCGAGTGCTGGGATTAAAGGCCTGCGCCACCAACGCCCGGCTCTGTAAGCTTCTTGATTTAGTCACAAGTCTTTCTTGCTCACAGACACGTCCCGCACATGTAGAGGAGCCACGGGAAAGACTCATCAACAGGTGGATGTGTGGACGGAATGACCCAATTGCAGATTAACCACACGTGTGACTTACTCTCTTCTCTGCTACTGAGTGTAGACCGCACACAGATTTGCTACCCCCTTTACCAAAGATACGTTCTCAGTGGACATGGAACAGAATGGTGGGGAAAACACTCAGGAAAAGATGGGAGATTATCTTGTTTCAACAATGCGATTTGAAACTCCCATGAGCACCTTTCCCTGCCAGGTCTCCCGGGAGGTCTCATTAGAGAGATTACCATGAGGTTCACGGGGTCTCAGCACCACATCACTACATTACGAAATATTTTTCAGTTTCATTATTCTATGTGTGTGCACATGTGTGTATGGCGTGTGACATGCAGGCACATGTGTGCCACAGCATGATTGTAGAGGCGGGAGGATACTTTTAGAGCTGGTTCCACCTTTACATGAGGAGCAAACTCAGGTCATCAGGCTTGCAAGGCAAGGGACTTTACCCACTGAGTCCCTCACCTGCATAATTTTTTTTAAATGGCCTTTCCATTCAGTAGTAACTGATACAGCCCCAGGAAGCCACTGGGCTTTCTAGAAGATTTACTTGTGACCCAGCCTTTGGAGAACAGTGTAACTATTAGCCCATCATACAGCGCAACATCCTTTACCACCAACCGTGTAAACTGTTTACATATTAGACTCCACCCCTGCAGCAGCCTGGCTCAAGCTGTCCATTTCACGGGTGAGGGATCTTGAGATTCGACTCGCCGCTCACACAGCTACTCAGCAACACAGTCAACCTAGGCCTGCACCTCTGGACCCAGAGAAAGTCCTTTCCCTACAGCACCATGCATTAGGTATGCAAGGCCTTTGACTACATACACACTTCCCCACCAGAAAGTACAGAGCGACAGGAAGGGAAAGGTGCCCTTCGGCAAGCATCCCAAGTATCGGCAGGCTCCACCATTGTGACTTCTACTGCAGGTGAGGGTACAGAAAGAGCTCAAACAAACCCACACCCACAGCTCCTCTGAACGCTCGCCCATACGTGGCTGCTACAAGCATCTTCTCTGAGAAGAAGCTGGGGCTTGAGACCATGTGCCTGGGCCTGAGCACCCCAGCACAGAGGCAAAGGCCCACCCTGCTCCCGGAAACTCAGGTGTGTGTGTGTGTGTGTGTGTGTGTGTGTGTAAAGGGGGGCGGCGGCTCCCCAAAGCAGGGCTTGGCTAGGCCCCTGTGGCCACAGCTAGGCAGCAGACGTGGGGGACCGGAACATGAGGGCGGAGCCAAGCAGGGACTAAAGCCTAGCCTCTCGGGGATTGAGAAGGGCCCAGGACCAGGCCGCTTGGGGCCGCCTTTGACCTGGAGTAGTCAAGCGCGCACAGCCAGCAGCCCTCGCCCTGTCCCTGGCTCTGCATTCCGCGGCTGGGGCGCGGCGGCGGGGACACAGGGCTGGGGCCCTCCGCGCCTACCTGTAGTAGCGGTCATCCTTGAACGGTGCGAGGTCCTCCTTGAGCTCGCGGTACGCCTCCTGCAGGCGCTGGCACAGCTGCTTGAGGCCGCTGCAGAGCGGAGGCTCGAAGGCAGGGTACTCCGCGTCCATGCCCGCGCCGCCCCGTACCGCGCCGCGCTCCGCCCTCCAGATCGCCGTCCTCGGCCCCTCTCCACTGCCAGCTCCCAGCACGAGCCTCGGGCGCACTTGGGCGGGACCGGGCAGGGGGAGGAGCAGAGGCCGGGAGCTGGGGAGGGGGCGCGCACGGAGACGCCGGCGCCGCCACGCCAGCCGAGGCCCCAGCCGCCGCTCGCCTGCCAGGGGTCCGCCCGAGAGAGGGAGGCCCAGCCCAATATCATCAGCCGCCCGGTACCGCCCTCCCTAGTTCTGAACCGAGGAAAGAAGCTGGAAGAGAAATGAGCAGGAGAAACCGGCTGGAGAGCGGGTCCCGAGGCCTGTTTTGCAGGGAATGTCCAAGGCTGGAAGCTGACAACCGCGTTCAGCACCGCGGACAGATCCCAATAACACTCTCCCATTGTGGGCAAGGAAAGCATTAAAAATAAACTCCTGTGGTTGAAGAGGTGGCTCAGTAGTTAAGAGCATTTGTTTGTTGTTCTTGCAAAGGACCTGCGTTCGGTTCCCAGCACCCGCATGGTGGCTCACAGCTTCTAGTAATCCAGCTTCTTCTGACAGCCATAGGTACGCACAAGGTGCACATGTATCCAGGGAAGAGACACAACCACAGAAGACATACACAAAAATGTAAAAGAAATTATATATAATATATATTATATAATATATATTAAAGCCGGGCGCTGGTGGCACATGCTTTTATTCCTAGCACTCAGGAGGCAGAGGTAGGCAGATTTCTGTGATTTCTGTGAGTGTTAGGACAGCCAAGGCTACACAGAGAAACCCTATCTCGAACCACCGCCACCCCAAAATGGGTAGGGTTGGAGTACAGTTGCAGGTAGCAGAAAAGACATGGGAATTATGTGTAACTTAAGTCACCTGGGAGCCCAGGCAAACCACATTCCAGGGCCACAGTGATGGTTAGCTTTGTCAACTTGACACAATCTAGAAGAGAGTGTCAATGACAGGTCATCTGAGTTGGTTCTGTAACTGAGGTGGGAAGATTCGTGCTAAGGATTGCACCATCCCCTGGGCTCAGGATCCTGAACTGTGTGAATGGAGAACCAGGGCTGACTGCAAGCACACATGTGTTGTTTCATTCCTCTGTGTCTTCACTGTGGATGCAGTGTGACCATCTCTCAGGATTCTGCAATATGACTTCCTCGCTATGATAGATCAAACCATGAGCTAACAAACTTTCCTTCCCCAAGTTGGTTTTGTGAAGGCATTTTGTATGGCAGCAGAAACAAAACCAAGGCAGACTCATATTCCAAAAGTTAAACTTAATAGTAGGGACACACTGCTTTTTATTTCTTCCTCTTAAATTTTGATAATTCACCAACCAGTGGTAGCACCCACCTTTAATCACAGCACTTGAGAGGCAGAGGCAGGTGATCTCCACAGAGCAAGCTCCAGGTCAGGACTGTTACACAGAGAAACCCTGTCTCGAAAAACAAAAACAAAATTGATTTAACTCTTTGTTGACTAGCCAAGCTCTTCCTCTAGGCCTTATAAATCTTCCCATAACTATGAGAATGTTCACTTATAGAAAATCCTGTTCCTGTCTCATGGATGCAGTGGCCTTCAAGTACCCCCAACACATACAGGCATGTGTGTGCCCGTGACAGATTCTCAAATAGCTGAGGCTGGCCTTGAATTCATCCTCCTGGCTCTACTTGCCAGGTGCTGGGATTACAGGTGTGCACTGCCATGCCTAGCTCGTCTTTTGTAGAGATTTTCTTGAGGTGTCCAGAGATGTGGCTAAATGATCCTGCTTACAAGTGAGGCACAGAAACACCCAGGAACTCTGTGTTTGCAGGGGGTAGGGGTACACCTTGTATTTAATTGTCTAAGCACATATGCTTTCAATGGGCAAACACCTCAGGACCACACATGCCCCGAGACACTCCTCTGCTACAGCAAGGCCGCCTCCAAGCTCCCTGAGATCTCAGTTGCCCATGGCAACTCTCTTGTCATCTCCTTGTCCACTGGGGTCCACAAGAGAGATTCCGTCTGTGAGACAGAGACCCACTCCTATGAAACATGGATAGGTGACGTGGCTGATGGAGCCGATGGCTCCACGGCCCCACTGTGAATTTCCTTAGAGGGCCTGTCATGCCAATTTTCTACCGCCTGTGACTGAACCGGTGCTGAAGGCTGTGGCTTTGCGTGACATCTGCCATGGCAAAGCTTGATGGAGTAGACATGTCTCGAGTCCTTTTCAGAGACAGAGGAACCACCTTGTACAGGTTAGCAAGGCTGGGCCGGGGTGCTAACATGGTGCCAGATTATGTTGCATCACACTCCTAGAGTCTGCCACGCCTTCCATCAGGGTGAGATATGGAAACTGAGCTCTGTAACTTGCACGGACAAGCACAGTGGGTGTGACTGGTGTGACACTACATGGACGGGTGTGGCATCTTCTGTGGGCAGCTCTGGGGAAGGAAGGACCTCCACTCTGGAGTTAACATGTGGAGAAAGACTTGGAGGTTGAGAGACTGTGTGGAGGGAACCTGAGGTGCCCGCCACACACCACACCAACCACCGCGCGGGGGGGGGGCTGACGATAGGGTTTTCCTCAAGGCAGCAGACTTCACTCTTCAGTCCTCAGCTGCAGCAGCCACAGGAGCAAGCCCAGAGAAAGCAAGTGGCCCAGGCGATGCCACTCCACCAGCCCGTCCAGCACTGCTGATGGCACAGGCTGGTAAGTTTTCAGAATGGTCTCTTGCTAGAACAGAACAGACACAACTTGTCTGGTTTGTAGAAAAGGGTCCTGTCATTTCTTACTGGAGAGGGAGGGTCTGGTGGCCAGCATTCAAGGGGCCAGAATAAGGCACAGTGATGGAAACCACCAAAGAGGAACAAAATACATAATGTGTGCGAGGTGTGTGGAGTATTCAGACTTGCACATACATGCTCACCCGAGACCACACGGAGCTGAAGACACAGCCTGGTCCCGGCGCTCCAGAAGGCGCTGCTGTGTCCTTTTCCAGGACGAACCTTTTAAGCCTGACCTCTATTCTGGTTTCTACCATTGGACATGATGTCTTGTCTGTTTTTGAGCATTATACAAATGGGGCCACGTAGCACACCTTCCTCTGTTTGCTGAATATTATGTTGAGTATGAACATTTATGCTGTTGTATATTATGGTAGTTTTTGATACATAATATTCACATAATTAATCAGTCCCAAATGACTTAATTTTGTAAGATTTATGCAGGTGTCACCAGGTCAGCCCATTATCACCTGCCACTCTGCGTGTTCAGCTTAAGACAGGACAGCAACTACTTTAAGCTGGAGCGGCATGTGTGTGTGTATGTGACATGTTCACATGCCTTGCAGAGTCCTGGGGTAGCTTCCTTACAATCTACAACACAGTGCATATGTATTTCCTCCCATATGCCAGACCCAGAATTTTCCTCAGTCCCTTATGTGTCCATTCTGCCTTGATACTAAGTATCTTACATGACTGGAGCCATGATACATATGCTACCTGGAATTCTGCTCTTTCCCTAGTGACTGACAGCTGACAGAGGTACATCTTTATGAGATTTTTAAACACAGCAGTGTGTATTACAGTTCACAGAATCAGCTCCCTCTCATTTGCCGTTTTGTCGTTTTGATGGTTTTGTTGTTATAAGTAATGCTCAATAGTGCTTCAATGAATATGGATGAGGATAAATCTTCCTATTTCAGATTATACCCTTATAGTAAAAAAATGAAGCTACCGGGCTAAAAAGAATGTAAACATTATAAACATTCTTATCATGGAAAACATCAAACATATAAAAAGTTAATGAGTCCTTATTTTACGTGAACTCATGTGGTACTTTGAATTGGCTCTTGTCAGCTCATTAGGAGGTGTGACCTTGTTGGAGGAAGTGTGTCACCGTGGGGGTGGGCTTTGAGGTTCCCTATGCTCAAGATACTGTGTAGCAACACAGCCCATTTCCTGTTGCCTTCTGCTCAAGATTGTAGCCAGCACTATGTCTGCCTGCATGCCACCATGCTCCCTGCCATGATGACAATGGACTAAACCTCTGAACTGTAGCCACCACTTCAACTAAATGTTTTCTTTCAAAGAGTAGCCATGGTCATGGTGTCTCTTCACAACAATAGAAACCCTATGAATACCAGCTCAATAAACACCCATTCCAGCTTCAAACTGGGATTTACACTTATGTGGAGACAGCTTTAAATGAAAATAATGAATCTCCAAATATCTTAAAGGTGGAATTTAAGGCAAAAACTACTACCTGTGTTAAAAGAGGAGATACTTTGCTAGGCATGGCGATAAACACCTATAATCCCAGTGCTTGGGAGGCAGGAGGCAGAGGCAGAAGGATGGATAAAAATGAGATGAGCCTGATCTGCAGAGCAAGTTCTGGACCAGCCAAGGCTGCATAGTGGGGGTGGTGTGGGGTTGGGAGAATCTGTAGAACATTCTGAAGCCAAGGCTGCAGAGTGGGGGTGGTGTGGGGATGGGAGAGTCTGTAGAACATTCAGATTAATGTCTCTCAAGTCGTAGGTAACTGCGTGTCCTATCAATTTTCTTGCCTCTCCAATCTCCACAACAAATGTTGCCCATGATCAAGCATTTGACAAATACTGTTTACTGACGGAAGACTATAATATCCCTGTAGCTTAACTGGGAACTGACATCCAACCAAGGACTACGAGAGACTGAGAATTCTGTGAACACAATGACAGAGGGTCTGTGGACACAAGGTTTTCTATGAACGTCTAGTGTCAACACACATGCATAAGCACATACACTCCCATACAGCTGTGCACTCACAAATATGCAACAACATGCACACCACACACATACATATGCACAGAAATTAAGGGTATCTGCAGCTGAAGGGAATACAGGCGACCTTGCCTCAGAAAAAAGATGACAACATCCAAATACCACTTGAAATGAGTCCTTTGCCTCTTTGTCTTTTTGAAACAGGAAGTCTCAGGGGAAGAGAGAATGTTCCATCTACAGTCACTGCCTGCTTATTGATGACATTCTAAAGGGCATTGTTCCTCTTGAGAACACACGAGACTCTACAAAGAACCATCACACGGAAATGACTGCTCAGATCATTTTCGTTCTCTGAGATGAATTAAATAAAGGTCATTGAGAAGACCTAGAAAACAAGCTGGGAAGGACAATGAATCACAAATAGCCAAATGTGAGGGTTTGCGTCATCCTTCCTGAGAGAAGGGTCCTGTTTTCACGGCTCTTAGCTGAGACACCCTGAATGCATTGTCCACCAACAGCTATGAGAAGGTGCAGTTTTCCTGAGTGTGTACTCTGCGCCTGGATGCTTGGCTATCCAGCACTGTCTTGCTTGGTGTTCTCTGCCATCTTTGAGACAGGCATGATTAGTTTGCCTACTTTGATACAGGTAAGGCTTTCAGAAAATTTGCCCAGCATTGTCTCAGATTCTATCTGTATGCTGGAGAGGCTTTCCTTCTGCACAATGTGACAACACTTTTACCTCCAAGTGTCCTGCGGATTTCATTCTTGGATAGAGTGTACCATTTTCAGTGAGTATCTTCACCACAAGGAATGGGTGTGATATTTGGTCATGGTGCTTTTTGTGGCATGTTATTTGCATGTTTACACAGAATTAATTCATTTCTAATCAACTTTCTTCCCCAAGATTCCCCCAATCATCTGTGAGATGTCAATGATTTCAATGCAGGAAACAGAATTCATTCTTTCTCTTCTCAGTCATATACATCCAAGGTCAAATGTTAATTTATGTTGTATCCTAGTATGTAGGGACACAGTAAGATCTCCTTCTAGATGTATACCAACAGCTTTCAGCTACTCACACTTGCTTTGTCTTGATAAGGCTAGAGAGCCAGCCCATTACTGCAAGTGGTGGTACACAGAGCCCAGGAGTATAGCTCAGTGCCTGGCATGCATGAGGCCATGGGCTCTACTTCCAGACCCAACTCCGTGCTTTTCATGTTGCATCTATATTGGAGACTCATTGGCCTCCTCCAAACTTCAAAGTCTCATCAGTAAAGTTCCACTTGGACACCTGGATAGCAGTCACCAGTGTATTGTACATAACTTGACATTTCTGGACACTGATATTCAGAGTCTCCTCAGAAAAACGCTCATTGTCTTGTGGGCTGTTGTTGTGATGCAACAGAAAATTTACTTCTACATTATTTCTAGAATGCAACAAGAAGCTTTGTTCTTTGATAACCTCCCTTCCTGGAGTTCTATTACGCTATTATCATGGTACCCTAGTATATGATGTAGCTATTTGTCTCTGTCTAGGATTGTGTATCTAAGTATGTTAAAGAAATAAAAACTACTTGAGTCAAAATTCCCCAGAGAGAATAAATAAGAGATACATTTCTTGGATTTTTGATTTTTTTTTTAACAGTGACTCTCTACATAGCCCTGGCTATCCTGGAACTCATTATATAGATCAGACTGGCCTTGAACTCATGCAGATCTGCCTGCCTCTGGCACTAAAGGCATGTGCCCTCAACAGTCTTCAGTTAGCTGTTAACCCAAAAGGAAACTCAAATGTTCTAAGTCATTCTTGACCTTGGCTGATGAGTTTGCTGTTGTTATACCAGTTTCTAGAGGGAGAAAGAGAAAGAAAATGGCAAGTGAGGTCTAGTTTCCCTTCCTCTTGTCTTGTCTGGGTAGCATCAAAAGCTTTATGTTGGGAGCTGGGGTCAGGAAGAAATGTGCCATGGCTTCCTCTACCCAACCCTTCCCCTGGAATTATGTGAAGAACAGAAGTTCCTTCAGACTTGATGTAACTCACCAGTAAGATCATTTGTCTTTGACATTACTTTGCAGGCAGGTTTTCTACTAATGACTCAATTTCTGAGTGTTCAAAAGTATGGCACACAACATTACAACATTCATTTGATTATTCTTTACAATGGTCTCCATGTGAACTGATGTCCCTTTTCATCCTTAGAGTCATCTCCATGCTTTCCCTTTTATGTATCAAGCTGATATTTGTCTAGTTTTCCATTATGTGTTGGGAGCCCTGCCACCTACTTTTAGACCAGTACAATGGTCTCCAGATGAGGCAAAAGCCCACAGGAACAGTTATCATGGAAATGTTAAGCTACACAAAGTAGGGATGTCCTATGATATTTTACTGAGGGAGAAATCACTTATGTGAGAAGCCAAGAAAGCTGAGAACCAAAGGTACGCTTGCTGCTTTCTGAGATTCAAACCCAAAACAAGAGCAAGTCTCCTTCCGCCCAGCACTTTTATTGCTCATCCGTTCTATGTACCTGTGACTATGCCTGCTTGGGTGTGGTCAGCACTGCAGGTACATAAGATCTCTCCCTACAATTCCCCTTTTAGTCTAAAGAAAAGATTTAAACTTAAAAAAAAACTAAACACAATAAGACAAATTACGACAAACAAATTATAAATCACCAGGAGATATAATAATCTACCTATATCCTATCCTAAGCATATCTATTCCATCTAAACCTAACTTAATATGAAAGAGATGCCCAAGTCTGAACACCTCCTTCCAATCCTAACCCTAAAGAATTGAAAACTAACTCTAAACAGGTGTAATGTCAACAGTAGGAAAAGGAGGTGTAGTATTCTCAGAATACTTCCTGCTGAAATGGGATGACAATACCCTCATGGGATCCTGTAAGAAGAAAATGTTAATGTAGTGAAAGTCTCAGGAGGACAGGTTACAATATTTGTACCCAGTCTCTGTTTGGAGGGAGATGCTTGATTGAAGTTCTTGATTGGAGTACTTATCTTTACTGAAGTTCTTGTCTGAGGCTCTGGCCAGAGTGTAATAAGAAGGTGCACCATGTCAGCTAATTAGTCTGGAGTTGTCTAGAGCGATGTAATTCCATATAGGTTTCAGGGTGGTAATTGTCAGCTCAGATGCATCAAGTAGAATTGGGTGGAGTCGATGAAGTGGGGCCCCATTTTCTTTCTGAAGTTTTTGAAGATTGCTGTTAGGAAATTCCAAATGTTATTGTCAAAAAATTTCAATTTTATATGTATGCATATTGGGAAAGGCAACAATAAGGAAGATAGTGAATATGAGGGAAGTTAGACTTTCAGAGAAGAACTGAGTATAAACAGATGACAGTCCCTAGATTTTGTTTTCTTCTGTCTTACATCAATGCCTCCTTGATATAATACAATAACTCTTAATTTTATTTTAACCACATGCTTAGATTTAGAGGAGCAGAACCAAATCCAACTCCAAAGCCAGTGTTGGTTTAAGTGAATTGGGACCAAAAGAGTATTAGGAAGTAAAGAGAAATAGATTTTATAAGGATGTAAGTTGAGAGAATTAGACATTGATACCAAATATCAGAGTCTTCGTTGTTTGATGGTTCTTTTGGCTAGGAATCCTCTCTTTTTTAGGCATCTACACGTTAAGTGTCTTCCTGCCTTTTGGAGATAGGTTTTCCTGTTAAGAAAAGAATAAAACACTTCCCTTTCCTTTGTGAGGTCTCTGTATATGGCATGGAATATGACTTTGTAGATGAGCTGTCATCTTTTCTCCTCCCAAGGTTTTTCCTGTTCTGATCGAATCTTGATCAATTTTGATGGAGTCCAAAGCTTTTCTTCTCCTGCAGAAATAAAGGCAAAAACCCTTCTCCAACATAACACAAACCCTGGTTTCCAAACTGAGGTCATTACATCCTTGAAATATGCCAGCTGATTTAGTTCACAAGTTTTTCTTTTTCTGTAGTCCAGTGTATTTCTGCAGCTGTTTGTCCTTTCTCATTAGCATTAAGAAAGTTTAGTGTTAATAAAGCATTATGTAGTCTGTGTTTGGGGGTCTTTGTTCCCCCTGGCTGTTGATGGAGCATTTCTTTTAATGTGCGGTTAGATCTCCCAACCAGTGCTTGTCCTGTGGGATTGTATGGTATACCAGTTATGTGCTTTATGTTATACTATTTGAAAAACTGTTCCAATTTGCTGGAAACATGCTGGAGCACTGTCAGTTTTTATTTCTGCAGGTATACTCATAATGGCCATCACCTCTAAGAGGTGTGTGATAACAGAATCAGCCTTTTCAGAGCTAAAAGTAGTGGCCCACTGAAACCCTGAAAATGTGTCTATGGTATGGTGCACATATTTTAAACTTCCAAATTCTGGGAAGGGAAACACATCCATTTGCCAAATTTCATTTTTGCGAATACCTGTGGGATTACTGCCTGCTGGTAAGAGTTTGATTATAGAATGAACAGGTGGGGCAGTTTATTATTTCCTTGGCTTGTTGCCAAGTGATAGAAGCATCATTATTTAAGCCTTTGCTATTAACATGGTGTTTTTAAAAATGAAATTCTGAAGTTTCTAGCACACTTCCTATTAATAAATAATCAATCTCATCATTACCTTGTGTCAGAGGACCTGGCAGACCCGTATGGGATCTAATGTGTGTTTTATATATATAAGATGAGTTCTATTTCTGATAGTTTTCTGTAATTGTAAAAACAATGAGGTTAATTCCATATCATCAGGAATAAATTCAGCAGTCTCAATGTGTAAAGTGACACTCTCTGCATATGTTAAGAGGTTCTGTAAAATCCATAAGTATCATGAGAATGGCATACAACTTTGCCTTTTGTACAGAGTTGTAAGGGCTTCGAACTACTTTGCTTATATTTCCTGATTTATAACCTGCCTTTCCTGACTTGTTTGCAACAGTATAGAATGTAGGGACTCCAGGGATTGGCTTTTTTCTTACAATATGTGAAAGGATCCAAATTGTTTTATGAATTTGATTCTCTCTCTTTTGGGATAATTGTTACTAATAGTTCCCAAAAAGTTACTGCAAGCACTTTGCCAATATTCATTATCTTTCCATAAGGAGGAAATTTCCTCATTAGTTAAGGGCACAATAAACTCTGTTGGGTCCCTTCCAGCTAGTTGATGAAGCCTTAATTTGCCTTTAAAAATCAAATCAGAGATCTTTTCTGTAACATGTAGTTTTTCCTGCCACCTGCCTTCTCAGTCCCTAAATAACACACAATACACTATATTAATTATGAAGCCGTTAGCCATTTTCTTGGTCTCTTTTCAACTAGCTCTGACTTCATTATTAACCCATAACTGCTAATCTGAGTATTTCCACATGGTCTTCTCTTACTGGAGAAAGGCTCCGGACCTCTTATACCTCTGGTGTTCTACATGGTGACTGACTGTGCCTCTGTTTCCCAGAACCCTCCTCAACTCCTAGTCCCACTTATCTTTCTTCCCTATTGGGAAGCTTTATTTAATCAACCAATAAGACAACATATATATATAGAAGGACTTCCCGATCACTTTTCTATATATGTCTTCAGTTTTTTATTCTGTTTATGTGGCAGAAATATTCATTCTAGTATGATATCTTCCCTCTGCATCAAAATCCCTGAGGGGTATTCTCTAGAAGGTAACATAACCAGAATACAGTTTAGTTTTGGATCCACATGGTCCACATGTGCTTCTAGTATTCTTTTTTCTGCCCATTCTAATAATTTTTAAGCCTCAGCTGATAGTATTCATGGACTATTTAAGTCCTTGTCTCCTTTTAGGGCCATCTTTAGGTGTTTTTTTTTTTTCTTTAGGTGTTTTAAAGCACACCCTTCTACTCCAATAATTGTCTGTAGTTGAGAAATCTCTCCTAGTAGTTTTTGAAGATCATTTAGAGTCTGGTAACAGTCTCTCCTGATCTGTACTTTCTGTGGTCTAATTTTTTGTAGATCTATTTTATAACCTAAATAATTAATAGAATCTCCTCTTTGTATTTTTTCAGGGGCACTCCGTGATCCCCAGCGAGGTAAAATTTCCTTTACTGCCTGAAACATCTTTTCAAATGTTCCTTCCTTTGAATCAGTCAACAGTATATCATCAATATAATGGTAAATTATGGATTGTGGAAATTGTTTGCGAATTATTTCCAAAGATTTTTTTGCACAAAATCCTGGCACAAAGTAGGACTATTTAACATTCCTTGTGGCAAAACCTTCCATTGAAATCTTCTAATGGTTGAGAATTGTTATAGGTAGGTACTGTGAAGGCAAATTTTTCCCTATTTTTTTCTTGTAAAAGTATAGTGAAGAAGCAATCTTTAAGATTGGTTACTATAATAGACCATCCTTTAGGTATCAGAGAAGGCAATGGCATCCTAGGCTGTAGAGAGTCCATAAGCTGAATTACTTTCTTGATGGCTCTCAGATCAGTAAGCATCCTCCATTTACTAAATTTCTTTTTGATAACAAAAACAGGAGAATTCGACAGACTGGTAGATTCTTCAATATGTCCAGCATTTAGCTGTTTCTGAACCAGCTTTTCAAAGGCCTTTAGTTTATCAGAGGTCATAGGCCATTGCCCTACTCAGACAGGTTCATCTGTAATTCATTTTAAGGGTAGGGCTTTTGGTTGCTCTGTGGGTGTGGCACTATTATCCTGTGTCTGTATAGCCTGTATGGTTGGCATCTGTTTTCTGTAGTGCCTTACAATATTTTTTCTACCACCAAGAGTGTGTTTATGATTCATATCTGATACTGGAGGAATGTTAATCTGGGTATTTCATTGCTGTAATAGATCACAACTCCAGAGATTTATAGCAATGTCTGCGACACATAGCCTCAGTCTTCCTCTGTGTCCTTCTGGCCCTATACACTGAACCCATCTTGTGCTTTGTTTTACATGAGACAGAGTTCCAATCCCTAAGTATTGAACATTTACTTCTTGTAGGGGATTTTTGAGTTACGACTGGTGACATCAGTTCCAGTATCTACAAGGCTGATAATCACGTTATTATTTACCTTATATTACTTACCTTAACTGGTAATTTGGGTCTGTGATTCTGTATAGAAGTTTGCCAAAATATATGGTTTTTTTTGTTTCCTCCAGTTACGACTGGTTAATCCTCAGTAGCTAATCTATCATCCAGAGCAGCATTTATAATAGGCAGTGGATCTTCTAATTGTCCTAGGAGAGATTGACCTCCACAGTTACTGTTAATGATTGGACCACTTTTGACATGGGGGCCTTCCAGAGTCCCCTTGAGGAGTTTCCTGATTTTAACGAGTTACCTTGTTTGTCTGTGGTCGACCTATATTCATTGGTCCAGTGGCAGCCTTTGCCACATGGCCTACATAATCCAGAAGGCAGACCTTCTGTTTGAGTCATTCCTAGGAGGAGCAATATTTCTAACAATGCTTTGCGTACAATTTCTTCTTAGGTGTTCTATTCTACCACAGTTAAAACATCTGGTATTTCTATGTCTTTTTAAACCTCCAGAGATTGCTTTTCCTACCCAAGTTTCTATAGCCTCGCAGTTAAAGCATTTGACATCTTGGGGCCTCTTCAAAACTTTAGAAATAGCCTCTCCTACCCAAGCTTCTGTATCTTGATCTTTATATTCAAGGTTAGCTGTATACAGGACCCATTCCTCCAATGGTGTCGATCTTATTTTTAATGGCCAAAGTACTTGTTTGCATTGTGGATTTGCATTTTCATATGCCAAAGATTCTATAAGGAGTCACCTAGAATCTGAATCTGTTACCTGTACTTCTACTGCTCTGGACAATCTTTGTAAGAATTCAGTGAACCTTTCTCTTAGACTCTGTTCCACTTTGGTATAGGGTTGTATTTTCTCTTCTGGGTCATGAACCTTATCCAAAGCATTCAGAGCTGCTGTACATCACAAAGACAAGATGTGTTCATCATACGCAGCCTGAGCCTGTGAATCAGCATAAGCAACCTCACCAAGAATCTATCTTGGGGAGCTTCATAATCTTTCTTTAGGCCTGGAAGCTCGAGGGCTTTTGCTTCTTCCCTCCATTAAGCTCTCCATTCTATTTGAGATGAATTTTCCAGCACCGCTGAGGCTAATTGGCTCCCTTCCTTAAGAGTCACTCTGTTCGTGGTTGCCCATGAATTCAGGAGCTCCCTGGCATAGGGTGAATGAAGATCGTAATTAATAATGGCTTCCTTGATTCCCTTCAAATCCTTCATCAGTATTGACTCCCATCGATAAGAAACAAAGCCATTTGGGTCCTTTTTCATTGCTGGTTTTTCAGTGATAGATACTGGGAAGACAATAGGAGAGGGCATAATAACCTTAGGGAGGTCTTCCCAGCATCTGAGAGGTGTAGGTAAACCTCTGTCATGACCTGTTGCTTGTATGTCTGATTCTAATGTATAGATTGGAGGTCATCTAAGACTTGAGATCTATTTATTATTGTTTCCCTGAGCACTTGAAGTTCTTGGGTCAAATAAATTTCAAAGGACTTCATAGACTCTGTCAGCTTCTTGGATTCATTATTTATATGTGATTCCAAACATTTAATTTTCTCATCCTTAGATATTATCTGAATGGCATGTAAATTGTCCTCCAGGAACAGTGTTCTGTCTGATAGCTGGTGGTTATCCTCAGACATGGAATGAATTTTTCTGTAAGTTTTCCAACCTGAAGTTTCAATATTTGAATTTTATTAATGGAGTCATCAGACATGGAACGAGTTGCTTCTGATAGCCTTTTCATGTCATCCTGAGTTTATCCTATTTTGGCCATTAGGGCAGCAGTCATGGAACCAATCCTGTCCCCTAGTGGCCATTGTTACATTCTAGGGTGTTCAACCTGTCTGTCATTTCTCCATTGTCCTCAAGATTTTGGATTCTTGTCTCTAATTTACCAATAGTTTGCACAACTTCCCTCCTTACTCCCCTATGATCAAGCTCTCTCTTCCAGGATATTATGTGGATTATGAAGCTAATCGTTAGCATTAGACATAAATATATTTGGGGCATGTTATAATCCTCTCCCAGGATGTCATTCATTTAAGAAGCAATGAGATCCTAACCTTCTGCACCATAAGATTATCCGCCATTGGTATAGAGTAGTTAATGTTAAAGTACCAGAATACTAAGCTTACCTTCAACGATTTCGGGCTGAGGTACGGATCGTTACTTGCAGTAACTCGGTTTGGCCAGCAGGTGGCATAGGTGTACCGCCAAACTGTTCTATCGCGGAAGCTAAGCATATTCCAAAGAAAATCTGAAAAACTCTAAGCCTCTTTTACAGAAAATTAGTGGACAGTATTTTGTTGAAAGGAATGGAAAAGAGCCCCGCGCAGATTGCGGGAACCTGCGGGAAGGAAGGGGCCAAGTTCGGCAGAGGCTGGTAAGGGAGAAGACGGCTGCTCAAGAAATCCCGGGTGGGGCTCCCGTGGTTCCGAGCCTGCGGCGGGAACAGGACATGCTGGCAAGCAGGGATTCAGCGACTCTGTGGCGTGTGGGGCTGGGGCTGGCAGTGGCTGGAGAACAAAGGAGATGGAACCCCGTTCTGAGGAAGAAAACCCCGCCAAGCGGGAGAACCGGACTGCGTTGGGAAACCCCGTGACTTAGGGGGGACCACTCTGGGGGGGGGCATAGGCCACGCACGGCGGCTGGGTAAACTTACTTCCTGACTCCTGACACTGGACATCGTGTCAAAGTAGGGATGTCCTGATATTTTACTGAGGGAGAAATCACTTACGTGAGAAGCCAATAAAGTTGAGAACCAAAGGTCTGCTCGCTGCTCTCCGAGATTCAACTGGAACCCAGAGAGAGAGCATGTCTCCTTCCCCCAGCACCTTTACCCCTGTACGTATGGGTGTGGTCAGCGCTATGCCGTAAGATCTCCCTACACAGTCTGGCTTGGCTGGGACGGACTGCGTGACCTACACTCTCTCTTCTCTCTGATAGGGTTGATTCTCTTGGCAGTTTTAGTGGCATTTTATCAATCATGCATGGGAACCCCATTTTCTCTCAAATATTTCTCTTTGGGAGCTGATGCTTCTGGGGATGCCAGCTGTCACTTCAGACCCCGGAGCTGTTCTGATTCAGTGCTGCCAGAACTGGAGTCAGATCACCCCTATTTTGGTAAATATGTTCTGAACAATATTGTTCTTGAAAATGCGTGCCTATGTTTATCACCTTTTAGTTTGTAAAAACAGGATGTACCTGGCTTGATAATTGGCCAAGCTAGCAAAATGGTTAAGTGTTGTTTTGGGCTTAAAGATGTTTTGATGTAGAAGTTGGGAAAAACATATTTGACATATTTTTTTTTTTTGCTGGAGGCTAATGTTGGATGGGGAAAACTTGTTATTATGGAAAACATGCTTTTTTGACGTATAAATAAAGATGGTTGGAGCTATTCAGGGCCAGGCACTTGTGTGAAGCTCATCTGGTGGTTGACACTTTATTTCTTCGAGCCGATGCCTCTTTCCTGTCTCAGGACCGGAGTCCAGGCTGTGGCTGGACCGCAATACTCATGGATGGCCTAACAGGTGATCTTAGAAGGCTTTTTAGCCCTGGCCACCATTAGAGGACAGTAAGCAGCTGGCCTTCACCAGATCTTCACCATGCTGGCGTCATGACTTCATCCTTTACTCTCCAGAGTTGTGAGAATCCGCTGCAGTCCATGTAAGTCTGAGACAGTACTGGTGGTCTTCATTCTGCAATGCAGAAACATGGGGAGATGACTATCACCATCCCCAGTCACCCAAGTGCTGCCAATGGCTTTAAGCTGAGGAATACTGTAACACTAGTGACTTCCTTAAAATAATGTATGACATAGCAAACACAAGCACTCCACTCTGGTTGCCAAGTGGAATGGCCTGGGAAGAGGGGTAGGCAGCTCAGAGAGGCCTCTGCAGAGGTCAGTGAGGGAGGAGAGTCACAGAGGGTTTGGGCAGCAGTACGGGCCAGCAGGACTTGGGGGGGGGGCTCCAGGGAACAGGAAGGAGAAGAGGTACAGGTGTGACCCCGTCTCCGGGGCTCTGGAATAATAGATGTTGGGTGGATGAGAAAGAGCAAGGCCTGGCCCTGTCTCCTCCAAAGCATAGCTGGCTCCCAAGCCAGGCATCACGGTGACAGACACCACACGTGCTCACTCCGTGTGCCAGGCATCATGGTGATAGACACCCCACGTGCTCAGTCCATGTGCCTGCTGCGTGCTTACTGCCGAACCAAACGTTAGCCTCCACTGCCACTGCATCTGAGACAGGCCTGTTTGGGGTCTGAAACACACACACACACACACATCAGCTCAGACACGCTGGGATCGCTTCCAAGCAACCCAGAGAGTTTTCCAGGAATCTGAAAAGTGCTGCTGACTGCATAGCGGCCACTTCCCCTTTCAGGGACCTCTGGGAATGGACTATGGTGGGACAGTTACACCTCAGGTTGCTTTACACCAGACTTAAGTATGAGCCTGGGGCTGTGTAAATGTTAGCTAAACGCTCTATCACTGAGCTATAGTCCCGACCCTTATTTGACAGTACCTGCCTTCAACCTGCAATCCTCCTGCCTCAGCCTCCATGGTAGCTGGGTTGATGGCTTCGATGCCACCAGGCCTTGCCCATGACTCCTGTTTTCATGGGAAACAAACAAGAGTCAGGGGAGTTACATGAATGCTGTATCTGCCTCACATTAACAAATGACTATCCAGAGCGACAAAGAAGTTGCCACTGAACACCTGAGGGAGGTTACAACCGCATTCCAGACGTTTCACTGAACACACGCTTTCTACTTTTGTCTCACTTAAAAATGAACATGAAAATATCAACCAACATTCATATTGGAACTGCCAACTGGAACCAAGGTTGTTGCTAGAAAAATGGCCGGCAAGAGCTTTCTGCACCGGTAAGTTGGTTACGTGGGTTCCGATGGAAGTGCACTGCATACTTTATTATTTATAATCATATCCTGATTCGGGGTGCTTGGGTGCATGTGTATCACTCAAGCTTTTGTTCACACTTCTGATTCTGGAGTGGCGGTTGGTAAGCACTGGGTGGCACATCACTGTCCTCGGCGCTTTCCTCGGGCGAGCCGCATGAAGGCCAGGCCCACATCAGGGAACGCTGCGCTGGCATGGGCAGGGCATAACTTTTACTCAGCAGCAGGGTCCAGTGCAGCTGGGGCACCAGGGAATGAAATCCATGTAGCATGACTTCTAACAGGTCTTAACAATAAAATCCCAGAGTCAGAGGGCAGGGCTAGCCACTAGTTAACCATGGAGGCCTGGAGGTCTGCAGACAGACAGGAGGTGGTAAGGCCGGAGGGGACAGGAGCTCAGTCTTTTCAGCTGGGAAGGGGAGGTAAGGTGGCTGTAGTTTGCTCCTTCATGTCTCCAAACTCTCAGCATTCAACCCGATCTGACCTTCAGACAAGCAAGATGTTACCACAAATCCACGCCCCGATCAAGTAGCCCCTCACAGTGAACACCCACCACTCTACCAGCAGGCTTAATGGGTATGGAAACTGGGTCGGTAGACAGTGACCTGCTTCTTACATTTTCACAATTTAGAACCACACTGACGTCTGACCTCCCCCTGCTCTCACCTCTCATTGTTCTGACGCAAGCTAGAGCCATCCGAGAGGGGGGACCTCAGCTGAGAAAATGCCTGCATAAGATCCTGTTGCAGGGCATTTTCTTGTTCAGTGTTTGACGGGGCGGGGCCTAGCCCATGTGGGTGGGGCCATCCTGGGCTGGTGGTCCTCAGTTTTATAAGCAAGCACACAACCAGTAAGCAGAACCCTTTCCTGGCCTCGGCATCAGCTCCTGCCTCCTTCGGTGATTAACAGAGATGTGCCAGCATAAGGCAAATGGCTCTTTTCTCCTCTGGTCGCCTTGGTTATGTTTCGTCACAGCTGTCTTTGGGAGGACTGTGGAAGGACTTTGGCCTAGAAGAGCCACTGAGTGTTGAGGCCTCGTGGGCTGTTCTGAAGGAGCTTGGAAGGCAAGTGTGTAAAAGCGGTGCAGACGATGAAGGTTCAGAAGGAGGTAAACCCTCTACCCGGCCATCTGAAGTAATAATCTGTGGTTCTGGTCAGCTGACTCAAGAATCAGCTGGCTGCGATTATCAAGGGACCAGAGCCACTGAAGCAAAGCCTTTGCTTCTCTGGGACACTTGATGTTGGTCAGCTGGGGCTGAGGAACTGTGTGACATCAGCCCGGCATCACTGAGGTGAAATCTTCTGGGAAGTGTTTCCTCAGGGTCAGCTCACAGAAGCTGCTCCAGAGACAGCCAAGGTTGTGCCTCATGCTGGCAGCTGGACTTGGTGGTGCTGGTTTTGAAGGCACAAGGGGATCCTGGAGGGCAGCTGAGGCTTGGCACAGAGAGAGGCCAGGAGAAGCCATTGGTGAAGGCGCCCGCGGCCTTGGTGGCAGTTGAAGGCCCAGGATAAAAGGTGTCATGCAGAGAAGTTGAGGCTCACTGCTTTGGTGAGCCTGACCCACCGACCCTTCCTGGGAGCTGTATGTGGAGGACACTAGTCCATGCGGGAGTTTGGTTCTGAACACTCTCGCCCTCTTCCTCCACGCCCTGGGCCGTGCTAAAAACCATTGGATTACATTCCTAAAGCTAGACATCGAGGTCTGACCACCTCCTCTCCTGAGGCTGACTACCAGAGCCCAACCATCAAAAGCCCCCTTTGGCTCACCTAATTAACATGCCCACTTAAAATCAAACACCTCATCCTACCGTGGGGCTTCCCTTTATAAACAAACCATCATTTGCCTATGCTCGGCATCAGTCTCCTCCATGCAGACGTAGTCCATCTGGGACAGATGTCCCTGCCGCCAACCCCGTGTCCCCTTCCCTCCCCCCTCACCCTCTGCTTCCTTTATCACCACACCCTGTTCCGTTCTAACCCAGACCCCCCCCCCTCTTCTCTTCAGAAGGACACCTGCAAGGCCATCGCTGTTTTTCTGCCTGGGTCAGAAATGAGCCGCTGTAACTTCTCTTCCCTCTTTAGTAAAGGATCTCTCTGTGGAAACAGGTGTTTGGGTGTGGTTGTGCCTAATCCAGGGTCTGGAAGGCAGCCCCTGGCGTGTGGGAGTCCCCTTCAGCGCTCACTCTCCTGCCAGCTTCCATGGAGCTAAAGTTAGCTTTGCAGCTTAGCATCTGCTCGGAGGTGTGGTTAAAAGCTTATAAGCTCATCTCAGGCGAGGAAGCGTTTTAAGCAAGGGGAGACCCTTGCAATTGGGAACTGATGGGCAGGAAGAAGCTGAGGCTTAACTCCTAGGGGCCTGGGATGGATCAGAGTCTAACAGTTCTACAAGCTATGACCTACAACCTGCCCTTCCCAGCCTACATGGTGAGGTCTGTGGTCATCAAAGACACCACTTGGGCTTGCTTGAAACTTTTCCCGTAACTGCTGGAGAAGAGGCCCAAGCAGGGACTGACTCTTCTACTGGATGAGTGAGGGCCAGAGCAGTGGTTTTACACACTTTCACAACAAAGGAGCTGGAACATCCACCATTGGTAAGAAACCATACTCCTAGCCTCCTCCAGTCAAGCAGCAGGGGCTTGAGAAAGGCAGGAAGCAGAAGTCAGGATCTCGGATCCCGACAGCACCCAGAAAGAAGTACATCCCTTGAGAACAACCCTCCTACAGGGGCGTCACCTGAGTTGTACTCTGGTGTTTGGGCTGCTGGCATTTTCACTTGGAGGACAGAAAACCAGACAACACAAAGCAAAACAAAAGCCAACCCAAACGGGTCAGGTTCAGCTTTCCGTGACCTGTGAAGAGGAACTGTGCAAGACGTTGGTAGGTTCAACACCAGATCCATGAGGTAACGTCTCGGGACGTTTCGTGTCAAAGGAGGAATCATTAAGACCTTCTTTAGTCCAAGGAAGAGCTGACAGAGCTATGGCAGCCTCGGTTCCCATCAAAGAACGGGAATGGCATCAGGGTGACCCCAGGACCTGTCTACCCCGAGAGCCCAGGAGGGGAGGGCTGGCTGGCCCTGCCCAGGGGAGGCGGCTGGGATAGCGGCTGAGGACTGCTATGCATCCAGCCACTATCCATCGCGCTTCCTCCGTCTTTCGGGGTGTTGTGGAGGGGAGCGAGGCAGCCATAGCTGGGCGTTTGATGAGTGACTGCAAGAGCGCCTGCAGAGGAGCACGGGCGACAGGGGCAAATGGGACTCCTGAGTCTCTCAAGCGCTGAGCTGGAGGAGCTTCAGACTGCGTGTGACCGAGAGAAACAAGCTGGAGTTGAATAAATCCTCCAGACTCGCTTCTCAGTAACACTGGCAGTCACTTCACTTTTATGGTTCTGTAACTCCCCAGGAGCTCTCTTACCTTGTCTCCAGCTTCACTGAAGGTTCCCGCCGACTCGAGAGAACAGAGTGCTGGTTTTCATATCCTGCACAGTGCAGGAGCACACCTCCCTGTGGAGAGAGCACGGAGCAGGACACCCAGGGAAGAAAACGGAAGGGGGTGTGCACTGTCTGTACCTGACACTGGGCTCCTGCTGGCTTCTGCTCCACAGTGGAGTCACCTTCTTCACTTGAAGCCATCCGTCTGGCGGAGACTTAAAAAGACACCAGGAGCCAGGTTGCTTGGCATACGGATAGCTTTGGACGTTCAGCAGACAGCACAGATGTTTCTAAGAAGTGCAGAGAAGCAAACGTGCATTGATCTGTGCCCTTGCGAGGCCTGGCTGTACAACACAGCCGGTGACACAGCTTCGGAGCTCGAAGACCCACATGTGAAAGGACGGACACGGGAACACCTCCGCAAGGGCAAGGGCGGCCCGTCCGTCTTCCCTCCTAGGTGACTGGTTACAAACAGGTTATTATTACTAAACAGGGGTGGGAAACTGGGAGCCTGGCGTGACACAGGCCTTTAATCCCAGCACTAAACATGTGTTAGAAAAAAATTAATAAGCAGCACAGATCAGGTTACATGATCTGGTAAACTCAGTGTCATCTAAGATTATACAAATATTCCTAATGGGAATTCTTTCAAAAGGAAGAAGAAATAAGAAGTCAAAACAATTCACCAAGCAAACAACACAATCTGACCCCTCAAACTCAGCAGTGGAATGGACGGACAGGGACATTTCAGGGTTTTCAGTCATGCTGGCATTTCCCAAGCCAGCAACTGGGGGCAGGGATGGGTCAGAAGGTCATGCCAATAAAGGAGGTTAATTTTTTTTTCTCAAATGACCCAAGACCCATAATTCAACCTTGGCACACATGTAATTTTTTTGATCTGCAAAATTTTATTAAGCAACAGCTGGACAAATTACAATTTCAAATCATCAAGGAAAAAAAAGAGAGTATCTCATCTCAACAATAAAGGCAAAGTAATCTGGACAAACTACACCATTTTGAATGCAAACTATTAATCCCTTCTAGAAACTTCCTGCACAATTGCGTATACAAAGTACATACAAAGATAGGCAAATAAAGGAGAGTTCACTGAGAAGCAAGGGTGACTCTCAACAGATCTTGTCTGGAAAGTTAAACAAAGCAAGATGCTGGATTAAAAACAAAATAATAAATAAACAACAGCAGGGCAGGGAGGGGCTGATGTGTGCACAACAGGGCACGCTGTTCCCCAAGTGTGGACAAGAACATGCTGGTGGTCTCGTTGGGTCTGTGACCCATGCACCCCACAATGCACATTCATTGAAAAGTCAGAGAGGGGGAAGGTAGAAGCCAGCAGTAGCAAGAGTAGAGAACGTGGAAATTCCGCCCAAATTTACAGTACTAAAATAATGCATTTATGAACAAATGGATACAACACACCTTTGGTAAGTAATACAGGGCCTTTTTTCACTCAAATGTATAACCCATGCTTTTCTACAACACGAGAAAAAAATTATCTACAATAAACAAGATCTTAAAACCCGACCCTTCCCCTTAAAACAACTTGTAAACAGAAAATACAGACTCAGTTAAAGTCACAAGAAAACTGCACAAAGCTGGGGGTAAAAATGGAAACAGTATAACCCACAAGCCTCCAGAGTTCATCAGGAGACACACACAGTGGTGCAGAGTTCTGAACTGTATGCTACCATAAGGTCCCAGGAAATCAACTGACAGCTGGAGCCCCGCTAATGTTGTCAACCCATCCACAGCCCACACAGGGACAGCACAGGTTCCCATCCCACAGGCCCCTTTGTCAGAAAGTCTTTTGAATGAGAAGATGCAGCTCTCTTGCACACGAATGCTCTAAAGGAGGCAGGCTGTGAACACTCCTTTCTCGGCCTGCCCTCAATTTGAGGCACACACAGTCCCTTATTTTACTTAAGGGTGCCCACTGAGGGAAAGCACACTCACAGGAACTTACACTGTACTTGGATTTGGAGCTTCTGTAATTTTAGTAGACTAAAGATGATTCCAAACACACTTTAGGGGTGCTGGTTTCTGTTCAAGTAGACAGCTCCACCTCAGGATAAAAAACCTTTTTCTTTTCCTACAAAAAGACTATGTTTTGAAACATACTGTCACCCTCATGAAGGGGAAGATGAGTTGCTGAATTAGGCTACTGAAGCTAGAATGGAGTTTTCAAATTTGTGTAGACAACCCTTTCATTAAGAGATGGACAAAGTAGGCCAGGTACCCCCCCGGGACTCGCTCAAAGTACTCTCCAGCCCTGTGACAGAGCAATTCGACCCTGACCCCCTGACCTTTGATTACAGAATGGGCATTACACAAGGGAGCAGGGCTATGGGTGAAAATTACCAATACACAAAAGCTTTTGCTTCCTATGTCCATTAGAGCTCTGAGTATTTCTAGACTCACTGGTCCAGTTTTTCTCAGGATACAGATTGAAATGGGTAATTGCACTAACATCCATGACCTCTGTTGTGATGAGGTTAGAGTCAAACAAAACCTAAGGCTGGTTTCTGTTTACTAATATACTGTTTTCGTGCAAGGCTCTATGAAGCTGACTTTTTAAATTTAGGGATCTAATGAGACACTGCGACATTCACAATTGCTATTATAGCCATGAAGTATCTACAATTCTGTTTAAACTTGAGGAGAATCGAATCAAATGATGTTGACTGGATGAAACAATTTTTAAAAGAAGCCAATATCTTAAGTGACACTGTGTTACAACTGCTGCAGCCAGCAGCTTAGGGCATGTGTGGCACCCAGACTCACTCCTTAGCCTGGGAGAGGAGCAGACTGGGTGGCAGCTCACAGGCCAAGTCTCACTAAAGACAGGAAGCCTGCATTCCCATGGATGGAAAGTATCTTTTAGGAATGACTTCCTCCATATTTGATTTTATTTAGCACAGTTATAAAGAATGGCTTCTGCAGGTTCTGCAAAAACCCAGTTTGAGCTAAAAAAAAATGAGTGAAGATTATTAAGGTCTCTTTTTTGCTACTCTTATCTCAGGGATCTCTCGCTTCTTACTTTTAACTAAAATTTTCAAAATAAGGAGAAATACTATCTCAGGTTATGGTAGGTCAAAGAAACAGCCTATTTTGCATATAATCAATACCGAGATAAAGCACAAATGTATTTTTTAAGGGATTAAAGGATTTTCTCCCAATTCTCAAGAAAGTCACAAATTACTCAGCAAAAAACTGTTCTGTCATATTCTCTTTATTTTTAGCAGCAAAATATATTGCCACCAAGTAAGTCATTACAAAGGTACTATTTTTCTAAATAAATAATAAATTTGGCATAAATCACCAATACATAGCAACAAAATAGTTCCCTTGAATACCATAAAGAGTAAGATAAATAACTATCTTAGACAACAAAACAAAGGAAATTGCATTTAAGTTACTCCATAAACTCAAAGACTACAACGACATTGCACAACTAATGATAAGCACTGAAACACCTTATTAAGCAACAGAAATTTACGTAAACCAGCACAGTAATTCCCAACATACTATTCAACTCTTTCTGGGACAACTGACCCACCTAAGAATCAGCTCC
Source organism: Mesocricetus auratus (assembly GCF_017639785.1). Lineage (NCBI taxonomy): Eukaryota > Metazoa > Chordata > Mammalia > Rodentia > Cricetidae > Mesocricetus > Mesocricetus auratus. The sequence continues at coordinate 43,163,410 of NW_024429199.1, read as the reverse complement.
CATACTTTAAATTATACAGTGGAAAACTCCAGTATCAGCTGGGAGATGTCCTTGTCAACATTTCTTTGGAATTTGGAAAGAATGATGAGTGACTTAATTTTGCCTAGATAAAGAAATCAGTTTCTCTTCTAATTCTTAAACCAAACACAAGAAAAACAAAAACAAAAACACAAAACAATGTTTAAGGTCAAAATAGTTTTCCTCTAGCATCTTCCACTTGTCAGTTTTCAAATAAAACCCCAACTTATGAGTCAAAGGCAGCAGGCAGTTCTTGTGCTCTGGTAATGAACAGCATCACAGGTAAGAACTACAGCATAGACGGGCTCTTACTATCAGGCTTGGATACTCGCCCAAGGCGTGTTCCCACGAGGAGAAGGAAGTGGGCAAAGAGTCTACAATCAGAGTGAAGTATAAAGAGCCAACTCCCTAAGCCTGACGTCGCAACACGCCTTCTCCAGTGGTCCGTCCGTTAGCACAGTCTATGCACCAAAGACAGTTCTTTTCTCCCTTACAGAAAGAACACTGCGGAGCTTTCCCCAAGATCTGACCACATCCCTGTCTTTTAATATCCTGGGAAGTGCGCAGATACTGCACTTATAACTGAGGGAAGCATTCAAATCAACTTTAATACGGCCGAGGGAAGGAAGGGTGCAACTTCAAATCAAGTCCCACTCACACTTTAGAAAACACAGAGCCATGAGACCTAAAGAGAAAGATGTTTCCAGTAAAATGCTCCAAAGGAGTAGACAGTGGAGGTATCTGGTGATTGACCAGTCTAATGACTGTGACAGAAGCCCAGCTCTGCCCCAGCCTGGATCTGGCCACTGGCGGCCCTGACCTCCCAAAGTCAGGTGGGACTCTGACACGAAAAACTCGTGTACCCTCGAGAGAGCAGCCCTTTTTACCAGTCACCCCACCAGCTCACCCAGGGTCTGCAGAGTGATGTGAGGCTGTCCCCACGGCAATCTCTCCCCTCGCACACCGCCTGCCAAGTCACTTTCACACTGGTGGCAGCACCATTGACCTTGGCTTACATGAGCACAGCAAAGGGCATTTGCATGCATGTCCTTCATTCATACAGGTACCTCCTAGTGAGCAGCACATACGTGCGAATTAATCACTGTCCTCCCTCACAAGACAAGCTGAATCTTCCAGAGTTTTGGTTGTGTTGAAAAAAATTACTTTGCACTAGGGATAATGTCAGAAGGGCAACAGAGGGCAGAAAAGATGAAGAATGAGCACTAATACACACTCCGTACATCTAAAAGAGCAGGCTTGAAGCAATCTGTCTTCTTTCCAAAGGCCCTTGTCCTAGTCACTGAAAAGTAAATCAGTAAAACATTCTATAGCCAAGCTACATTGCCTTCAAGAACACAAGATACCTCAAATTCTTGGCTTCCAAATACCACTCTATCAAAAGAAGAAAGGAGGGACGACAAAGGATAACTCAACAATTGACCATGCCTAGCGATCAGCACCCTTCTGGCCTGCTGGCTTCTTCTACTGCCGGTGTCTCTGGTCCTCCTGGGTAGTAGCAGCACATCTCCCTCCGAAGGCCCTGGCACGTCTCCTCCTGCATCTGTCTTCATTTTAGGCGCTGAGTCACATTGGCCAGGGCCACAGCGAAAGCCTGCACAGCTGAGAAGGGGTACTGGAAGTCTAGGATGTACGCGTTCCCGTCAATGCGTCCAAACTGCATCACCTAGGGAAGAGGTGCAGAGAGCAAACCCATGACTGGAAGAAAAAGCCAGCAAACAGCCGAGGTGCCAACTCCCAGGGAAGCAGAGAGCACTGTCCAGTGGAGCTCCAGAAACCCACAAAACTGAGTCTGGGGGCTCCTAGAGCTGACTATAGGTGTGTAGGAGAGGACAGAGGGTCATGGTTGATAATGCAAGGGGAGGCCAGGTGCTCGCACGAGAGCTACAGGGGCGATAAAGTGGGTTCCCCAGGGACGACGAAAGAAGACTTCACCTTCTGAGAGAGACCAGAGATGTGCCAACTGTGTCCAAGGTCTTTGCCCCAGAGCAGGCTTCCCTGTCACCTCTCTAGAATATCACGGCCTCCTTTCTACCATGTTCCTCCTTGTCCTGCTCAACTTGTGACTTTGGCCCTTCCTATGGCCTCGGAACATGAGATTACAGCATCACAGCATAGGGTACACACTTACTTCTTTGTAGTCTTTTCCCATTTTGAAAGACACACGAGAACAATTACCTCCATGTCTTTCAATACTCTTAAGTCCACTTAGAATAAGGGCTGGCAAGCTTTCTGTAAAATGCTGACAAACATGTTAGGCCTGTAATTAATACTTTGTAGAACCACTCAACTTTGCTTATGTTAGATAAAAGTAGTTGTAGACTTGAGCAGAAAGAACTGTGTTTCAACAAAACTTTATTTGTAAACAGAGGGAAGGGTCTAGATTAATCCATGGGTCAGTATGCCAATTCTTGGCTTCGAAACTGCCGGCAGTAAAAGTATTTGATGAGTTAATCAGGCAAAAATGAAATTTTAAGATGGACGGACTTCTCAGGGTAGTCAAGGGTGAAGGGAAGTGAGGGTTACAGAGGCCACTGTGCTGTAAGAGACATGGCTTGTCGTCTACGGTCCTGATCTGCACCGAGAAGACTGCCTCCTATTAGAGAACTAGAGGGTGAATTAGCCATAAACAGAGACACAAGCAAACAGTAACTAGGCAATTAAAACATTTAGGAAACGCTCACCCAAGGATCAGCCATGACTCCCATGACATGATGCAGTGTCACCAATGCCTGCAGCTTAACCTGGGAAAGTGGGGCCGGTTCTCACGTGTACATATGAGGTAGGGAGGATGGGGGGGTAACACTTCTCCACAGCTGGTGAGGAACAGCTGAGAATATATACGATATCTGTCTATCCAAACTGCACTGTCTTGGGGGAAGCAAAGCCACAAAACGAAAAAGCAGGAAAGAGGTAACCAGGTTTGCCAGCTCCTGAGGGAAGCAGGGCGCACAATCCACAGAAGGAGGAGGAGGGCAATACACAATGGCAAAAATACAAATATCAGTAATAAAAATGTACGCTCTTTGCAGATATAATAACAGATCCAGAAAACCCTAAACTCTAGGAGAAACCTGCACCTGAATGACGAGCCGGCCAGGGAATGGGTGGGGCCTGTGGTCTTTCTAGTCTCACAGGGTCATCAGACTAGTGATGTGTGCATCACTTGGGTTTAAAGTACATGAGCAGGCATCAGAAGGCACTCTGATGATGAGAACCCCAACCAGCTAGCGCCCCAAGAGATGGGAGATGTTCCGCGTTTCCTGCCTGGCCTTTCATGGGCTTCCTCCTCCAGTCCACAGCACTGGCCCGTTTGCTCCTTACCTGCCGCCCCTCCAGCTCGATCTGGAAGTTCTTGGCGGATTCCTGCGTCACCCTTCCTCCAAAGTCCAGCTGGTACACCTGTGTGGCTTCGTTCCACAGGGGCTGCTTGTTGGCCATCACATACACGAAGCCCTGGCTGCCCAGCCGCCCGTCCTCCTTCTCACTGGCCTTGCGGCCCTTGAACTCGTCCAGCTCACTGGCCGTCCGCAGGCTGCGCTTGCTCTTCCAGCCCTTCCTGCTGCCCTGGCCCTGGTTCATCAGCTCGTCCCCGCTGATGAACAGCTCGGGCTCGCTCTCCGAGCTGTCCTGGAACTCGCTCGTCTTGTTCAGCTTCTTGGACTTCAGCTGCTCCTTCTGACTTTTCACCTTCTTCTTCTCCCTCCCCAGACGGGGGCTGGAGATGAGAGAGTTAAAGTCACTCAAAGTCCTGGCGTCCTTTCTCACTTTGCCCTCAGTGATGGCCTGAACGCTGCCTTCCTCTGCTCGGCTATCCAGGCGCTTCCGGTTCTTCTTCCCAAATTTTTCTGTTCTCTGGGGGACGGGGCTTTCTGTCAGAGAGAGGACTTCTTGGAAATTGTCTGCAGTCTCTACCATCACGTCTGTGCCCATGTGGCTCTGGAGCTCGGCGGGTGGCGGGGACACGAGAGGCTTCTCCACCAGTAAGTGGGACTTGGAGGGGAGCGTGCCCTGGGGGTTCTGCACAGTCGGGCAGGTGCCGTAGGAACTCCAGGGGTGCAAGGCGATGGGTGGCAGCTGTAAGCTGGAGCAAGTGCTGCTTCCCGGGTACGTGGGGGGCAGGGTGCAATAGGAGAGACGGGGTGGGTATGCTGGCTGCAGTGCAGCTGCAGGCTCCTGCTGTGCAAACTGTGCTGGGGGCAGGACATCCTTAGGGGCACACGGGGCTTGCAGTCCAGGCAGAGAGGGGTTGTTATAGCTGCCTGGAAATGGCACTCCTATGCCATAGCCTGTCTGGAAGGTGGCAGTAGGGCTGACTGGAGACTTGGGAGACACAAAGGGCACTCGAGCTACATCCAGGTGCTGGCCTTGCCCTAGCATCAGAGGGGACAGTTTTAAGGGGTTGGGCACCGCAGGCTGTGCTGTCCTTTCCTGAGGGATCCAAACGTCCTCACCCAGCACAGGGTCCCACTGGTAAGGGGGAGGCCGCTTCACTGTGACAGTAGCTTCCGGAAGTGGGGGATGCCTCAGAGGCTTCTCCAGCTGACAGTGCTGAGACAGGGCCTCGTCCTCTGTGAAGGCTGAATTGACATAATCAGTTCGGTCCCGGGAGGCGTCAGGAGGGCTCAGTAGGTTGTAGGAGGACTGGGAGGCCAGCGGGGAGGTGCTGACAGCATGGGCCAGGGCTGCACTTGGCTGTGGGCTGGACCCAGCTCCGCTGCACTGGCTGCAGGTATACAGGGCAGGTGCAGGCCTTGCCGGCAGCTGGGCCACAGCCCCACTGGGGCCACCCTTGGGCTTGGCCAGGGGCTGCAGTGGGGCACGGGAGCTGTCCGCCAGCTGAGCCATCTTCAGTGCAACCTCGCGGTTGTTCCTTCGCAGGGTGGCATGGATGAGGCTGTTGTCCAGTCTCTGAGCAGCACTCCGCCCCTGGGCCAGATGACTAACAATTTCAGGGTACGGAGGCGGGTCCCCTGTGGGGATGGAGTATCGAGGGACAGTCAGGCGGTTCAGAGTGGCACTGGTGCAGGGCTGGAGGACCTTCTTCTCAGTAGCGGTGAGCCTCAGGGTGGCAGAGCTGCCCGGGCCAGGAAGAGTGTAGGTGCTCTGGGAACAGAGCACCCGCGTGCGAGGCCGGCACACCTCCTCCACATTGCCACTGCTGTCAAAGGTGGTGATCCTCTCATAGCCTAGCGGGGGCTGGTAGTGTGCTGCGGGAGGGCAGAGGGAGAAGTCGGCCTTCTTCAGACACACGTCCACTGGGGGCTGCGGTGGTGGCAGAGGGGGTGGGGGTGCTGCTGTGGTGGGAGCAGCAGGGATAGTTCCTGGGTAGGGGGGTGGGGGATTCATCTTTGCCACCTGGACCTCCTGGGGGGGCACTGAAAACCACCGCATCCCCCTCGGCTGCCAGCTGAGGCACGGGCCGCAGGGCCTTGGCCGACTTCTGCAGGTGCTCATGGTCTCGATCGCCATGGTCCACCACAGACAGCTGCAGAGGCCCCTGTGGGGGTGGCGGGGGTGGCGGTGGCGGCAAAGGCAATTGAGGAGGGTTCTGAATGATGCGGCCCATGTCTACACCTCCAAAAATCACCTGTCCAGGGTTGGAGTACCGACTGGAAACTGGGTATTGGGTGGCAGCTTCACTTGCATGCTCTGCTGCCCCTACAGCTGTTGTCTGATTGGTCAAGACATCCAGCTGCACATTTTGATTGGCCAGCAGGGACTGCACCAACCCTATGCTCTGTGTGGGTGACAGAGCTTGAGCAGAGCTGTGGATTGGTGCAATTGGGATGTTCACGGTACAAGGTGGGTTGTTTTCAGGGACACCCGATGCTCCGGTAACTGGGAGAAAAACAGAAAAAATAATGAATTGCAAACAGTGCTGTAGAATTGGGACAGAATAATCTGATCCTTTACAAACAAAATTAAACTATTAAGACTGAGATGCTCCTGCTTGGAGACAACGAGGCTGTCCACCAAGCTTCCCTAACATCTCAACCAACCAGGGAGTCTGCAGCATGGCCTGCCTGCTGAACATGGGCTGAGGCACAGTCAGAACATCTCAATGAACATGTTTGAACCTTCTGAATTTGGTACCAGGTGCCTAAGTAATACCACCATACACAAATGTCTAAAGAACTCTTTAGTGGTTATACTCACAGAATGCCTATGTAAAATAAAGTGGAAAACCAAAGACTCCCCTAGAATTATGTGTATTAGCTGAATGACCTTTCCCTATTTACTGGTTTTTAGCATTTCAAATAGCATTTAAGGTATAGCCAACCAAATAAAAGCATGTGGATATTCCATTTACTATCCAGTGGTCACTTCACAAGCCATGAGTGACTGTGGACAGGTGCTCAGAGCCACAGTCTGCGCCCGTGTTGGTGGCAGTGGGCTGGCTCCGACTTTGCTTCACTGACTAGCAGTGTCTCTTCCTCAGAGCCTGGTGTCAATGCTGCACAGAAATGAATAACTGAGCAGCAAACAGGTTCTAACAGGCTCATTATATAGGTTGTCTGACTCTGCACCCAAATAGCAGAATGCAGCCACCCAGATATCAAGTTAAGCCTGACCTCTGGGTCTGTAACTGTCTCTTCCCTGGGGCCTTCACTGAGATAGCTCATCCTCTGGCTGCAGGGATCTGGACCCCACCTCAAGCTTCTTGTCATTCCTTTGATCAAATAGTCTTTCGTGTCCAGGGAACAATGGCCCTAGGTATGTGCCTCTGCAGTGGAGAGTCTCTGTGGAGTTACAGCCACTGCCTGTGAGCCCTGAGGCTGTGCATTCCATGCTCTCAACTGAGGGCTACACACAGCAGTGGTAGTCACTGCAGCAACTGAACGTACAGGAAGCTGTTTATTGCCTCTGGAAGAACAGACATCAAAGGGAAATTATAAGCTGTATCTAAACTGGAGATTCTGAAATAGCAGAGCATGTGTCGAGCTTAAGTACCCAAAGCTCATTCATCAAAGGGTAGGTACTGGTGCTGGAAGTAGAGTCAAGTTTCTCAAGTGCCCTGGAGTAACTGAGAATAGTTAGACACAACTCCCTGGCAGCCAGTGGAAAATACTCTGACCTGTAAACAAGGCAGAACCTTTAAGAATGCCCCACTACAGTAAACAAATCTAAAGCTCACAGTTTGTAAAGTGAAATTTAAAAACGGTGTGCTAAATGCATCTCTAACTGCAACCAGGCCTCTATGAGGAGGCTTGCATTGCCTGGTGGAAGAGGCGTTCAAATGCAAAGGCTCTGAGTCCTGGAGACAGGGCAGGCCTGAGGAGCTGGGATCTGTGAGCACTACAGTCTCCAGAGAGACGCTGTCTAAGCAGGGATAAGAAGGCCAGTGGGTGGGGAGACACTGAGACAGAGTTTAGCTCTGACTTTACATAGCACCTCTTGTCTCGAGCTTCCTGCTTTGAGTTCCTTCCTGATGTCCCTTCATCAAAGACTGTAAGCTGTGAGGTGAAATGATCCTTTTCTTCGCTAATCTGCTTTTGGTCATGGCGTTTATATAAGCAACAGAAAGCACAGAAGACTGACAACATACGAGGTGAGACGTGCTCTGTGTCCATGCTCTGGTAGCTGCCCTCGTGACAAAAGACAGGTACTGTGGTTTTCCTCCCAAGCACCCCGAGTTTACTGAGTGAGGCGGGCCTTTCCAAACCGCACCAGCAACTGCACTCAACGACTCACCACTCTACCCCTTTGCATGACACACAAAGAAGGCACTGTGACAGACAAGTCCATGTAGTGACACACCTGGTAAGTCATCTTCATCTTCACTGAAAACATTTGGGTTGAAGACAGGTAGGTTAATATAGTCCATGGAAATCTTCCTAACTTCTGGGAGATAAATGGTCATCTGCCGCGGCTGGAGATGCAGCAGGCTGGTTTTATAGATGACTGGTGGGAGAAAGGAGCACAGTTAATGGAGGCATGCCAGCCGCGAGTCAGAGACTTAGCAGTGTGCTGGAGAGACAGGGAGGTCCATGGATCCCTCTGTTGGCAGGCAGATCCACCCAGGCTGGACCAGGAGCTTGAGTGGAGTGCTTAGCTTCTGCTGATGTATACAGAGCCATGTGAGATCAGAAAATTCTTAGTCTGTCCACAGAACCACAATTTGTAAATGACAAAAACATACCTTAGACTTAACTCCTTTGCCAAGAGTGGCAAGCTCAGGAGCTATCTGATGTCTGTGGGAGCCGGGTACCACAGATGCAGAAACAGCTGCTGCTGTTCAGAGCTCAGCTCTTATCTCACTGACTTTCACCTTTAGTGATCTGCAAAGGGACTTACAGGGACTTCCAGATTCTACTTACACCATAAGATTTAATTTGATTAACACAGATAATTAGGATAAAGCCTAAGTTGCAAATGAAATAGAAGGGATAAAATTAATTGAAAAAATATAAATCTAAGTTTCATAAGCAGGTTAAAAATGTTACATTTTTGTCAACTCTTTTATATTTAAATACTATTAATTTAATTGTGTATGTGTGCTTGTCTATATGCACATACATGCAGATACATGTGTGCCATGACACACATGTGAGGTTAGTTCTATCCCACCATCTCATAAAATTAGGGCATCAAACTTAGGTTTCCCAGCCTTTGCACAAGTGCCTTGACCCACTGAGCAACCCTTGTGGCCCATCCTTTATGTCTAAAGCTTCTTCCGTCCCATGACATTGCGCACGGAGACACTCGTACTCAGCCTGCTCGTAAGAGACGCCTCATCCTCTCTCTGCCACTGTCCCTCAACTAGCTCGGCCTGACAAACCAGTGCTGCTCCAGAAGCAGCAGCTTCTGCTGAGTCCTCTGTAAGAGGTGTCTTTTCCTACCCAAAAGTAAGAGAAGCTTTATTCACAGTCTCATCACTCTTGTCCACAATACAAATTATGAATTTTGGTGGGAAAGTTCTATATTGTTATGAGTTAGTGCAAAAGAGCTATTCTTTATTAGATCAATAAAGGAACTTTTTTTTAAATTGAGGAATTATTATAAATACCACTTGTCTACAGGGGAGAAAAACTCAGTAGACTACAATAATGATGGGAAGTTTTATTATTATTACTTTTTAAACTATATGTCCCCCTTTAATATAGCTTCTATGTAGCCCTCAAGCTACATGAAAAATTAAGAATAAAGAAGATTCATGGGTCATCACAGACACCATGGCTCTGTGTACCCATGGTCACAGGACTTAATGAAGGCCAACGGTGAGGACAAAGGTGGGCAAGCCCAGGCACAGCAATGAGCTTCTGGGGTCACCAGCAAACACATCAGGGCCATGTGGGACATGACCCTGCAAGTGTGTGGCTTTCCCCCTGGACCAGCAGAGGACGCAAGTTAACAAGAGGGCGGAGGGCTACACAGTGAGCCCATCTCAGGACGGTGATGGAGGAGGCGGGGCCATGAAGACAGAGAGGTCAGTAGTGGTGAGGTGCTGGCTACCATGACCCTCTTTCTGTCCCTCCCTCCTCTCAGGATCGCTTTCTCATTTCATGGGCGAAGTCTGTTCTAACGGATGGAGACATTATTAAACATAGGGGATACTAACTTTCTAAGCCCATTAGTGCATCATCTATTGTATTTGAAAAGATTAACAAGGTAACATGAGTAGCATACTTTCTTCAATCTAAAACTTGGCTTCTCTAATATAATCGAATGAAGAATTCTTTAAGCTTGGCAATAGCAACTATACAAACCAAATCCCTTTTCTAAAAAGTCAATGATTATGGGGCTGAAGAGATGGCTCAGCAGTTAAGAGCACTGGCTTCTCTTCCAGAGGACCCAGGTTCAGTTCCTAGGACCCATAGAGCAATCCATAACTGTTTGTAACTCCAGTTCCAGGGGATCTGACACACACACACACACACACACACACACACACACACACACACACACACACATATGTGTAGGCAAAACACGAATGCACATTGAATTTTATTTATTTAATTTTTTGGGTTTTTGGAGACAGGGTTTCTCTGTGTAGTTTTGGAGCATGCCCTGGAACTCACTATGTAGGCCATGCTGGCTTTGAACTCACAGAGATCCACCTGCCTCTGCCTCTGCCTCCTAAGTGCTGGGACTAAAGGCATGTGCGTGCCATCACCGCCTGGCAGAACATAATTTTTTTTTAAAAGTAAGTGATTAGGAGAACAACTCACATTGGACTAGCGTGGGCCCCGAAGACACCCCTGCTCTTGTTTAAGATCCTTATTGGCTTAGCTGTGGATCTACCTACCATAAAAGAAGGGTCAATAAATAAATAACTTTTCTTTATCCCAATCTTTATTTTAGGAAGGCAAAGCTTTCAGCTTATTGAGATGGAGGTAATGTTATTTAAACAAGTTAGCAAGACACAGGTGAATAAGAACATTTTTGTGGTCATCAGAGGGTTTCCATGTTATTGAAATATTGTGACAAACTTTCTGTGCAGGCAAGAGAGCTGTGCTGAGGAAGAAAACGAATTAGGGAAAAGGAAGGCGACTGCTCATGTAATGAATTTGACACTTCCTGGTCACACCCACGTGCACACTGCTGCACACTCATATCACACATAGCAAGCCCCACTTAGTGAGGTGGAGAACTACATCCAATTCAATTTTATGTTCCTTGCTTTAATTTTATTTGACCTAAAAAACTCCACAATGAAAGCTGTAGACCAGCGCTGTTTTAACAAACACCTGTAGGTGCACATAGGGCAATGGGTCTTCTGATTTGCAGGGAAGGTGATGGTGTCAGAGATGACACCTAGGGCCTCAAGCATGCGATGTGAGCGTTCACTGCTGCATGCTATGTAGATGCTCACTACCGCACCCTGCAGCTCCATCTCAAATGGGTTTTTAATGTTTGGATACAACTTCTATAGGCAGAATTCTTGAAAAACAATTTTCATTTGGTTGCAGAGAGCACATACTGGATGAAGGGCCAGGACCTACTTGGCCTCACCAACAGAGGCATGGAGGTAAGGAGACGACCTGGAAGATGAGGTGGAGGTGTGTGTGTGTGTGTGTGTGTGTGAGTGTGTGTGTGTGAGTATGTGTGTGTGAGTGTGTGTATGTGTGTGTGAGTGTGTGTATGTGTGTGTGCGTGCGTGTGTGCGTGCATGTCTATGACAACACATGGCAGGGAGAACAGCACAGCCGACAGCCATGCATCCAGAGGCCCAGCAAGCAGAGGGTCGCCGCCTGCCATGGGCAGGCCCTGGCAGCACTCCCACCTCTCCCCACCCCTGAGGTAAGGGCAGTGAGATACTACTGCTCACTTGGGTAGCGACTCTGATGAAGACCACAGACTGGGCTCTGGCCCAGCCTCCACTCCCCATGCATACATTTCCTTCTGTGTCTCAAACCGTCATGGGCAGGATGTTTATCAGATGACAAAAACAAGACTGATAAACATGTACTTCTTAACAGCCGACTAACTCCCTGGTCTTTAAGGCCCTGTTTCCTTCTCTTTAGAAGTTCCTTGTGCCTCAAGACCTGGACCCTGGAACCTGAATCTGCTCACAATGGACAATGTCTTCTAGAGATTCTGGCTACGCTAACTAGTTTCATAACAGAGCTTCTCAGGGGGAAAAAAATAAAAGTGCCGGGAACAAAACCCAGTAAGTACAGGTCTGTCTTTCTGACATCACAGTAGCTGGAGTCAGGGTGACAGACACACCAATCCTGTACTGTCTTAAGAGCTCACTTTCTACTTTAAGCTGTCACAGGTTGAAATTGCAACTTTTATTCTGATTTCCAAGTGGGACAATAAGAAAATGGAGTGAGTCTTTACCTGCACCGAGGTTGGTTGGCAGGAACGCAGCCAAGCCCACAATCTTAAATTTGGTTCCCCAGATATTGGATGTGACCTGAGCAAGATAGTTGTGCTGTGGGGAGAAGAGAGAAGAAAAGAAAGAATCTCAGTCTGTTTTCACACTGTCTGCTGTCCACTTAGTGCGAGTGCTAACATGAAAAGCACTGCGGGCAGACACCATCAGAAACATGAAATCTCCAACTTCTGCCACTTTTAAGATGAGAGATTAATTATAGCACAGTGAGCTCCCATGTCCCAGAGGTGGTGCACTGAGTTGGGAGTGCTCGCTCTGTCCCAGTGTACAGGGTCATTAGCAGCGGGGGAGGCGGCTCAGCAGTTGAGAGCATGTGCTGCTCTTACAGAGAAGTGGGGTCTGTCTCCAGTGGGCACACATATGCACTTGGTGCACACAGACACACATGCATGCATATATAAATATATCTTGTAAAAGCTACTAAAAGGTTGCGGATGTGGGTCAGTTTGCAGAATGTCCATTCAGCATGCATGAAGCCCTTAGTTCATCTCCAACACTGTATAAACTGGCCTGGCAATGCAGTCCTGTAGTTCCAGCTGGGAGAATCAGAAGTTCAAGGCCATCCTTGCCTACATGGCAAGTTTGAGGCCACTCTGGTCTAGAAGAGACCCTGTTTCAGAAACCTTTTTTCTTTTTTCAAAAAGGCCATTTCGGAGTAGTGATGTATGTTTATAGTTCCAACTAGTGAGGAGGATGAAGTGGGAATTTGAGGCCAGCCTGGACAAAAGAGCATGATCTTATCTCAAAGATAAGTAAAAAATAAAACAGGTGTGGAGGACTGTAATCTCAGCAATTGGGAAGCTAAGGTAGGATTACACTGAGTTGCAGATCAGACTGGGCTACTAGCTATATCTAAAGCAAACAAACAAACAAATTTGTAAATTAATAAAATAACAAAGCAATAACAACATAATGTGAAATAACAAAAACAATGTTAAATAAAATTGTAAAGGTTAAAAGGCCACCAAAGTGATTGGAACACCATTTTGCTCATTTCTCCCTTTCATCATTGATAGATTCTGCAGAAGTCAGCTGAGCTGAAAGCATTTTGTCTTTAAACCTCCCAGCTATCCCGCTGTTGCACCTCTATGCTCAGGGTGGGTATGGGTAAACTGCAATGGGCCAATGGTTCAAGCACAAAGAAGTGTTTAGGGAGCACCAGAAGGGTTAGGCACCACATGTGTGGGCCGGGCCAGGGCAGAAGCCTGAATTCACAGAGAAGGCATGAACTGAGCTAGGGCTGGAAGTGGAGGAAAGTTAGGAAGAGGTGGAGGAGGAGACTCAGGCATAACACAGGTACAGAGCACAAAGGCTGAGGAAGGAGGCGGGGCTGCCGTGGGGCTGAGGCCAGCATTCCCTCCCTAGAGCTGAACTTTAGTGCCACTGCAGGGCAGCAGGCAGAAGTTAGAGCCACTGTGTCGGCTCAGGTGCAGCAGTAAGCAGGACAGGAACGCTGGGAAGCAGAGCGGTGCTCCCAGGTAGCCTGATGGTTACAGACAGCACGGAGATGCCACTGTTAGCTATGCACGCCTACCTGCGTGATGTCTTCAAAAGGAAACTCTCTCCGAGTCAGGCTGGGCGAGCCCATGGAGGGCTTGCGCATGGGCAACCGGGGAGAACGAGAAATCTCTTGAGCAGCCCGGGGCAACTTGGGTGACTTTCGGGCCTCAATGCTGATCCTGTGGAGACAAGGCCAGATGGGTGAGACATGCAGAGAGGGATGTATCTGGGTCCACAGCTACCCAGTGAACCAGCAGTTTAAAAGATGAGCATCTGGGCATGTGTAAGGTGGTATGTATATCACACCTGATTCTGCATGCTATGACAGAACTGCAAACAAGCAAGAGTCTGTCAGTTACTGCCCACAGGTAAGCCTTGTCTGTCTAGTCACATAGCCATGACAACAAGAGAAGGAATATAGCGGTGGTGACACTGGCCCCTCTGCCTTCAGACAGCGTTACAGGCATAGAACTTGGCATTCTCTTCAATGCAACATGTCTACTATAAACATTTGTTTTCTTTTCTTAAACTGAAGGGGAAACAGAGGAGCTGGGAAGCAACGGCTGCTGACCTGAGTGAAGTCTGCAGGCCTTAGCATGCCCCTTTCTACCCTGGGAGAGAAAGAAAGGCAGGAGGAAAGAAAAGCTGTAACTATTCCACACAGACTCTTCCAGAATGAAAAGTGATAAGAAAACAAAAGTGGAATTGATCTTGCTGCTGTTCAAGTGTGAACTTCCTTTCCTTCATCCTCTCAAGGTTAATTTAGGCAGAGAAAATTCTAGACTTGAGCATCATTCTAGACCTAAGGTAGTTCAGAGTTCTCATTACAGTCAGCTTCAATGGAACTCTACTTTGAGAACAAACGATGCCATGTCATGTTGAAGGCACAAACAAAGGGATGCCTCTGGTTACCTTGGAAGTTTGGGCGATTTGCTAGCTCTGGAAATTTTGGGAGACTTCTTGGCAGCCCAGTCATCACTCAGTTCAATGTCACTGGAGTCTGAGCAGTTGCAGCTGTCAACCACAGTAGAAATCAAGCTGCTCCCATAGACCTCATCTGTAAGACACCAGACATCAGGTGTAAGCAACTGTCACTGCTATATAGGGCAGGCGGACTTCACTGACTTTCTCATTAGGCCAGAGGTTAAAAGAGAAAGAAGCAGTCCTTTCCTTTTACATTTTCATGCCCTTTCTAAGCAGAAGTAGACAATTTCTACTATTCTTCACTATGCCAAAAGCTGAGAATAAAAAGTTGACTATTGAGCCTCAGAACACTCAGATGACTACCTACCCAGGCTTGTGTAAACTTTCAATTAGACTAGAAAACTAGGCAGAGGGGCTAGTCAATAGATTTACTGGAACCTGCTTCTGACCTGGGAAGGCCCAGGCCATCCAGGCCTGCAGGAATCTTGCCGAGTTGGGCCCATGTCAAGGTCTCTGGGCAAGTCTTTTTAGGATGACAATTCTGGAACTGCCACAGGCTCTCTGGTGCCTGACGATTCCACCTTGTACAGCTGACCCCGTCAGAGAAAGGCAGACTCTGGGCAGAGGACTCGCACTGGTAGTTTTGGGTGGTTCTATGAGGACTCCACATGGAAGCCATTCCTGGAACTTCACTAGTTGGCCAGCAGACGGAGGTGCAGGGGCCCAGAATAGAGGGTAAGGCAAAGTGCCGAGTGGACAACACAGAGAACTACAAGCAGACGCCCTGCCACCACAGGTCTCTTCTGATCCCACCGCCCACACTCGTGTGCCACAGTCCTGCCTACGCCTTCCTTAATGTCAGTACCCATTCTTCAAACGGTTGTGCTGACAAAGGTTCACTCTCTGAAGAGCCTCACCAAGTAATCAGAGCGCAACATTCAAACATAATTAATTCAGAGAAAATGATGTGATCCCAACATTTAAAACATGTTATCCGGGCATTGGTGGCACACATCTTTAATCCCAGCACTCGGGAGGCAGAGGCAGGTGGATTTCTTTGAGTTCGAGAACAGCTTGGTCTACAGAGCGAGTTCCCAGGACATCCTCCAAAGCCACAGGGAAACCCTGTCTTGAAAAAACAAACAAACAGATGTTGATATTTCAAAGGATGAGTTTGTTAATTCCATTTGTCACTGAGTTTTTGAGTAGATGGTGGTAACAGGTGGACAGAAGCCTCTTTGTAACACATAGAAAAGAAGCTGGTACCCACTTTATGTCCCTTGTCACCCCTTTTTAAAGCTATTTACCAAAGCAGTGGCACATACTTTATATCTAGCAAGCCACAGTGTTGTGTCAGAGTTTGAGCACATAAAAAGGTTTGGTCCACATACAATGAACAGTGCTTTCTATGATTTAATTAATGTACTAGTCACTAGACCAAAGGAAGCTTAGTCATGACTCAAACCAAGAGGCAGGCTCAGGGAATATCTCCAAGTGTGTGAACTACACATCACTCAGACTTCCTCTCCCTGTCAGAGAGACAGGATGGTCTTGAACTTGCTACAGTGACTCTGTTCTTCAGATCTTCCTACTTTTCATTCTGAAATGTGAGAATTATAGACATGTCACACCATGCCTGGTTTATGGGGACACTGAACTCAGGATTTTGTGTGCTGGACAAGCACTGTATAGACCAAGCTAAATTTCCAACCCCATAATGGTAATTCTAATTGTCAAGACACTTGGTGAAAATTCCTTGCAGTAAATCATAAAAATCTGCCAAGGAACCCTGGTCCCAAAGCAGACCTCATCAGCTGATGTAAGAGTGAGCCTAGGACTTACAGTAGAATAGACCTATCTGGTGCTTTCAATGGTAGTGGTCCAAGGGCCATCCTGAGAAACAATGTTGTGGAGCCTAGCAAGGCTACATAGCTTCTCGTCATGAGACAGTCCTGGCTTTTCAAAATTGCAAACCACCTGCATCCTCTGAGATACTTTATCTGTACCATTTAGTTGTCAATTAGTCATACTGTGCCTTGTGACACAGGTTCTATTTCTGTCATGAGGTGTTTGAATTTGATGAACTTTTCAAGTGCTTAAACTGTCCTGTGCTCTTCAGGGTTCCCAGGGGCTCAAGTACCACAAAAAGTGGGCACTGACTTGGTGTTTGTGTATTCACTTTATAACTTTAAATTATAAAATTATTAAGATAAAACACTTCATTTCTCAAACGTGTTAGCAACTGAGCAGTCTGTATTTGGAGTGAGCTGGCAGTATGAACATTAAGAAAAACCAGGGCCGGGCATTGGTGGCGCACGCCTTTAATCCCAGCACTTGGGAGGCAGAGGCAGGTGGATCTCTGTGAGTTCGAGGCCAGCCTGGTCTACAAGAGCTAGTTCCAGGACAGCCTGCAAAGCCACAGAGAAACCCTGTCTCGAAAAACCAAAAAAAAAAAAAAAAAAAAAGAAAAACCAGGCAGCCAGGCAGGTAAGTCAGGACGTAAGTCAGCCTGGCCTTGGGAGGCTGCGGCCCCTTCTGCAAAGGAATTCAGACACATCAGGGAGAAAGAAAAGCATTCCCCCAAGAGACCTTAATACTCAGTCACAGCCCACGCTCTTAGAGCTGTGCCATGAAGGTCCTGGGAGAGAGATGCACAGTGAGAAGGATGCAGGCTTTGAGGTGCCTGGCCCTGCACCCTGCCTGACATCAGCGAGCTGTCCTCCCGAAGCCGTTCTGTGCAGTGTCCATTTCCTCCCCGCTTCCTGACCTCATGCCCACAATTCTACTCCTCCCTCCTACCCTTGGTAGAAAGATGAACATTCAGCATTGGAAAACTGCTTGTTTGTTTTTGCTTTTTATTTTACATGGGGACATTGGCAGAGAATACTACCATGATGTTGTGATAATGCCTAACCAACACACTTTGCGAAGACATGTAAATACTAGCATTGCCAAGGGAGGTTGAGGGTGAACAAGGCCACTGCTTTAAGAACTAGGGAGACCTTGGTCCCACGTGCTATGGTAGCTTCAGGGACACCACGGGAGACAAAGGCTAGTCCAACAGTGAAGTAGTAAATTGACACTATGCTATGACAGGTGATGGACACCAAGGCCAGTGCTGTGCACTCTGTGGCAGGGTTCACAGGGAGGTGGCAGGATTTATAAGCCTCAGGCACTCGCAGGTGCACAGACATTTGGCTGACAGCTAACTGGCATAAAACCCACAGTCCCTTCCTGGGGAGCCTCAGTCTAGGATCCTGTAGAGAGAGGCACCTTTAACATGTCTAGGCACTATTGCCCAAGAGGGGTTTTCACAAGAACAGATTGTCGATTCATGCTGGAACTACTGAAACTTCCACGGGAACCTAATGCACATAGCAGGTAACAGAGGCAAGAGCCCAGCGCTGAGGAGGCCTGAGGCTTCTGTCGTTGTTCTGGGATGGCAGGGACACCGCGTTTTCTACTTCCCCAGCACTACAGTAAGGTGCCCAGCGGCTGCGGGAGGGCCTGTCCCTGGTACTAGAAGGCTTGCAGGAGTAGCTTTTCCTGGGATGGAAGCTGACGTTCCCTGACACACATCGCATGCTGTGAAGACCGCCCAACAAGGGCGTTTACACAACTGCTCACTTAGCTGGGAACCAGGAAATGGAGTAACTTCCCAGAATGTTCCACAAGAGCATGTCTCAGAAACCGGAATTCTCACTGCATGGCTTTAGGAGTGACATTCCACAACCACACAAGAAGGGCTGCAGCTACTGCAGCAAGGGCCCACCTGACTTGCTGTCTGTCCGAGGGTCCATGATGACAAACTCTGGCCGCAGCTTGCTGATGCGCCTCCCCTTGAGGATGGGCACGAGTCCTCCCAGGTACTCCAGGTAGAGTGTGTAGCAGGGCCCCCCGACCTCTGGGTCATCCTCTGTTCGCTTCATGGTGCAGTGCAGCCGCTCATTGCCAGCTGAGGGGTAGCTGACAAAGTCTCGCATGTTGTTGGGGTCTGGAATCGGGGGCTAGAGGCAGGACAAGGTAGAAAAAGCACATCTGGGATCCCAGAAAGGGCAAGCGGACAGGCAGAGCACAGTCTCTGTGCCGCCCGGCTCCCCCTGCATCTCGCAGTCTCTCGTGGTGGAAAGGCAGGAAGGAAGACCAGGGAGGGTGAGAAGGCTACCTTGATGGTGGGGATGAAGGCAGTGGACAAGTAGGAACAGAGTCGAGGGGGCAAGGTCAGCTTGCTGACGTCCTTATCTTCTCGAAGGGTGCTGGCAATGGCTTGCTGGCACAGAAGCTGGAGGCTGGACACTCGGTGCTCTACTCGAACCACATACAGGGCTGGTCCTGAGGCCATAAGCAGCCGGGAGTCCCGATGGCCCCAACAGATGGAGATGATGGGGCGCTGCCAGGAAAAGGGGGGCAAGGGTCAGTTAAACTTACTTCAGGAAATTTCGTCCTCTGACAGTTTTGACAATGTTGGTTTTTCAAAGGACAGCAAAGAATACCAGCTATGTATGAACTGGGTTCTAAAAGCAGGGGTGACTAACTCAGGGCACACTCACCGATACTTCTTACACAGTGCTGGCCATCTCGATCCTCAAATTACCCAGTGCTGTTCCAATGAATTACAAGGGGATGAAGAGGTAAATCATGTGACCTTTTTCAATCAATTTTTCCAAGAGACAGCATTTCAAGGTCAAACTAACAATGGATGTGGGGCCCCAGACATGAACCCTGGGACAAATCCCCCGCTCTAAGCCTCACACTTTTTATGAGTCCAATGGGAACGCTGTGAGCATCACAGGAGAAGGCAGCACCATGGTCCTCTGGGACCCGTTACAGCTACAACTCAGGACTAGGTCATTGCTGCTCTCAACCATCCTCAAAGCAACAGGCCAGGAAAGGCAAACATCTCCCTTTGGAAAAGGGAGACTTGGGGCAGCAGAGATCCCAGGTAAGACTCTAGGGGTTATGAGAATCTCTGAAATCTCAAGCTGCAATCCAAATGTGCATATGTTAGCAACTTCTCGCACTGAAATAAATCTCAAACTCAAGAGCATTATCTAAGTAAGAATATTACATAAGCTGAGCAAGGCAGAAAAGACATGAAGGGTTGTGACAGAGAAACAGAGATTTGTTCACACAGATAGTGTGCTAATTTGATGAGGTCTCAGAGATTACAAGTAGAGATGTTGCATCCTTTATATGAATGACAGATAGGAACAGAATTTCCACAACACTTTAGTGGCAGCAAACATCAAGATAAAAGGAACACACAAAGACAATTCCTTAAAATAGCCCGCAGGGTCAGCTAATGTTAGTTTCAACTTCAAAGCAAGATACAAGGCTGCAGACAATTTATCTTGTATGTTTATCCATGAGGCTAGGCCACAGCTTTCCAGCCAAAGATGATGATGTGTTTATTAGTTATGGATCCAGGAACTCAAATCTGAGGGCTTCTAGAACATTTCAAGCTGGGCTTCTCCAACAAGGTGATTCCACAGAGGGTAGATCATTGAGGGAGGAACCCTGTTACCTCACAGAAGGCTTGATCATTGACAGCAGACCAACACTGTGTGCATGTGCCATTAAGCTCCGCAGCTACGCATTAGGACAGAGGCTCTAGTAGCAGCAAACTTACATTTACTCACTTATTTGCTGGTGGCACTGGAATCCTGCTGTGGATGCACACTAAGACTGAGCAAAATCCCCGGCCCTTGGCCTTCATTTCACAGACACTGGCTAACCCTTTACCTCTGCACGCGCCCTGTCCTCAGTGTAACATTGCTGACTTACAGCATGAGAACCAGTCCTCGACTTGTATAACAGGACACACTAGAGCTGGCTGCAGAGATACAACTTCTTCCCTGTGGTTTCCCACTCTCTCTGATAGATGAATGGATCTGCTAGGACAGCAGTGCTGGGACTGCAGGAGGCAGACTCCTGTCCTCTCTCCTACTCCTGCTTTCCAGGAAGTCTCTGTGTGATGGCTGATTATACGTCAGATAGAAAGTTATCCTAATCATGCATCTCTTCTTTATACCAAGAATTTACACTACTAATCCAGACTGTCCAGGAGGGGAAAGTTCCAATCGCCATCCATTTTAACAAAGGAAGCACATCTTCAGACCCCACTACAGCCTGGAGTCACAATAAGTGCTCACACGTATTGCCTAAGTCCTCTCGGCAGTCACACAGGCACTCCTGTTCCCGTTAAAGCCGGAGGAAAGTGAAATCAAGAGAGCTGGGTAATGTACGTCCAGCTACTGCTTGTCTTACTACGAGTGGCCACCTCTCCTAAGTACTGGTGTCCTGATACAACAAACAGCCTGAAGAACATGTACTACCTCACTCAGAAACTCAAATACCTGTCACTCAGAAGTAATGAATCCCACTCTCTCCCTAGCCCTTAGGTCTAGGCTATTCTACTGAACAAACAACAACAAAGCATGTTTACAATAAGACAACAGGACAGGAGAGACAGGCTCCACAGAGAGCACTGGCCAATGACCTAGTTTTCTACGGCAGGAAAGAACCCACAGGTTGGGTGGGGTACGAGCAAGGGTGCCCCACCCAGGGGAAGGAGTGGAGGACAGGAGAAAGCAGAGCTGCAGTGCTTCTGCACGGTCCAAGCAGGGCACAACACGAAAAGAAAATCAAGGAAAACATGCCTTGGCTTAAAGAAAGTGAGACAGTAAAGTAATACATGCTAGAGGCATTCTACACTACAAGGGTTCGGTGAAAAGAAGGTCAAAACTTTTGGACAGATTTGAAAGCGCACATTATGCAGTAGGTGTTAGGGTGCAGTTCTCTGAACTACGAAAGCAGAGCAAGACTTCTCTATCCAGAATGCTGCTGGGTCACAGTCTCTGGGACAGAATCATGAGCTATGTTTCAGGCTGCATTCACAAATACCCAATTAAACACAAAAGTCTTATGAATTTAGAAATACTGAAAAACTTCCCATCCTCTCCTATCTACCTGCTATGAAGGGGCCCCAGCTGCTACTCTTGCGTAACCCTGCCGTCTAGTGCGGTCTGAGACTGCCTTAGAGCTCTGTCAGTTCTACAACTGCTGCTCATATATTGAGTCTCCACGTTTCTATTTTGCACACACCTAAAGTCCGTCATCTCCGGGTTTCCTCTCAAGTGTCCAGATCAGAAGCAGATCCCTCTATTTTCTCTCTACTCACTTGATTTCAAACTGGAATTAAGCATTTTGGCTAAAAGGTAAAAAATGTTTTCTTCCCCATTTCCCTGGTTTACATGACATGAATCAATTGAGGGGGGAAAAAAACCTTGCCAAAGGTAATTACAGTAAGTCACTTATGATTATTTACTAAAGATGGAGCATAGCAACTGGCATTTCAAGTGTCCTCACCTGTACCAGCGTGTCCAGTGTGAAGATGTGCTCCCCTCTAACATTGTAGAACTTGACCACGGCACACTTCAGAAGAGGACCGTTGGGCAGCTCGCTGAGCTGGGGCTGCTGCTCCATCCCAGCAACTGCCAGTAAGTCTCCCTGTGTACACCACTGGGCCACCACCTCTGAAACCACACAGAAGGGCTGGTTAGCATGCAGACACAGCCTGCTTAACAGTCACATGACTGTCTTGAGTAGATTCAAACACAGAGCTCCCAGACAAAGTCAACAGCGGCTCAGCCTCTTTTTTCATGAAGGTACACCTCTTACAAGACAACACTCTACTGAAAACAGGCATTTATCACACAGGTGGGGATTGCCGTTCCTCTGGAACACAACTAACTCAGGGCAAAAACCAGATCTAATAAAATAGACACGTTAAAGCCAGGTATGAGCCTATAATCCCAGCTAATCAGTGGGCTAAGGCAAAAGAGTCATAGGTGTAAGGCTGGCCTGGGCTACATAGTAAGATCTCACTATTAAAGTATATATAGAGATATATACACACAAGAGAAAACTAAACAAATGCTGGCATGTTAAATATCTACCTCCAGTAGCATCATTCCCATAATAAAATTGTGAACTGCTATAAGAAAAGACCTGTGGCTGAGGCACGTTCTATCAGGGCTTTGCTACTTCAGGCCCATAGGCGACTAAAAGAATTTACTCATAAATTCTCCAGCTAAAAGATGAATCAAGGCAAAACCCAAGTTTACTAATTAATTAACGATGTTCAGGCATTGGACGCACATCTGCAGGAGAGCTCTGGCTTTTGTTGGACACCTATGACGATGTAAGACCAGGGGAAAGAACAAAGGCGGTCCTGTTAAGTTGTGGGAACACCAGACCTTGTTCAGAGACCCACTTCCCCATCAGCCTGGGAGTAGGTAGCTGTAAGACAATGTTTACTAAAAACATGTTTACTAAAAACAATACAATGCCCGGGGCAATAAGTTCCTGAAAAGGGCTGGCCCACGGGAACCACCCTGACCTCGACCTTTTCCAAAGACTATCCGCCTCTTCAGACCCACCCACCTCTACCTCTGGTGTCAGGGTATATAATAACCAGCCAGAATAGGAATAAAAGAGAGCCTTCTTGAGGAGCCTTTGGGGTCTGTGTTGTCAATCCCCGACACCCTCCGCACATTCTCGGACACAGACTGAGCAGCGGATGCGGCAATTGGAGGTTCCACTGAGATCGTGAAAGCGAGGTAAGTGGACAGGGTTAAGAAACGATGGGGAATAGTTCCGGGAAGCTAGAATCATTACAGTATCAATTTAAAAAGTTACTTAAAGGACATGGGACTGCAGTCAAGTCTAAAACCCTAGAAGGCTTTCTAAAATCCATTGAACGAGCCAGTCCATGGTTCATTACTGGGGGAAGCTTAAATATCCCAGATTGGGAGGAGGTTCGCCGTGATCTTCATAGACTTTTACGAAAACAGGGATCTTAGTCCTTGCCCCCTACGACATTCTCCTTATGGAGATTAGTAAGGGGTGCACTTTTGACATATAAGGTTCGTCATCGCCAGGTAGTTCAGGACACAAAAGAGGCTTTTTTAGAGTTACAAGAGACAGAGACTCAAGCCTCCTTGAGTTCAGGGGCAGAGAGTGATGATGAATCATCTGAAGAGACCCTGACTGAAACTAGAGGCTCCATTGTTAGTGAGGATGAGGATGAGTCTCTTAGGAACAACAAAAAACATGTAGTGGTCTCCGGGCACGACCCAAACAGAAGAACTCCGGTCAGAATCGGTTATATCCTTCTCTATCAGACCCAGAAAATGGATGTAGCTCAGACTCAGACTCGTCACAGTCTGAAAAGGACTGAGATCGCGGTCCTTAAAAAAGAACTAAAAAATACTTGAATTAAGGAAAGACAGAACAGGAAGAGAAACCCTTCTCCATACTCTGAAAAAAGGGACTCCTCCTATGATATAACCCAGTCCTTCTCCGACCTGGAGGGAAGACCCAAAGGAGGGGTCCAATACTGCCCAGTGGTGACCCCGGTAATAGAAGCTCCAGACCCGAACAATTCTGGACAGGTCATTTAGCGTCACAACCCTTTAAGTTTTAAAGATATAAAACAACTTAAAGAGGCAACTTTAAATTATGGAGTGCAGGTTCCCTTTACACTTTCCTTAATGGAATCTTTTGTGTCTCTTAACTTGACACCTAGTGATTGGCAGCAGCTTTGCCGAGCGACTCTATCAGGGGGAGATTATTTGATTTGGAGGGGTGAGTTTCAGGAAAGATGCAGCCAGACAGCCCAAAGAAATGCACAGGCTGGACAGCCCCAGAGAAATGTGGAGATGCTTACCGGGAGTGGTCAATATGCCACCATTCAGCAACAAATGCAATATGACATCGCAGTCTATGCCCAAGTGGCAGCAGCGGCCCAAGGGGCTTGGAAAGCATTGCCTTCCAAGGAAGGAGGGGATCATCTGTCCAAAGTCCTTCAAGGACCCTCTGAACATTTCCAAGACTTCGTAGACCGTCTCAGTCAGGTAGCAGAAAGAATATTTGGGGGCATTGGGCCTGCGATGCCAGTCATCAAGCAGATGGCTTTTGAAAATGCAAATAAATATTGTAAGGAAGCCCTTCGCCCCTATCGCAATAAAAGTCTAAATGACTATATCCAGATCTGTAGGGACATTGATGGGAACTTCATCCAGGGCATTCAAACCTTTGGAAAGAATCCTGATAAAATTATCCTTCCTTATGGTAAGGAGGAGGTGGAACATCTACAGATCTTCCATGATGGGTGGACCCTGTTTATTACATCTACAGGCGCTCAGGTTGATAACCATTATCCCAATAGCCCCTTGATGTCTTTTTTTAAACAACACCCTGTGATTTTTCCCAAGATTTTAAAGGAGAACCCTCTAGTTGGAGCTTGCGCAGTCTTTACAGACGGCTCCTCCAAGGGTTTCGCGGTGGTGGTTTCTTCTCAGGTGCAGAAGAGGGTACCCATAGGGCAGATGTCAGCACAAGCCGCAGAGTTGTTTGCTTGCTTGATGGCTTTCCAAATGTTTGAGGGAGAGCCCTTTAATTTATATACTGATAGTTTTTATGTTGCCAACATTGTTAGACCTTTAGAAACTTCTCCATATGTTCTTCCAACCTCCCAGGTTCGTTCTTTATTAGTTCAGCTCCAACATCTTATTTGGCAGCGCATCTACCCTGCTTATGTGGGATTTATTTGTGCACATACTAACCTTCCAGGACCCCTTGCCCAGGGCAATCAAATTGCTGACTCCTTGACCCGCCCTAGGGTCTTATTTACTCAGGAGCAGCTGGCCCACCAGCTCCATGAGCGGTATCATCTAAATGCCCGCTCCATTAAATTTCACACTGGGTGCCCCTTATCCATAGCTATACAAATTACCTCTCAGTGCCCTGATTGTGCCCCTTATCATAATTATCCCAATGAGGGGGTAAATCCCCGGGACCTCAGGGCCAACCATCTCTGGCAAATGGATGTCACTCACCTGCCACAGGCAGGGAAATTAAAATACATGCATGTCTCGGTGAATACGTATTCTAAACTGATTTTTGCCTCTCTCCACTCAGGAGAGAAGATTAAAGACGTTATTTCTCATTGACTGCAGGCCTTTGCCTACATGGGCGTTCCCGATGCCCTAAAAACAGACAATGGCCCTGCCTATGCCAGCAATCGCTTTGCTGCCTTTTGCAGGGAACATCACATTGTCCTTTCTTTTGGTATTCCTCACAACCCCACGGGACAGGCCATTGTGGAGCCCACCCATGCCACTCTCAAACAATATTTTAAGAAAATAAAAAGGGGGGGAGTATGTTACCTCCCCCAATATTCAGTTATCCACCATACTTTACATTTTAAATTTTTTGACCATAGACTGTAATAATTTGTCTGCTATGGAGAGAAATTTGAACAAACCCTCCCAGTCTTTGGGATGGGTCAGATGGAAGGATTTGATTACAGGAAAATGGCAGCCACCCACTCCCCTACTAGCTAGGGTCTGAGGGGCTATTTGTGTTTTCCCTCCAGGAAATGAGAAGCCCATTTGGGTCCCCAAACGGTGCATCAGGCATGTCGACCCCAATACTACTCTGGATACTAGGAATGCTCACCATGATAAAGATGATCCAACCATTGCTGAAGACTTAGGTAAGGGAAATATGGGCGCTGGTGAGGATCCCCCCCATGTTGATGCCAGTTAGTCATTCCAGCTCCCTGTTCATCAATTTTTATAGCACCAATAATACATTGGGAGCGGCTGCTGCCAATGAGAGATTAAAAACTCAGAAACTAAACATTCTGAGTTTCCCCCTCCTAAAGGGGAATCTCTGTTTTATTAAAAATATTTATTATCTCCTAGATTAAATCTCTAGGCCTTAGTCTGACCAAGGTCAGGAAAGAAGGGAACCCAAGAGATTGCCAGTGGCATATGCCTTTAATACCAGCGGCATACGCCTTTAATCCCAGTACTCAGGAGACACAGGCAGGCAGATCTCTTGAGTTCAAGGCCAGCCTGGCCTACAGGGCGAGTTCCAGGACAGCCTCCAAATAATACAGAGAAACCCTGTTTCGAAAAAAAAAAGGTAACAGTAAAGAGGTACTGGTATTAAGTAAAGAAAAAGAAAAAGACAAAGGTATATGGAATGGAAAATTTTGTTTGCATTTAAGTTGTATTTTGTGAGTCATCTCTAAAAACCTTTGGCCAAAAGCCTGGCCTCTCCACCTTGCATCTACGGAGTTACAAGGAGTAAGGTACGGCTGTACCCCATGACTGTTGCTCAAATGGAGGAATGATGAAGGGCATACAGGA
Source organism: Mesocricetus auratus (assembly GCF_017639785.1). Taxonomy (NCBI): domain Eukaryota; kingdom Metazoa; phylum Chordata; class Mammalia; order Rodentia; family Cricetidae; genus Mesocricetus; species Mesocricetus auratus. The sequence continues at coordinate 43,136,887 of NW_024429199.1, read as the reverse complement.
CTTTTTAACCTTTTTAGTTCAAGGATTGGCTGGAGTTGTTCCTTTACATAGATTTAAATTAAGGAAGTTTCATTTCAACAGACTAATCATGACCTAGGAAAAAAGGATGACCAAAAGATGCATGTATGTTCTGAATGTACGGTGTGGCTACACTGGTATGTATGACATGTGATTGTGAATGTGTGAGTATGAACTGCTTATATGATTAAAAGGATACTTAAATCCCTTCAAAAATAGTTAAGAAGCTACCTAGATTGCTTTAAATATAGCCAAAAGGAACATCCAGCCAGTCTGTTAATGTTTTAACAGAAAAGTTAGGATACAAATGAGGCCTTGTCAGCTAGTGAGAGATCTACAGGTTAGATTGGGAAAGACTGCTCACAGACTTCAAATAATTTTCAAAAGTTATTTGGACACAGTATATAGTTTACAATCTTTGAGTGATTTTCAGAAGTTTTTTGGGAACTATTTAATGGATATGTCCTTTTTAAAGGGCATCTACAAATAACCTAAGTAGTGATCCCAATTCACCTAGATAACCCAGTTAACCAAGGAGGATAGACAAATCCTTCTACTACTGTTATGGTCCAGCTTCAACAGTTCAAAAAATTTTTTTAGAAAATAAAAAAGGGGGAATAATGTCCCCAGTCCCCACATAACTCACCAAATAATACACTCCTCATTTAAAAATTTTAAAATGTGAATGCCAGTGAGCAATCTGCTTCAGACAGATTCTGGCATGATGGAACTTGAGCAACCATTGCTCAGGTCAAATGGAGACATCCATGCACTAGACAGTGGAGAAGACCCTAATTTGGGGTCGAGAGCATGTTTGTGTTTTCTTGCAGGAAAAGAATAAAGCTTTGGCAGCTGTCGGACCATTTGGTGAGATGCATGGAGCAGAGAAAAACTGGACCTGAGACCATGGGAGCCTACCTAAGCCAGTTTGAGTGAGATCTCCTAAATCAGTGTTCCAGACCCTTGATGTCATCGAATCTACAGCCTGAGAAAGAAAGAAAACAGTCGGTTCGAATTTCCAGTTTCTCAACAGGCCTGCTGCATCAACCTCCCGGACCCGAGAGTTTTCGTCCCGAAGCCAACAAAGAACTGGAAAGACTGTCTGCCCTTGACATACCTTGAAACAACAGAATTCATTTTGCCAGTTTTTCCCTTTGGGGGAAAAAAAGGACCCATTTAAAACATTTGGACATTGGTATGAACTGTGATGAGTGGCAAAAGCCTCTTTTCAGTATTTGAACAGGACATGGTCACTTGAAATATCAGATAGTGGTTCCTGTTTCTGGAATCGCACCTATGACAGTGTATTTTTCTGGAGAAATGCAACTTGTCTTAATGAGACAAAAAGGAGACTTTGGCTCAAGTCACATTCAGCTGAGGCTAGTGAGGTTAAATCAACAAACTGTATCACCACAGGAACAAATTGGTGCTCTGTGGATAGTGCAACAAGCTTCTTGTTCATATTTTTTATAATGCTACATGTGTAACGTCAATGATTGTGCCTAATGTATCTGTGCAAGTGCACTTTCTTAATGCTTTCCTGAGCAGATCGTGGAATGATTGCAAACTTTATCAAATTGTAAATGTAAATCACATGCGGGTTACCCTTGTAACAGAATATAAATCATGTGCGGGTTACCCTTGTAACAGACGAAGGCTGGTAGAATGTTATGGCCCAGATCTGGTGATGGGTATGGTGATGGAGAGGCGCTATGTCAATGGGGGTCCTGGAAATGGTGGCAATGGCGGTAGGCATTCTGGCTTTATGCCGAGCTCAAGCGTGCCTTGTTCCAGAGGCAAGAGATCCGTAACCAAGTATTGCTTTGCTTAGCCCATGGCAATCCCGATAGCCATGAAATTTGGTTACAGATGATTTAAGGATGAGGTTCTTCTGTTGACGGACAACCTGTGGGGAAGACCCCTCCCACCTAAGACAGGGGTTCAATGTCCCCAGAAGACGGGCAAGGGAGGGTGACCCTACTTGACCTAAGCCAGGAGTGCCTCATTAGAAAATAAAAAAGGGGGAATTGTGGGAACACCAGACCTTGTTCAGAGACCCACTTCCCCATCAGCCTGGGAGTAGGCAGCTGTAAGACAATGTTTACTAAAAACATGTTTACTAAAAACAATACAATGCCCGGGGCAATAAGTTCCTGAAAAGGGCTGGCCCACAGGAACTGCCCTGACCTCGACCTTTTCCAAAGACTATCCGCCTCTTCAGACCCACCCACCTCCACCTCTGGTGTCAGGGTATATAATAACCAGCCAGAATAGGAATAAGAGAGCCTTCTTGAGGAGCCTTTGGGGTCTGTGTTGTCAATCCCCAACACCCTCCGCACGTTCTTGGACACGGGCTGCACAGCGGACACGGCACTAAGTGGCAGGGAGCATTATGAGAAGAGACACCCACCTACAAATACTGGATCTTATTCTAGTACGAGCAATCATCTCTTGGTAAGATAAACAAATAAACAAAGTAATTAACACCCATTAACACTAATAAGATTCACAGTCCTTTCCCTCTCTCGGTGTTTTAAAATCACCATCTGGCTATAGAGCTCTCACAAGTCTATATCCACTTGGTAGCGATGTCGAACTGAATCACTGAAGGGGATTCACCATAACAACCACATACTTCAGAAGCCAGCGCTAGAATTCAGTGCCCAGTCTATACCAGGTCACATGTGATCAAACCCAAGTGGCAGAAGAAATTCTGATGCTAAAGCCAACACACTCTGTAGTAACTGAAGTTCTTTAATGTCCTCAAGAAGCTCAGAGAGCAATCCTGAGGCAGTTTGGCCTCCTGAAGCTTTCTCATTGAGCCAACACTAGCAGAGTAGGAAATAGGGCTGAGGTAAACAGTTACAAACAGAAAAGGCTGTAAGCACCCGAAATCATGCAACCATCAATAAAGTGGATTTTTTCATATAAGTTAAATTCAAACCAGGAAAAAGGGAATAAAAAAATCAGGTAAAATACCCTGGTTAACAAGATATTCACTACAACAGGAGAGGGACCCTAAAAGACACATGCACATTCAGAGTGCTCTGCACAGCTGACGCCAGACTGTGTCTAGAGAAGCTAGGTTATGATCAGGAGACTGAAATGACCTTGGGATGACATCATTCTGTCCATAAAGAAACCAGAGAAAATCACAGCAAAGCAGAAACAGCTGGATGGGGAAAAAATAGAGACAGCAATGTTTCCAAGGCTCCTCATCTAACACACCCCGCTTCATGGGTGAATGAACAACTGTACCCCGCCTCTCTCTCTCTCCCCCGCCCTTTTCATTTTGGACACAAAGTGGATTTGAAAGAAAACAAGTTGTTGTCTCTGCAGCACAGACGCACAATGCCTTCAAATGCTCAGAGCCAAGGCAAGCACACACTGAGAACTTATGGGATGTCTCTCGTACAGGTGCGAATTCAGACGAAGTAAGAGTTGTCATCTGCAGGGTGAGGTCTTCTCTCCCACGGTGGCTTCTGCACTGGCAAGGAGAGAACCTGTAACCCCACGGGACGCAACACAAAGTGTTGGCTTCTCTGAGACTTAGCAGGGCCCAGCTGTGCTCCATGGTACACTGGGTTACCTATGAAGCTCTGGCAACTAAGAAAAAAACACCTGGAATTCTCCACCATAACCAAGGTACTAAGTTCTCTACTGGGACAGAGTTCCTGGGACTAAAACTTCAAATAGTCATAAACGGCGGGGAAACCAGAAGAAAAGCAAGTATTCATTTGATTGCCAGCTGATGAGAACGACAGAGAAGCCCAGGCACGAACTGGGCTTTTTTTTTTTTTGTTTTGTTTTTCGAGACAGGATTTCTCTGTATTGGATGCTTTGGATGCTGTCCTGGAACTCACTCTGTAGACCAGGCTGGCCTCGAACTCACAGAGATCCGCCTGCCTCTGCCTCCCAAGTGCTGGAATTAAAGATGTGTACTACCATGGCCAGTTTGGGATTGTATGTATGTATACACACACACACACACATATATTGCTTGAATCACTTTGAAAAATAATCTCCAATGTTCTTCCCAAGATCCTTAATAATTTTATTAACCCTCTGAAGATGGTATTTGGAATACCAGTAGAGATGGCCAGCAAGTGCTTTTTGCAGAAGCCCCTTTTACTTTTGTTACAGCTCCTAGCATGCACGGGCCTGGCAGCTGCAAAGCATCTGAGTGGTCTGTTTCTATCTTCAACTACTTTTCTCGATATTTCAGGAGTCTGGGCATCTGGACCTTCTTACATTTACACACAGAAACTAGCAGATGTGTACTAGTCTTGTCCTGGTTGGCTTTAACAGTCAAAGTGACACAGCCTAGAAGGGTCTCACCTGAGGGACTGGCCTATGGGAATGTCTGTGGGGATTACCTTGACTACGATTTAAGTGGGAGGGTCCAGCCTATTGTGGGAGGTACCATTTTCCTGGGCAGGTGGTCCTGGGCTTTTTTGGAAGCTGGTTGAGTATAAGTCTGTCTGCAAGACAACAAATAGCATTCCTCTAAGTTTCCTGCTTTGAGTGCTGCAGGAGTTCCTGCCTTGACCTCCGTCTTTGATGGGCTATGACCCACAAATCCAATTGAAATAACCCAGTAGGGCATGCTTGGTACTTCACTGCTAGGCAGGTGGCGGAGACAGTTGAAACCCAATGAGCAACCCTATGTCAAAGAAAGCAGGCAGTATTTCAGAGGATGACACCCCAGGTTATTCTCTGGCCTCCAGACATACTCATATACTACATGGACACACACACACATACAAGCACGCATGCGCTCACACACACACACACGCACACGCACGCATGCGTGCACAGAAATAAAAAGAGGGTTACTTCTCCTTCTCCCCTCTCCTCTGGGGAACAGGGTAAGGACTGAAAAGTAGAGCATGTACTACATGAGGGCAGTGACAACAAATCCACATGAGCTAAGCCACAGAAGTCACAGCTTTCACTAAGTGACACCAACCATCTCAAAAACGGCTTGATTCTCAGAGAGTCCAATGAATTCATAGAAGGGGCAATTCTGGGCCTGGAGAGATGGTCAGCCATCACGAGTACTTGGTGCTGGAGGACTGTTCATAAAATGAAAAAAAAAAAACTATGCGCATGGGGGCTGGGTGGGAACACAACGGGACACTACGATGACACCTTTTGTCTTTTGCTCCCTGATACATTTGGTAAGCAATGTGAAGGGTCTCTGGAAGTCCATTACACCACCTGGGGATGTGCTGCCATTGCCTGTGTCAGAATACCTGAGCTCGTAACTCAAAGAAGGGGAGAAGGGAGCGAGGGCAGGCGGGAGGAAGGCAGGGAGGGCGGGAGGAAGGCCACAACAAAAGCCCATCTCTACCCCTTATATGCTATGCAGCATCTGAGATGAGTTACTCAGCCAAGTTCATCCCAAGAGGAGCTCCTCGGCAGCTGCAGAGAAGGCAGACAGAACCCAGACCTGCAGCCCCCAGAGGCTGCAGCACAAAGCCAACCCCGACAGGTGCTGCAGAAGAGGCTGGTCATAGAGGCAGGAGTGCTGTGGAACTGTGAGATCCACACGTGACAAGAGTTACAGCACTGGTGATAAAGGACATCACGAGTCCCCGTCTCCCCTGGCAAAGTTCTCTGAGATACTATACAAAGACCAAGGGGATCAGAGACCCTCAGCCTTCATCTGATCCTGAGGGGACGAGACTTTTTCCAAAGAACCAGGGTCACATCATCTTTAGTAGTCTTGAACCACAAGATCTGAACTCTCAGTGTCTCTGCCCACTCATTTTTCTCACATTACCATTGTCATGAGGTAAGGACTAGGCATCTCTGAACTTAGTGCTTGCTTCTTTCTATTATTTACTAATACAGACCGTGAGATAATTGTGTTAGTTAGGGTTACTATTGCTGTGAAGAGACACCATGACCATGGCTACCTTATAAAGGAAAACATTTCATTGGGGTGGTTTACTGTTTCAGAGGTCTAGTCCATTATCATCATGGTGTGACATGGTGGCATGTAGGCAGACATGGTGCTGGAGGAGGAGCTGAGAGTCCTAATCTTGATGCACAGGCAACAGGAAGTGGTCTGAGACACCAGATATGGCTTGAGCATATGAGTCCTCAAAGCCCACCTCCTCAGTGACACACTCACTTCCTCCATCAAGGCCACATCTACTCAAAAAAGTCACACCTACTAATAGTGCCACTCCCTATGAGCTTATGGGGGCCAATTACATTCAAACCTCAATAACAAATTAAAAATAAAATCTAAAACCAAGAACCACTGTTGCTGTTCATACCATATGTAAGACTGAATCTAAGCCATTTGATATCAGATCAGAAACAAACACTCTGATACCAAGGCAGGAAAAAAACTTACTTTCATACAGTAGCTAGTGGATGATAGTATCTCGGGTGAATCTAACTCTGAGAGACAGCACAGCACAGCACAGTAGTACATAACCATCCCCAGCTACAAGGCCATAAATAACTCAGACATCTCAGACTAGATTTACATTTCTCATAGATAATGACTATATGCGAAATTTATAGAAAATAATGAACTTAAAAACACACTACAGGGGCTGGAGAGGTGGCTCAGATGTGAAGAGCACTGACTGTCCTTCCAGAGGTTCTGAGTTCAATTCCCAGCAACCACATGGTTGCTCACAGCAATCTGTAATGAGATCTGATTGCCCTCTTCTGGTCTGCAGGCATACATGCAGACAGAACACTGTATACATAATAAAATTTTTTAAAGTACATTTAAAAAAGACTAACTTGGGTCACCTATTGTTTTCCTATTACCATAATGCATATTTGATAAGCCAAGGTGTTGATAACTATTCAAGGAGCAGATAGAGGGACAGGTAGATAACACACAGATAAATAAAAAGGTAAGAGCTTCCATAGCAAGGAGGGAGCTCTATGAAGAATAAATAGGAATGGAATGAAAATTACATTGCTTCGAACTGTAATAAGATAATTGATAGAGAACAAAATTCAGGATTCTACAGCTAGAGGCAGATCAAGAAAAAAGCAAATGTGGTTAAAAAGTTTAAAAAATGTTTTTTGAAGAAAAATAGAACTTCAGGTTAGGAGGTACATGGAGGAATTATAAGGGTCAGCCCCTATTTTTAAATTCATGGAAGACAGAACATTCAGAAAATAATTAACAGTGCATCACAAGAATTCAAGTTTGCCAGCAACAGAAAGAGTTACTTAACTCCTAAAGGGATTATCTATCTGTGGTATGAAGAGTTTCTGTTCTAGGGGAGCTGGAAGAGTAAATAATTCCTTACAAGTGCAGTTCTGAAACAGCAAAATGAAACAGACACCTAAGAACAAGTACAATTTCCTTTAAAATAGTAACTGTGTGGGTGGTACAGTTAAGTGCAATATACTGCTGCCAAGTGTGATGTGTATAGACATGACTCATTATATCCTCGAGGTTCCGGAAGTACCTAGAGAAGTAGCAGCTGCTGTCATAGCAATGACTCTTGATGATGGCCAGCTTAAGACAGTAACCAGCTGTCTCCCCACTCAGACCATAATAGGTTCCTATGCCATCTAGGACCAGAACCAGACCAGGATTAGCATTTAAATTTTTTTTCTATTTTGTCCCAGTGATCTCAAAACATGCAAGATTTTCTTTTTTTCAAAAAACCCAAGGTCACTATGTGTAAGTGATCTTGAATTGCACCATCAGAACAACCCCAGTAGCTCTGAGCACTAATTTTTCTCCTGAGAAAACATTTCCTCACAGGAAGGTACCAGCACTTATCATTGGCCCTCATGTACATGACAGTCTGGAACCTCCACAGGTCTTTCAAGGTAACCCACCCTACTGCATAATGATCAACTCCTTAGTCAGCCTGCCAAAATCCTAAGTGCTTCTGTGTAAAGGAAGCCTGTGTGCCATCTGCTGCCTCACAAGTGACAGATGCTGCCACCTGAGTAAAGCGACAGTCAGATGTAAACATCATCAACAACAGGCCACCCTGTGGAAGCAGACAAAGGAGGTGAAGATGAAGACTGAGCACTGGGACGCCAGATCCAAGGGCAGCTACAGACTTGGTAAGGTAAGCAGGGAGCTTAGCAGAGCGCCCACGTCAGGTGTACACAGCTCCCGCCTGTTGGGATAGGTGGATTTTGTACCTTTCAGCCCTGAACGGATGACAGTGGGGGACAAGTCATCGTAGTTGTTCATTAAGCTGATGTCTCCCGAGGTGAAGCTGACAGTGAGCAGGGGCTTGATGTTCTGCACAGGGATGGGGTACGCCGCAGGACCATCTGTGGAAACACAGGCACAATGGAGGGCAGACAAGGAGCACAAAACCCCATCCAGGTGTCTAGAGCTGCACTGCTGCAGTGCCTGCCTTAGTGACAAAACATCATGACTAAGGCAACTTACAAAAGAAAACATTTAATTTGGGGCTCATGGCTGCAAGGGGTCAGAGTCAGCAGGCAGGCAGGCATGGTATTGGAACAGTAACCGAGGACTTGCATCCTTATGTGTAAGTAAGAAGCAGAGAGAGCTAAATGGGGATGGAATGGTTTTTTGGAGCCCCAAATTCCATACCCAGTCACACACTTCTCCAAGGCATACCTCTCCAAGTGACATGTCTCTTAATCCTTCCCAAATAGTTCATCATCTGGGGACCAAGTGTTCAAACATGTGAGTCTATGGGGTCACCCTCACTCAAACCACAATGCCTAAAAGTTGTCTAACAATATAGATCCCAGGCTGTATGTTAGAGCATTATGTGTTTCTTCAGATATTAAGTGTAAATTATTTAAATGGTGTATAACATAATGAATGGTGGGAAAGGGGACAACAATGTTTTCTTAATTGTGGTCCAAAGCACAGAGCAAAAAGCTTCACTGAATGCTACAGGCAATAAGCATCCAAGGCAGCCAGTATTCGTTCCTTAAGTGTTCAGAGAGGGCAGGGCCCACTGTGACTCATAAAGTACTTTATCATGTGTGAAGTACATGGCCAACTGCCTCACCTACACATTACATAAGGAAGCAAAAGGCTGCAGAGATGGCTCAGCAATTAAGAGCACTCTCTGCTCTTCCAGAGGCCCTGGGTTTGATCCCCAGCACACACATAGTGGCTTACAACCATTCTTGTAACTTCAGTACCCAGAATCTACTGCCCTCTTCTGGCTTCTGCAGGCACTGCAGGCATGCGGTACACAGACACAGATGCAGTAAGAATATCCATACATGTAAAATGAATTCTTAAAAGCTGTTTCCCCCCCAGGGGGTGGTGAGACAGAGTTTCTCTGTATAACACTAGCTGTCTTGAAACTCACTCTGTAGACCAGGCTAGCCCCAAATTCACAGCGATCTGCCTGCCTCTGCCTCCTAAATGTTGGGATTAAAGTTGTGCACCACTATTGCCTGGCCAAAAATAAAAAATAAAAATTAAGAAACAGCCTCTCTGAACAGCTGGATGGTGAGAGCCCTCAGAAGCTCCTGTAGGTGCCACAGTCACTCTGAACTCATCTCCAACAGCCAGTCGGGGTGGCCTACTGGACACTCACCTGCTGGGTAACCCTGGATCACATCCCTTGTCAAATACCTCTGCACTCAATACCGCTACATCTAAAGGCAAGTGTGTGTGAGTCCTAGAGCAGCTCGTTGCTTCTGAGAAGTGCAGCTCTGGGTAGATGTCAGCAATCGCCTGCTGCCTCAGATGAACTTTAGACCTGCTCTGTAACCTTGGTCTTCGTACCCCACTTACTATAGTAAAATAAGGAGGAGTGAGTCTGGATCCCATTTATTTAAAGACAAGCATTTCATAGAAATTGGCTACTCTGAGGCTACAGAAATGTGACCAACATTTTATCAAGGCCGTGTCCCATCAGGAAAGGGTTAACTGTGGGTAACGAACACTCTCCCTTCTGCCACCCTTCTGGTAACTTGCTTTCCACATGTGACAGGAGGGGGAGACAGGTGCCAGGTAGACATGGCTGATAGTGGTCAAGCCCTTCACAGGATGGGATGCCTCACGATGGCAGGAAAGAAGAGAAACTATTCAATGCGTGGCTTCAACTCCAGGGTGCACAATAAAATCAACAGAGGACAGGGCCAGGAGTTGCATGACACCCTTTTAAACCAGGAGCCGTTCCTTCCCACCATTCCATAATGCATGTTCTAAAAGAAAGAAAGGAAACAAGGCAGTGCAGGCAGAGGCCAGCAGGGTAGTCAAGGCTCCCTTCAACTTTAGTTTCTTCCCTTTGGTCTCTTCCCCATCTGAAAAACAAACGCACTAGCAGAGGTAGGGGAGGCCTGAGTCTCAAGTCATCATCACTCCAAGTATCTAACACCAATAAAGCCTGCAGAGCAGCAATGGTCTTGCGACTGAGAAAGGGGACAGAGCACAAACAAGGACATGAAGGACCAGCTCCTGCTGCTGGTCTCTGGAACAGCAGAATGAATCTTTCTTTTAGACAACTGAAGCTAAGCTACTGGCTTTGAAACTGCTAGGGATTTGGCTATACCACATATTAAATTATATTAATAATACAGAATTTTTCATCTGCAGTGATCTTTATTCCCATTAAACAGCCAAGTCCCACAAAACCCTAGGGACAGCAGGAGACATATGTCTCATTTTATGTCTAGGAAACCCTAAGCCTCTGGAGTGCAATCAGCTCCAGCAGTGATCTTGAGAAAAGGGCAGCAGGGAAGGCTCACATCAACAAGAGAAAGCGCAGGCCAGTTCTGCTTCATTTCAGCCTAAGAGCTCTCTCCAGTAAGTTAGGAGAAGTGTGTGCGTGCGTGCGTGTGTGTGTGTGTGTGTGTGTGTGTCTGTGTGTGTGTCTGTGTCTGTGTGTGTCTGTGTCTGTGTGTCTGTGTGTGTGTGTGTGTGTGCGCGCGCGCACAGTGAACCTTCACTAAGTGGTGTCATTGTCTTTAAAGAAGTTCTCTCTGGAAATGCAGTAGAAGTGAGGGACAGCACACTGGTTACCTTGGGGAGGAGAGTAGTCATCTGAGTCTGTGTCACTCTCACTGCTGTCCTCCACCAGGAAGATGGGGTAATTCCAGGACATGCTGAGGATGCCATCGGATTCATGCAAGAGGACATGGGCCAGCATTCTGCCATGGCAGTCCATGACGATCACCTGTCCATCTGCTGTGCCAAACAACACCTGCAACCAAAGACCAGGGCCCGTGAACAAGCAGCAGTAAACCTCAGTCGCAATTTGTTTTAGTAACACAGAACACACAAACCACTGAGAACTGAAGATGAGAGCACAATGTCTCAGTTTCCTTTCTGTTGCTGTGATAAAACACCCTACAGAGGCAACATCAAATGGTCTGTTTTGGCTCTTAGTCCCAGGCAACAGTCCCCATAACGAGGAAACCACAGAGGCAGGAGGAGCTTTAGGTGCTGCCCACAGTCCCACATTCAGGGTCAGAGAAGAGTGAGGGCACATATGCATGCTCAGCTCACTGTCCCCTTTATACAGCCCAGGATCGCAACCGAGAGTGAGTGCTGCAACCCAGAGTGAGTGATCTTCCCACTCAACTAATGTAATCAAGATAACCCTCAGCAGCATGCATGCCCAGAGGCCACTTCCCAGGTGAGTCTAACCTTTTTTTTTTTTTTTTGCCAAGTTGACAACCATCAGAATTTTGGATACATAATGTTACTGGCATCATAATGACTAGATTATGCTATTCAGACATTTTCAAATACCAGAAAAACTTGCTTTACTGTTTTTGTTTCTTTTGTCTTCTGGCTAAAAGAAAGGGATTAAGAAAAGCTAATCATTTATTTTGAAAAATAAAAATTCAGCAGGAATTCATTAATACATTTGGTTGTGTAAGCATGTAAGCATGCTCCTAAAATAACTTTTTAATTAAAATTTTAGATGGCTTATAAAATAATGGGTTTCATTAATATATTCCCATACAAGCATACTTTTTCCTAGAAAAGTTTTTAATTAGCATGATTAGAATTCTTTGCACATGACAGTAACATCAATGAGTTAATAATGCAGTGGCACAGGCATGGCACTAACGTATCCAACTAATGCTTACTCTGGAGCTAAGCATGAAGCTAACCGCGTCATCACAGCAACAGGAACTTAGGGTTCACGTTGGAATGGACCTCAGAGGAGCCTGACACCTCAGTACGCTCAGGGCTACTCCCGAGGTGTTCTCTCTGATCCCACAATGAATGTAGGCAGGGTGTCAGCTCCCACTGAGAGCACCATGGGCCACCCCACACAGGTAAGTGTGTCACCAGCTAGACATCGCAAGAAGACCCTTGGGTCTCAAGAAGCATGATGAGCTCTACCACCGGCTCTGTGACAGTCTCTAGAGTGTTGTATTTTGTGCTCAACATCCATGTCTCACTGTATGAAGCATCTCAATCACCATCTGTATTTCAGACACAAGTAGCTTAGGAGACACCATGCAACCTGATCAAGTCACAAAATTGTCAAACCAGGGCTATCTGAAGCCTGCAGAGGGGTTAGATCTAGATAATGTCACAAGAATGGGACCATCAAGGTGGGATTAGGGATTGGTACCCTTCTAGGAGGAACTACAAGTTGTAGTTTCTCCCTCTCTACCTCCAAGCTTCAAAGAGATGTGAGTACCCAGGGCCAGCCATCTGCAAGGTGAAAGAAGTCCTCACCAGTAACCAAACTGGCTGACACCTTTATCTTGACCTTCTCATATTCCAGAAATGCGAGAAGTTGATGTCTGTTTCCGCCAACCCATTTACAGAACTTTGTTCTGGCAGCCTGAGTTGAAATCTGAAGGATGGGAGCTTTGTGCATCAGCATGCGTCTCCCCACGACCTGCTGTTGTGCGTTAAGCTCAGCAAAGTGTCTGCAAAGGGCAGGACAGGCCTCTGCATGCAGTGAGCTCAGTTTCTATTTTAGAGAGTGAACAGAGAGAGAGCAGCTAGAGAGTAGACATGTAAGTCTTTAAAATAAAGGACTGGCAATTTAATGAGTGACTGCCATTCAAGATCCACCCCAAAGCAAGAGAGAACACAACACCAGCCCCAAGAGTCCACTATGAGTTCATTCCAACCATGGCTCCCACAGGAGACAGTCCACTGCTGAGACGACTGAGGAGGATGAAGCCCACACCACCAGTCTAGCTGTCGGCAATGACTGAGAAAGCAACCGTTATGGAACAAGCATGCCACAGATAACTGAAGAACACTAATGCAACATGACATCAGATTTGAAAAACAAAAATCTCCATTCCGAGTTCTTCCTCACACCTCACACTTCCAATGAGAAAGGCTTATGTGAGGAAAGGCCTTCGGCAGAACAAGACAGGCAATAGTGAATGTGGGTGTGGAGGACTCAGTCTCTGGCCACAGTACTAGACAGGAAGGAGCGCAGCTGAGGCCACCCGGTGCCAGGGCTTCCTCCCCAGCACAACAGCCCCTTCCAAGCTCGTCCTTGTCTTACTGTTCAAGGTTAGGCCTAAGTCTTTTCTCTTAGAGACTACAATCATGGCAATAGCCCAAAAGACCTCAGAGCTATAGTCAACCCCTTGCTAAGTCTCTCTCCTAGGCCTTGGAATCACATATCAAACTGCCCACCTGCTAGATTCTCCCGGAAGTGTCAAAAGCCCTTGCACGACAGCATGTCCAAGGAGAAACGCGTGCTCCTGTCTTGGCACCACAGGCCTGCTTCCTGCCAGTACAGACTGGCTTTGTTCAGGCTCCAATGGCCAGCGTTTGTCTAGTACACAACGGTACTCTTGCCTCATGAGGGCTTCAGGGTTATCTGTCGACACTGAATGGATCTTATGCTAACCACAGCCTTCACTCACGGCACTCTATACGCCATTCTGGTACGGGCCAGTCTCTACAATACCCTTCAAGGGCAAGTCTGTACCCCAAGATGTCACCAGGTTCTGTGAAGAATGATCAGAGACTAACTGTACATTAATTTCTGCAAAACTCACTGGCTTTTGGCCAAATATTTCTATCAATCAAAATCTTGACTTTTTCTTTTCTTCTTTAAATTAAACCCAATGTTCATGTACTCCCATTTTCTTCCTACTGTGTCTTCAGGTAAGAGTTCGCATGAGACTCTGTAAGGTAATGCCGCGATTTATCCGCAGACAGCTAGTTAACGCTATCTCTGCATTTCAATCACTTTTCAGCAGAAATATAAAGTATTAGGCAGTTTCTTCTTAAAATTTGTTTTATTATATTTTTCAAATTATGCATCCTGTGTGTAGGTATATGTCCATCAGTGCTGATGCCTGCCCACAGAGACCAAGAGTCAGATCCCTTGGAGATGGCATTACAGATGACATGGTAGGTCACTTGACCTAGGTGCTGGGAACTAAACTCGGGGTGTCTGCTAGAGTAGGAAGCACTCTTAATGGCTGAGCCATTTCTCTAGCTCCATTTTTTAAAATCAACAATGTGATTTTAGTAATTCATATTTGTGCTGGGTAATTTTACATCAACATGACACAAGCTAAAGTCATCTGAGAGGAGGGAACCTCAATTAAGGAAATGCCTTCAACCTAGAGACCTAGGATAGAACCAAACACAACCAAGACAATGAAATGACTCCTAATGATATTTGCTATAATCATAGATTGGTGCCTAGAGCAACAGTCATTAGAGAGGCTTCACCAAACAACTGATGGAAACAGATGCAGAGACCCACAGCCAAACATCAGATGGACTTGGGAAATCCTGTGTAAGATGGGGAGGAAGAACTGTAGGAGTCAGAGGGGTCAAGGACACAAGAAAACCCACAGAAGCAAATAACCTGGGCTCATAGGTGCTCACAGAGACTGAACTGACTGACAACCAGGAACCTGCTCGGGCCTGACCAAGATCCTCTGCATGTATGTTTCAGCTGCATAGCTTGGTTTTCTTGTGGGGCCCCTAGCAGTAGTTGCCTGATTTAGGGACCCTTTCCTCCTACCAGGTTGCCTCAATCAATCTTAAAAAAAAAAAAAAAAAAAGGATGTGCCTAGTCATATCGCAACTTGATATACTATGGCTGGTTGACATCCATGGGAGGTCTGTCCTTTCCTAAAGACAAATGGACGAGGAGGGGCAACTGAGAGGACAGGAGGGACGGACACACATACACAGAGAGAGAGAGAGAGAGAGAACACCTCAATGAAATTGGGCTACAGTGCTTAATTAATGGGGATGGACCCGGCCCATTGTGGGTGGTGTGATCCACGGGCTGGTGATTGGTGGTCCTGGGCTCTGGTAAAGAAAGCAGGCTGAGCAAGCCATGAGGAACACACCAGTAAGCAGGACTCTATGGACTCTGCATCAGCTCCTTCCTCCAAGTTCCCATCCTCTTTGAGTTCCTGTCTTGACTTTCTTTGATGATGAAATGATGTGGAAATGTAAGCCAAATAAAGTCTTTGCTCCTAAGTTGCCTTTTGGTCATGGTGTTTGATTGCAGCACTAGAAGCTTTAACTAAGGCAGTATGTACATCTTTTTAGACGAGCACAAATGTTACCAGTGGTTTACAGTGAACTGTGAGCCACACTCTAACCCTGAGCGGGAAGAGAGGAAGATGAAGCGCCATTCCCAGGACTCTTATTTTGGAAGCAGCAGCATCTCACCAGTACCATTATCTTCTGACAGAATCCTCATCTACATTCTTGAGTAAGACTGGACCAGTGAACTGCATGTCAACAACACATGCTTCCACGAACACCTCTTGGTAACAGTGTGTAATTAGCAGCACTGGAATTAGTTCCTGAAGGAGGTGGCAACTTTTCCATAAGGGAGAAACATTAGCACGGCTAGTGGCAGACCTGAATGGGCTGCTGAGGACCAGAATGAAAGGACATCCTCCTTTTCTTCAGCGGAAGCCTCTGCTCTGACACACAACTCACACAAACTTCCCTCTCAAATGCAACAGTGGCCTTCAGAGGAGCTGCAAGGCTAGACATTACTTAACTAAAGAATCAGCTTCTAAAATGGGGCAGTTGTAAATGAAAGAACGGCTCACCTGACAGACTACTTCCTGGTTCATTCTGAAAAGACATGAAATGAAGTTTCATACCTGACTGCAACAACCATCACTCCTCAATCTGTGTCTTAGGGATAAATATGCAATTCTGTAATTCTGAGGACATCTCATTGCTTTGCTGCAGAAAAGACCACTTACTTCTAACCCAGCAGCTTCGTGCAGTTACCCTCTGCTGCCCAGAAATGAGTCTGTCCATTAAAGCAATGCCACAAGTTCTCTCCCCTCCTCCCTATAGATAGGTCCAGGAATGACTCTGTAGCGGTGCTACACTGCACAAGGGAGGCCCATCCTTATTTTAAGCCCTAAACTAATCATGCATGGGAAAGTTGAGGAGGACATGAGTCATCACAACTGAGGAAACAAGGGAAGAGTGAGCAGACAGACTTCTGCCTTTTCTGCGATCTCATCCTACCAGTATGCTACTTTATTTCTAGTTAGGAGCATTTTGTTTTGTTTTGCATGCATTCTGAAATTCTTGAGTGCTTGGTGGCAGAAATTTCTTTAACTGAAAGAGGTGCAGCTACTGTATTTTTACATTGTGTTTCACTTTTGTTGCTGTTTTGGTCACTGAGGGTAGCAATTAAGACCCAAAGCTGGGCACAGTGGTACACACCTGTAATCTCTGTACCCATCTGAGCCCAGCCTGAGCTGCTTAGCAAGACCCTGCTCCAACACACATTAGAATTCTGATTGTTCTTGGCGCTCTCTGGGCTCAGCTAATTACAGAATCACTAGATGTAATAAATTGTAAGATATATTGGGGGCAAGGCCGTCCCCTGTGGCCTCTATGCTGGCTGTGGGTCTGTTGTTCTGCTATGGGCATGGTTGAAAAAGAAGGAAATCAGGAGTTCTCTTCCAAGATGGAGAGCAAATCAGATTCAACATCCACCAAGATGGAGAGCAAATCAGATTCAACATCAACTTTACCTGACACTCCCAAGACGAGCGACACTCCACCATCACCCCAAACAAATTGTTTGGGAAAACAAGCTGTGAGTGGAACACTTAAAGAAAGATTAAAGAAGACAAGGCCTTCATCTCATTCTTTCTGAAGCTACTTAAAGTAGAGAAGGAGGAAAATGATGAGACCTTCTCGGAACCAGGAGCATGGTCAAAAGAAAAGAGCTCTTCAGAGTTCCGAGGAAGTCTGAAACACAAAGACAGTGCATCTGGAAAGGACAGCTCAGAGAATGTAAACACATGCAAATCTAAGTCACATGGTCTTGGGTCATCCAGTGCCCTCCAAAATGATTCTGAGAGTGAGAATACCAAAGGAAGATTAAAGGAAGATAAAGCAAATTGGCAAAGCAGGTTCAAGAGAAGGAAGCCTTCAGAGATTAAAACTCATCAAAATGTATAGAGTAAAGAACAGCCTGTCTGACTTGGAGTTGTTACTAAAGAAGTGGCGGAAGTACAGCCAGCAGCTGCTGTCTGAGCTGCAGGCAGGCATGTCTGAGGGTGACGAGAAACAGCCTCACCGAGCTGATCCACTATGATGGGGTAGACGAGAAAGTCGTGCACTATAATCCAAGTGAACAAGAATTTATAGAGGTTTCATTAGTTGTTGTTTTTCCTCCAGGCTTTTTTTCCTCTCCTTTCGGGGTGATGGGATCATGTCCAGGGCCTCAAATGTGCTCTATTCCTGAGCTATAATCTTGGCCCCTCTACAGAATATGTTTGAGAATGACAATGTGAAAGAGTGTTTTGAAGGGAAGAAAGATGTAAGCTGTTGTTGTGGCTTAGAGAAAGGTATCTTGAACAGTTTAGGATATTCTGATATATAAACAAAATTATAACATGAAGCTTTGTATTTTGGATATGTTTGCTAAAGAAAACATTTAAGTATTAAAAAATTAAATGATGTTTAAAAGCAAGTTTGGATAATTTTGGAAACCAGGTATAATATATTGATTTTGTGGCAAAAGAGTTTATATTCAGTATTAAAAAGTATTCTATTGAAAGTCTAATCTTCACCTGGCCTAAATGTAACCTGCCCCTCTTGAGTTTATGAACCTTGTCTTCATCTACTAATATATCTTTCGGTCTGCTCATCTAGCAAATAATTAAACCTATGTCCACAGAAACCATATTAATTAGAGATCTTTCATGAAATGTACACTAAACAAATGAAGAATGGGATGTGGGAGAAAACTGTTGTCTACACATCTTAAAGTCAATCTTCTGTTAGACTCTCTTATATGTTTTCCTACTACCACAGTCTGAGGATGGTTACCTGAGGGCAAGTGCCTGACCGATGGGTGACCTCCAGAACAAACTTTCCAGGTCTCCACAGGCATTCCTGTGGAATTGTCATGGCTGTCTTTTCATGCTTGCCCACAACAGCCTATGCAACATGTTTGCCATTGACACTGAGGGCATATATGTCTTGTCAGAGAGAGGAGATATGTGCTATTTTAATATAAAAACCATTCCCAATCACACTCCACTCAAAGACTTTGAGCCCTGACCTTGATTACACCTAACTGTGACCTAAGACAAGGCAGGATTTCAACACAAATGTTTCATTCACGCCCCTTCTACCTCTCCCAGCCTTGAGTGAACACTGATACTGTTTCTAAAAACTCAGGGTCATGTCCCTAGAATGACACTGGCCTCCCTCAAGTTCCCGCCTATGAAAGCTCAAGGTGTCTAAGAGAACTGGTTCCGGGCCACAACCCAAGACAGGTCCTATCTCCTGCTTTTGCTGGAGGTCAGCTAAGTGGATCCGAATCTTAACTCCACTTCCCGGTGCGTTCTTCCTGCTTTTCTCCTTCTTAACCGACACAGGGTCAGTGGGCCTCTTGAAAACAGCCTGTCAGGTCTGCATAGATGGCAGAGCAGCTCAATCAGCTTCCCCAGTCACTGCCAGCTAAAACCTGTCCTTCCTGGGTTAGCTTGTGCTGGGCTTGGTTTGTCCTTGGCACCAGTGACAGTTAGTCCTGTAGACTCTGCTCTGGTCACTACATATCTCAAGTACTGTGAGCAGCACAGACCCAGATGTTAGAACCTCTCAAATCCTAGGCTATAAGAGGAAGATTCCATACACAGGATAGGGATGTCATATGTTATTTTATTAGGGAAAGATCACTTACATGACAAACCGATAATCCAGGGTCGGTGCTCCCTGAGAAATGACCAGAACCCCAAGAGAGCGATACCTGCCTCTCCCTAGGTCTTATCCCACACCCCACTTACGTACCTGTGGCCATGCCCAAAGGGGTGCGGTCAGCACCACAGGTACCTAGTAAGATCTCTCCCTACACTAGGCTGGCCTCTGCCCAAATGCACCATGCCCAGCCTGCCACTCAGCGCTTTGGTGAAGAAGCTTATTAGTAGCCACAAGAAAGAAAACTGTTTTCATCGTATTTAGGAATGTGGTTGGAGAAATTTGAAGCATTTTAAAATCAGACTGGAAAGTTTTATAGCTGGCAGAGGAGAGGCAGGAGCCGTGTTTGAAAGTAGGAATTACATTAGGACGAGGTGAGCACAAACTCGCCCTGGTCCTGGGTCCTTTGCACAGGAAAGGATGCTTCCCAACAAGTCTAGACAGTCCACATTGACTTCTCCAACAAGTTAGGAAGATCCTAGCATCACTTGGAATCATTCATAAAAACTCAAGTGTAGATAACCACCTTGGGCCTCCTTTTTGGTGAGTGGCAAACTGGGCATTTGTGTTATTTCACAGGCCTGTGTTTTAGAGGCATGTCATTCTTCCTCCTTCATGCAACACATATTTAAGCACTGCTTGCACTGCTCATTTCCAAGCACAACTTCACTTGCTCCCTGGAACAGAATGAGAGCTGGGATACAGCTAAAACCACGGCTCCCTCCCCGCCATGGCAACCAGCTGACTGCCCCACGTGCTTCTGCTCTCTTGCTTGCCTGTGCTACCTTGTGGCTTTGGGGTAAATGAGAACTCAGCTAGATCAGAGGCTCCCAGGAGCTACCCTGGCTTCAGTCCACCAAGACTTCTCTTTTCCACTCTCACTGGCGTTGGAGTATTTATTTCAGAAAGATTCCCGTAACACATTACAAACGAATTTCCCCTATCCTGAAGCCAAGCACTGCTAACAACCGGAGTGTTAGGTAAAGATTTCTCCTTTGACAGCACACAGTCCTGCGGCAGGCACCCTGTCGCCATCAGAGGAAAGTCCCTGGGGACTGTTTTTTCTTGGGATTCTTCCAGGAAAAACAAGACCACAGAATCTCTTCCCATGTTACTACAGGTATGCATTCATCTTTTAGAATACATTCCCAATATTTGATTTTGAGGCTTTTGTCAGACAGACAAAGCCTGTCTGGTCAGCAGCTGGAGGGCTGTTACTCCGTTTGCCTTTCTGAAGAAGGGAGATCAATGTCAAGCTCTCAGCAACATTCATCAGTGGCAGCACAGGGGGCCAAGACCTTAAACCCACTGGTGCAATAGTGCAAATGTCTATGTTTCAAAGCACTTTCATATTCAAATGGGCTGGTCTCCCAAACCCAAGAAGACACAGGAAACCAATGTCAGTGGGTTCTTACAATGACAAAAACATCACTGCTTCATCACCCTGGACCAGTGTACGACCTACAGACTCTTTTGCTGATCATATCTGTTATTTTTTTTATGTATGCCATCCTTCCCCAGAAACCCTACAATTGTTCTAATATAAATACATGTTCTAATATAAACACTTCCCAAGTTTACTGAATGGTTTATACTAGTGCTGAATAAATGACAGTGACAGTCTAATCCAACAGGTATAGGCATCCTGGGAGAGAGACTCCAAGGCTGCAGGTGTCTTGTGGAAGACACGTAAGGACACTGTAAGCACTGGCCATTCATAAGCCAAAGACACAATGCTAGTGTCTCAGTCTTGACCTCAGCCTCAGAACCATGAAAAGTGAGTTTCTGCTGGCTAAGCCACCCTACCTGTGGTGCTTTGCTATGGTAGCCCGAGTAAAATATGCACAGTCCTCATCCACTACCCAATACCCAGACAGGGCTGCACTCCCTAACACAACACAGACTTCTAACACGAAGCAAATCCAACTTCCAGTACAATACTGAAGAGGTATGGGGAGAGGGGACAGTCTTCTCTTGTTCCTGATTTTAGAGGAATTGCCTTGAGTTTCTCTCCATTCAATTTGATGTTGGCTGTTGGTTTGCTGTATATATCTTTTATCATGTTTAGGTATGTTCCTGTTATCCCAGATCTCTCCAAGACCTTTATCATGAAGGGGTGTTGGATTTTATCAAAGGCTTTTTTAGCATCTAGTGAGATGATCATGTGATTTTTGTTTCTCAGCTTGTTGGATTACATTGATTGATTGAACCATCCCTGTATCCCTAGAATAAAGCCTACTTGATCATGGTGGATGAGTTTTCTGATGTGTTCTTGGATCCGATTTGCCAGTATTTTATTGAGTATTTTTACATCAATGTTCATGAGGAATATTGGTCTGAAGTCCTCTTTCTTAGTTGAGTCCTTGTGTGGCTTTGGTATCAATGTTATTGACACCTCATAAAAAGAGTTTGGCAAAGACCCTTCTGCTTCCACTGCATGGAATACTTTGAGGAGAATTGGTATAACCTGTTCTTTGAGTTTCTGGTAAAATTCTGCACTGAGGCCATCTGGGCCTGGGCTTTTTTTGATTGGGAGACTTTTGATGACTGCTTCTATTTCCTTAGGTGTTACAGATCTATTTAAATTGCTTATCTGTTCTTGATTCAATTTTAGTAAGTGATATCTATGCAGAAAATTGTCCATTTCCTTTAAATTTTCAAATTTTGTGGAGTATAGCTTTTCAAAATATGACCTGATGATTCTCTGGATTTCCTCAGTGTCCGTTGTTATGTCCCCCTTTTCATTTCTGATTTTGTTAATTTGCATGTTCACACTCTCAAAGAACCAACTTTTTGTTACATTGATTCTTTGTATCGTTTTCCTAGTTTCTACTAGATTGCGATTTCAGCTCTCAATTTAATTATTTCCTGGCATCTGCTATTTGTATTGTTGTTGTTGAATTCTAACTTTAAAGCATGGTGGTCTGATGAGATACATGGAGTTATTCCAATTTTTTTGTACCTGTTGAGGTTTTCTATGTTGCCAAGTATGTGGTCAATTTTTGAAAAGGTTCCATGTGGAGCTGAAAAGAAGGTATATTCTTTTGTGTTTGGATGGAGTGTTCTATAGATGTCTGTTAAATCCAATTGGGCCATAACTTCTATTAGATCCTTTGTATCCTTGTTAAGTTTCTGTCTAGTGGTGAGAGTGGGATGTTGAGGTCTCCCACTACAATACAAGAGTGTGAGGTTTTATATGTGCTTTGAGTTTTAGTAATGTTTCTTTTACGAACGTGGATGGCTTTGTATTTGGGGCATAGATGTTCAGAATGGAGATTTCATCTTGGTGGGTTTCTCCCGTGATGAGTATGAAGTGACCTCTTCATCTATTTTGATTGATTTTAGTTAAAAGTCTTATTTGTTAGATATTAGGATTGCTACCCCCATTTGTTTCTTGGGTCCATTTGATTGGAAAATCTTTTCCCAACCCTTAACTCTGAAGCATCATCTGTCTTTGAAGCTGAGGTGTGTTTCTTGTATGCAGCAGCAGGATGGGTTCTGTCTTCGAAGCCATTCTGTTAACCTATGTCTTTTTATGGGAGAGTTAAGACCATTAATTTTGAGGGAAATTGATGACCACTGATAGCTCATTCTCGTTTGTTTTAGAATGGTTGGTGGTAGTGGATTTGTATGTGGATTTCCACCACTTTTCCTTTTACCTGTTGGTAAAGTGGGATTATCTATTGCCTATGTTTTTCTGGTTGTAGTTAACTTCCTTGGGTTGGAGTTTTCCTTCCAGAACTTTCTGTAGGGCTGGGTTGGTGGATATGTGCATTGTTTAAATCTGGTTTTGTCATGAAATATCTTGTTTTCTCTATCTATATTTATTGAGAGCTTTGCTGGGTATAGCAGTCTTGGCTGGCATCCGTGGTCTTTTAATGTTGGGAGAATATCTATCCAGGACCTTCTGGTTTACAGAGTTTCCATGGAGAAGTTTGGTGTAATTCGGATAGGTTTGCCTTTATATGTTATTTGTCCTTTTTCCCTAGCTGCTCTTAATATTCTTTCTTTATTCTGTATGTTTGGGGTCTTGATTTTTATGTGTCGAGGGAATTTTTTTTTTTGGTCCACTCTATTTGGTGTTCTATAAGCTTCTTGTACTTTCATTGGCATGTCTTCTGACTTGCCTACACCTACCAGAAGGGAACCCTGGTCCCACACCAGGAAGAGGCACCTTCTGGAACCCACTGCAAGAATGGATGGAAGGAGACAATATAAAAACACAAGGAGCAACAGAAAAACCAATATGACATTGCCAGAGTCCAGATACCCTACACCAACAAGACTGGAACACCCCAACACAAATGAAGCAGAAGAGCATGACATTAATAACAACTTCACGAAAATGATAGAGGCCCTCAAAGAGGATATGAGAAAATCCCTTAAAGAGATGGAAGAAAAAACAATCCAAAAAATGCAAGAAATGGAAGAAAAGACAAAGCAAAAATTGCAAGAAACAATTCAAACAGTGCAGGTGCTGAAATCTGAAATAGAAACAGTAAAAAAAAAAAAAACACAATCTGAAGGAATGCTGGAAATAGAAAAGCTGGGAAAACGGTCAGGTACTACAGATGCAAGCATAACCAACAGAATACAAGAGATGGAAGACAGAATCTCAGGTGTTGAAGATACACTAGCGGAATTAGATTCATCAACCAAAGAAAATTTTCAGAATCTCAGGTGTTGAAGATACACTAGCGGAATTAGATTCATCAACCAAAGAAAAATTTAAGTCCAACAAATCTCTAACACAAAATATCCAGGAAATATGGGACACTGTGAAAAGACCAAACTTAAGAATAATAGGTGGCCGGGCGGTGGTGGCGCACTCCTTTAATCCCAGCACTCGGGAGGCAGAGGCAGGCGGATCTCTGTGAGTTCGAAGCTGGGCTGGACCGACAGCCTCCAAAACAATACAGAGAAACCCTGTCTCATAAAACAAACAAACAAACAAAAAAGAACAATAGGTATAGAAGGTGAAGAAACCAATAATATATTTTAAAATGATCAATAACCAGTATTATGAATGAGTCATTGTGCTATTTTACCATTGAAACCAATAGGGACAACAAAGGAACAGTTGAAATTCTACTTGAGGAAAGCAAGCAGAGCCTTGTTGTCATGAAGGCACTTGGGGCTCTGACTCACAGCCTCCCATCACACCCTCCAGGACCTTCTCACTGGCTCAGGGGCCCTTGGGGCAGTTTACAGTGTGGCAACGCATGACAAGCCCTTCATATCCTGTTTCTCCCTGATCTGCTAAGAGCTCTGTTGGTCTGCCATTCTCATAACTATGATCCGTCAGTGGCCTAGCCACACTGTACGCACCTACTCTGGGTAAGGCCCTGCTTCCCTACCACACAGAGAGCCTTATGAGTACAGCTGGACATCCTGCTTTGGCTCTCAGAATCCTGAAAGTATATTCCCAGAGTGGATGACAGACACTGGTCAACTGCTTCCCTGACCAGAGGTGATGGGGACACTGTTCACATACCGGCCCAATAACCTCAGCACCATCTGTGTTATCTTTTTATTACTACTCATAAGTGAACTGTACTAATTTTTCTCACAGAGGAATATTTTTCCACGCTATGACATTAGTTGAATTTTCTTTTCTACTTGTTACCTACTGATCAATTGGCTGTTTTTTTGGATTTTAAAAATGAATTTATATGAACATTTTATATAATGAAAAGAATTAGCTGAATTACCACATTAGGATTTCTTTAAACTTTCGTTTCATTTACATATTTTAATTTTCACCTGGACAGTGTTCTTGTTTAATCTTTCCCTTCAGTGCTGGAAAAGGAACTCCGGGCTTTATGCATGCCTGACAAGCTTTTACATTGGAAAAGGAACTCCGGGCTTTATGCATGCCTGACAAGCTTTTACAATGGCAAATGGTGTCCTCAGTGATTTGTGGTGCTGTTAAGAGGTGCCCTCAGTCTCCCCCTCAACCTGCTACAGTAACAGTGCACAGCGACATTTCAGAGCATTACCTGCTGGTCGTCAGGAGTCCATATGCCACACGTGATCTGGCTTTCCAAGTTGATTTCAGAAGACCAATGTCTTTGTCCACTGACAGAACCAACCAGGACAAAGCCATCGCGGTATGAAATAAGCGCTTGAGTCCCATCGTGGCTCCATGTGAAGTCACTCACCTTAAAGACATATAAAGGTCAGTTTACAGCATGAAAGGGAAAACACTTTTCATCAAAGCTGGGGCATGATAATTAATTTACGCTTCTGTTTAAGATCAAGATGGCCTAAAGACAACACTATAAAAGGGAAGGCTACAGCAGCCAGAGACGGTGACACATTCCTGGACTATGGCACACCGCAAGCTATCACAGTGAGTTCCAGATCAACTTTAGCTCCAAGATAAGACCTTGTCTCAAAATTCAAACAAACAAAACCAACCAATCAACCCCTCATCAAGAAAACAAAACCAAAACAGCAACAGCTAATCCATCCCAATCCCCAGGAGCTGGGTATGTACTGGGTGTCAGGTCAGCAAGACCCTGAGTTTTAGACCCAGCTCTGTGGAGGAGCGGGAAGATGGGTAAAGAGGGAGGGCAGCACAGTAAACATCTGCGCCAAAACACAGCAGGAACTGTGCGTCAGTACTGTCTGGGGCTTTTCTGTACTTGAATTCATTCAGCCTACAACAGCCTCCAAGGAAGTAGCATCACTTCATCTACAGAGAAGCGAAGGCGCGGATAGGAGTGAAATCACTTGACCTTGGCCATACAGCCAGTGAGGGAGAGAGCTGAGTCATCGCAAGACCCCGGCCCCAGAGCGCTGGCCTTTCCCACACAGCCTCCTGTATGGTTAGTGGCAGATTCTCCATCCTCATCTGTTGGTCACTTACAGAATAGTAAAGTCCTACTCTTGTACTTCTCTCACAGTACTAGGAAGGAATCCTCTGATCACAGTGAAGGGGTGGAACGCTTAGACTTGAGTCCCGAGTGACTCAGTGTTATTCAGAAATACATTCAAAAGCTGCTTTTCCATCAATTCTATGGGTTTTTCAATATTTCACTATTCTCATAACTCAGGGGTGGGGGCAGTGTGCAAATAATCAAGCCTGGGCTACAAGGGCAGCTCAGTAGTAATTACTTGATAGCAACCTTGATTCCAACCATGGACTTTAACCATTTAACCGTGTCCTCACAATTTGCAAATACAGAATTCTAAAAATGTGTACATGTGTGTCTGAGGGCATGTGCACAGAAGCCGGAGGAAAGCACCAAGTCCCCTGAATGTGACATTACAGGCGGCTGTGAGCTGCCTGCTGTTGGTGGGCACGGGAACCAAACACAGGTCCTCCAGATTTGGTGACCACTGAGCTAATTAATTACTCCAGGCCCCAGACACAGGATTTGACTGGGGTTTTTTTTTTTCTTTCTCACCCCCACCCCTGAGACAGGATTTCTCTGTGTAGTCCCAGCTGTCCTGGAATTTGCTCTGTAGAACAAGCTGACCTCAAACTCGGAGATCTGTCTGCCTCTGCTTCCTCAGTGCTGGGATTAAAGGCACGAGCTGCTGTCACTGCTGCCATCATTACCCACAGACACAGGACTTGATATATGTTATTAAAATATATTTAACTGTTTTCAAATATGCAGGAATTTGGGGGAGTCTGTTGTGAGACAGAGCCTTACAGAGAATGCTATGCTGACATATGTACACCAGCCTGGTGCCCTTGAACTCAGGCAATCCTCCTGGCTCAGCTTCCTAAAGCATTGATATTACACGATTGTACCCCTGGGGAACTGGAGTGATGGCTCAGTGGTTAAGAGCACTGGCAGATCCTCCAAGAGACCTGGGACCTGGGTTCGATTCCCAGCACCAACACGGCAGTTCACCACAGCCTGTAACTCCAGTTCCAGGGGAATCAGTCATCCTCATGCAGGCACAACCCCAATGTACGTGGGACTTAGGTTCCGGCGATATGGCTAAATGCACCAAGAAGGTCAGGGTCGTTGGGAACCATGGGACCAGCTATGGTGCCTCTCTCCAGAAAATGGTGAAGAAAACTGAAATCAGTCAGCACCCCAGCCAAGTATACTTGCTCCTTCTGTGCTAAAACCAAGATGAAGAGACAAGCCATTGGCACCTGTCACTGTGGCTCCTGCATGAAAACATGGCTGGTGGGGTCATGACCTCTGCCTTCACAGTGGAGTCTGCCATCAGAAGACTGAGGGAACTCAAAGACCAGAAGTGCTGCCGCCTGACACCTGCCTAGCCACGAATAATGGGTTAATTTACAGAAAGAACCTCCCATGTACATAAAAATTAAATCTTAAACAAAAAAGCAGGAGCGAAACACTAGGCCATGCTCACAGGGATTTGGTAAGTGGAGCCAAGGGTAAAACCCAGGGCTTCGCCGTTCATGCAAAGCACGTCTTCATCAGAGCCAGCTCTGGGTCCCACCTAGGCTTTTAAAAGGAGAATCTGTCCAATTTTATTTTTAATTGAATTTAGTTTGTTCATATTTTTTATTTTATTTTATTTTATTTATTTATTTATTTTTTTTTTTTGGTTTTTACAAGACAGGGTTTCTCTGTATTGTTTTGGAGGCTGTCGGTCCAGCCCGGCCTCGAACTCACAGAGATCCGCCTGCCTCTGCCTCCCGAGTGCTGGTAGTTTGTTCATATTTATTCTGTTCATTGATGTATTTGATCCTTCATTTACTTTTCAGTTGTACTACTGTTGGTTTCTTTTTAATCATAATCTTTACTGTTGCTTATTGTTGGAAATATTCTTTTAAAAACTTTGTGACATTGCTAAGAATATATTACATTTCAAGAAATAAAAGACAAACAGCAAAGAAAAGCCTTTCAACTGTTTTCTCAGCAGGGCTGCAGGCTGGCACTGATTAGCAGTGTCTACAATGCCATGGCCCTGATCTGTGGAACGGCCTTCCACAGCCGTTCTAAGTCACCTGATAAAGTCGCTTCTCTAGGAAAACTCAGAGCTCTAGCTTTAGATTGCGTTCTATCCACTTACAGGATCTAGTTTCTATGACGAACATGAAGTTTCCAGAAACAGCATATTACACTGGCAGTAAATTTGACATTTTCCCCAAAGATCATGCTATTCTTTACATGTACTTTAACTATGCGTCATGAAACAGTTACGATAAAGGGAGGAATGTCTTAGAAAGCTAAAGCACACAGCCAAAGCCAAAAAGCAGTAAATAGTACATTAGTTATTGTACTATTGTTTGGCTTCTTAAACCTACTTATAATCTCATATGGGGTCAAATAGTGGAATATAAGGTTTCCAAACTTTTGGCAGGAATAGAGAATGTTTCTGGGCATGCAATGACTAAAAATTAATCCAAAATCCAATACATAATGGGCCCATGGTGTTTCTGCCAGAGCCTGCGTGTTGCATGGTGAGAGTTCACTACAGGCTTGGTTCTGGCCATGCGATACCCACACGTGAACAGTGCACAGCCCCAGTGTGCTTGGGACAGCAGGGAGTGCGGCCTGATGCACCTAACTCCACCAGGCTCAAGTCTGTTACACCGTAAGACTGAGCTGTCTTTACTTCACATGCAAAGCTTTTTCTTGTGCACAAATATTCACTTCTTTTTTAAAAGACCTTTCATACATTCTACCGCTATCCTTCAGTATGTAGCATATGAGTGATCTTTGGATCACACTGTGGTAGAATGTCTGAGTTTTAAAATTTCTATTTTAGCTGCTGACTAGAGTTTCATAGAGACATTCATGAATTTTAGCTGGGGATTAGGACAGAATTTCCAACAATTTCCAACGTGGACTACATATACTTCTGCCATCTTGTGCCACATATTTATGCAAAAGGACATTTCCAGTATTGATAATTTAAGATCCAAATAGTGATCAATTCCAAAGTCTACTGAAGACACTGCAGCGTCAAATACTCAGCTAAGATTCAATTCTTCCCCCCACATGCCAGCTCTCCCTATGTGGTCTCCCACTGGCCTGGAATTTGGTATATAGTCTAGTCTGGCCTCAAACTTTGAGCAATTCTCCTGCCTCTGCCTCCCAAGTGCTGGGATTATATCTATAACCTATCATGCACAGCCAATATTTAATTTTTCAGAGAAAAAAATGAACACATTCATCTCGTTTTGCCCTGTCTTTAATAAGTGAAAAAAGTATATGTACATGAATTGTTTTAAAGTAAATTTTTATGACTTACATCAGTAAATATTTTATTTACATGTCCATTGTATATATTTATCCTGCAAGTATGTCATGGGAGAGAAGAGGTCCTAAGTGGACGAAGTAAAGCAGCCCTGCTCTACTGTGTAGTGACCAGCAGGGCCACAAGTGCGTGCGCTTGACCGGTCTACTGCCCGGCCTCTCCCATCTCTCCTTCTCTCCCTAGCTTCCGGTAGTGACCTCTGACCCAGCTATGAAAAGACACTTTTCAGAATTGGACCATAATACCATGTGGTACTTGTCTTTCTGTGGCAGCTTACTTCTGTAACACAACGACCTCCAATTCCACCCACGGGTGCGAATGAGTAATTTCATCCCTTTATGGGTGAATAGCATTCTGCTGTGTGTACTAATCAACAGTCTGAGGATCATATGGCAGCTCCAACTTTAATCTTTGGAGTAACTTCTACAGTGTTCTTCATGACAGCTGTACTAACATCACTCACAAGAGCATGTGTCTTAGTTAGGGTTTCTATTGCTGCAATGAAACACCATGACCAAAACACAAGTTTTGGAGGAAAGGGTTTATTTTTATTTGTCTTACACTTCTACACTGTAGTTCATCAATGAGGGAAATCAGAACAGGAACTCAAACAGGGCAGAAACCTGGAGAAGGAGCTGATGCAGAGGCCATGGAGGGATACTGCTTACTGGCTTGCTCCTTATGGCTTGCTTAGTCTGCTTTCTTATAGAATCCAGGACCACCTGTCCGGGGATGGTACCACCCACAATGGGCTGAGCTCTCTTCACAATCAATCACTAATTAAGAAAATGCCTACAGCCAGTCTTAAGGAAGCATGGTCTCAATTGAGGCTCCCTCCCTCGTTCCAGGTAAGTGTGTGTCAAGTTCACGTGACACTAGCCAGCACAGGGTGCATGTTCTTACTAGTACAGGGTCTCTGACAGCAGGCATCTCATCTCACTGGGGTTGTGATGTGCATTTCCAACGTTACTGATTTTGAACATTTCTTCATACACCTGCTGTCTATGCATATGCTTTCTTTTCAAAAGTATGTATTTAGGTCTATTGTCCAGTTTTTAATTGGATCATCTTGGTTTTTTTCTGTTGTATTCCTTGCAACTCTAAATATTAACCTCTTGTCAGATACATAGTTTGCAAACATCCCACATTATAAAGGCTGTCATTTCCTTTGTTATACAAAGCGTTCTGATTTGAAATAAGCCTGCTGAATAGAAGCAGGGGGATTAGGAACTCAAGCCAGCAGAAGGTCCGTACTTAGGGAGGTGGTGTCTGAGAGAACCAAGGACTTGGGGTGTACCTCAATGGTAGAGTCAATCCAAACTAACACCACCCCAACCCACCTCCACCTGTGCCTGTCTCCCTCTTCCCAAACTGGAAAAACAACACTGGAGAACAAGTATGTACGAAATGCTAGAAGAAATAGCAGAAGCCCCTCTTTGGGGCTCTTTGGGGTTGCAAAGACCTGCCAGCCTCGCTCAGTGAGGAGCCTCAGGTTACTTGAAGCTGAGCAGCACTTGGCCACACCACTGCCTGAGGCAGCTTTCCAGCAGCCCCTCGGAGTCTGTGCCTGGCAGAGCCATCCTTGGTGACTAACGAACGCTGCAGAAGAATGCATGCACTGTTCCACACCCACTCTGAAATAATGGCCTCATGACCATTTCCTGAGGAACAACTCCAGCACCGGCTCTGCCGACGGCTCCACTACCCTGCGCTCTCAGCAGATCATCTGCTGCTCCTCCTAAGCAGCCGGGCTCTTCTCTGAGCTGACTCAAGCTGCTCCGCCTCCAACACTGTTTCCTGCCAGACACTTTCCAGGTGTGCTGTGCTGTGCACACACTGCCTCAACCAGGGAGCAGCATTATCTGTGTGTGCATTTCTAAAATTAATGTCAGCCAGCCTAACTCTAACATTATCAAAAGCAAACAGGACTCCCCCAAATGTCAGTATTTAATGACAGCAACTGCTCATAGCTTCTAGGGTTTGAAGAATCAATTTTAAACAGCAAAAGAACAGAAAAAAATATCAATGTCACAAGCTAAAGCAATACTTCAGTAGCACCTGCAGGCACAGTCACCTGTGAGGACTGAGTGCAGCCAGGTGTTCTATAGTCCACATCAGCTCACCTGCCCCCAGGGATGATGTCACTCTACTTCTCTTAAATCTGACATGTCTGTTCTAAAGTCTCTATGGGAAAAATCGTGGAAGGATGTGACAGGCATATCAATTACACAGCTGCCAGATGGAGATAATGGGGTTGGAGTGTGTGTGTGTGGGGGGGTCCCTTGCCGAGAAAGGATAGTGCTGGAGTCGTGCTGCAGCCTGGCTGGCAGGGTAAGTCTTTCAAACAATAATAAAGTCTGGGCAGTTTGGGATATAATGTGAACACATGGATTTCTGCCAAAGAGAAACAGAATGGTTTGGAGCTTTGTTTTGTTTCTATTAGAAACAATGAGGTAGGATGTTTTAGGACAATGGGGTTTGGGTTCTCACTTTTCATGCCCATTAGCATCCTTGGACAAATTATTGAACACCTTAGATTTTTTTGTCTTCTATCTGCTGAGAATAGCAAATTTTCAGAATAAAGTTCCTATGAAGCTTGAGGGAAAACACATGGAATAAAACCAGCACTTGTAGCATATGTCTTAGTCATCACCACCAAAGTAAGTCTTATGAGGGCAAGCATTTCACTGGGGGCTTGTTCACAGCAGCAGAGGGTCATGAGGGCAAGCATTTCACTGGGGGCTTGTTCACAGCAGCAGAGGGTCATGAGGGCAAGCATTTCACTGGGGGCTTGTTTACAGCAGCAGAGGGTCATGAGGGCAAGCATTTCACTGGGGGCTTGTTCACAGCACCAGAGGGTGAGTTCACTACTGGCTCGTAAGATGTATAAGATGTGGCTGCATGCAGGCACGCAGGTGCTGGGCCAGTAGCTCTGAATTGAGTTTGGACTCTCTGAGGCACCTGTGGTGGTCACCCCTTTGCTGTCTTAGTCCATATGCTCATCTCTGTGATTGCTTCTCATAGCCTGGTGTCACCCTTAGCTCCTTTCTGACGCACTCTGTCTTTACTCTGAGGCAAGCAGTCACTCCAAGGACTTCCTGTTAAGCAACTGCTATGACAGAACTGGCCTTGGGTTGTCTGGCTTGCCCTCCAGCTCCTACCTTCCATGTGAGGCTGGCCTGGCCAGGACTGCTCCTCTCTGGTGTTTAAGGACACTCGTCAGAGGTGGCTCTTGTCTTCCGGAAGCAGTTCCTAATGAAGGCTTCTTGCACTGTTTTAATTATTTTCCTGCGATGGTCTCCCTGTACATTTCTAATTTACCAGACCATCATCTGCTCCTTTCTCACTTGGTATTTAGATTAGTTATAAGCTTCCCATATTTGAAAGACACAGACAATCGGGTGAGATAAAATTCCAATGCATAAAGATAGTATTGTCGGTGTTGATTAGACTGAGGCTCTGGCAGGAAGTTCACCACAGGAGGTCTGCCTCTGTGAAAAGAGAGCACTCTTTTTGTGTGTGAGATTACTCATTTAGTAGGTAAGCAGAATGGGGTCTCCTGGCACTGATAAAGCCTCATCTGTTTCCATCATGCCTCAGAGTGAGGAAAGGAGGAAATGGCACCTGCCCTGTGACACTAAGCATTTCAGAAGGAAACTGCAAATGCAGTAGTCCACAAGTCCATGAGAAGTGCATGTCACTTTGCAAGGCCACAGGCACGAGCTCTGTGGTCAAACAGCACAGGGCAGAAGCCCAGCCTTTGATTTCTAAGTGCAAGGTAGTTGTTTGGGCCTGTTTCCACATCTATAACAAGGTGACAGTAATGGTCCCTGTGTGTGACCTGTAGGCTCACAGTGCTACTGCCTCACAGCCCCCAGCATAGGGCCTACCTGTCAAAACAGTAGCCGCATGGTATCCCCAAAGTCAAATTTGAGGTGTGGAGATAGCAACTCTTTATGAATTCTGTGAGACAGAGACCTTCCTAACATTGCTTATAGGGTCTCTGCAGTGATGTAATTATCCATCTAGCTAAAGTGTATTAGCTTTTTGTCTGCATATATGTATGTATACCATGTACATGCTGAGTGCACACAGAGATCCAAAAAGGGTATTGGGCCCCCCAGAACTGGAGTTCTAGATGGTTCTGAGCCACAGACACCATATAGGTACTGAAAACCAAACCCAAGTCTTCTGCAAGACTAGTAAGCAAGCGTTCCTAACCACCAAGCATCTCTGCAGCCTCATTTAAATACTCAAGCACTCCTAACCACTGAGTATCACAGCCTCATTTAAATACTCAAGCGCTCCTAACCACTGAGCATCTCTACAGCCTCATTTAAATACTCAAGCGCTCCTAACCACTGAGCATCACAGCCTCATTTAAATACTCAAGCGCTCCTAACCACTGAGCATCTCTACAGGCCCCATATTTTTTTTTAAGTTGGTGACCTCTAAGCAGCAGTGCTTCACTGGAAGAAGTCTACCATCTACTCACCTGAGCCCCACGGTCATTGACCAGTTCCACAGACCACCTGCCTTCATACTGAATCCACACAAATATCCCTCCATCTGCATCACATGTGGCCAGTTTCTGGTACGGCTCATTCCATCTCACCAGCACAACCTAGAAAAGCAAGAAAAACAGCTGGTCAAGTTCATTTCCATAAGGATTCAAATCCCAGAACTAAACAGGAAAAGGATGGGAGACTGTAGGGATTAGC
This sequence comes from Mesocricetus auratus, assembly GCF_017639785.1. Lineage (NCBI taxonomy): Eukaryota > Metazoa > Chordata > Mammalia > Rodentia > Cricetidae > Mesocricetus > Mesocricetus auratus. The sequence continues at coordinate 43,102,840 of NW_024429199.1, read as the reverse complement.
ATAGGAGCTGGGTAAAGTCCACATGAATCCAGACACTCTTGCAATGGCAAGAAGACACACTTGCCATGTCCTAGAAGACAGAAGGCACCTGAACAAACAATGAAACATATACCCCGACATGAATACAAAGGCCCCGCCTGAAACCAGCGCCTGTCTCTCACAGGTGGAGATGATCTCTCATTTGCTGGTCCTGTACTGTAGAGAAGTGATTTTCACATAATTACCATTTTTGAATCATGCATTATTTGTTTAGTACAGAAAAAAGGAAAGATGAGGCTTAATTTTCTATCTTTTCTGGACTATCTTATTTCTGAACATCTCATCATCTAACAAAGTCACTGTGGAAAACACACAGTTGAAACATTTAAGTCACTTTGGGCTTTTCTGAGGGAAAACATGAAGTTATAAGTTTCTGTATCGGTTTGAATGAGAATGACCCCCAGAGGTTCATATCATCCTCAAAAATGATTAGGTACCAGAAGTGGCCCTATTTGAAAAGATTAGAAGGATTAGGAGGTGTGGCATTACTGGATTAGGTGTGGCCTTGTTGAAGAAAGTATGTCACTGGGGGTGGAATTTGAGATTTCGGAAGCCCACACCAGGGCCAATGTCTCTGTCTGTCTGTGTCTGTCTGTCTCCCCCCCCCCCTTTTCTGTGCTTCTGGATCAGGCACTGCTCCTGTGCCACGTTCCCTGCCATGATGAAGATAATGGACTAAGCCTCTGAAACCATAAGCAAGCGTCAAATCAAATGTTACTTTCATAAGAGTTGCCTTAGTTGTGGTGTGTCTTCACAGTCATAGGACAGTGACTAAAACAGCTTCTAACTTTGAGTATGGGAACCTAACTCCTTTTGTAAAATTAATATACACAACTAATTTTTAATTAAAAAGAACTTAAAAGTATAATTTTTGAAAATCTTAAATCTAGAGAAATTTCTTCCATCTTTCTCAATTATAAACACTATTTTTTGTTTTGTTTTTTAATCTAAAAAGGTACAAAGTCTAGGGACAGTAATACGTCTCCATGGGTAAAGGTACTTCTTCAACCGTAGAAACCAAAATTTGATCCCTGGAACCTGAGTAGAGGCACACAGAGCGAACCATCCACAAATCTGCCTTCTGACCTCCACACAAGTGTGTGATAGCACGTGTGCCCTCCTCGTCATAAACACCAGACTTAATAATAACAAAATTTAAAAAGGCAGGAAGTCTGCCAGGTGGTTTGTGAGTCTACATAGCATACACGTGGAAAGTCTGGGAGTCCCAATGATAAGGGTCAGGAACATCCATGCAGCAGTGTGCAGCTGCCTAGTCCCAAGAATCTGAGCCATGAAACCAGTATCTCAAGGTTCACCACGTGACTGCCCCCGTGGCTGTCTCCACCTGGTGACAGCGATGAACTCAGTGTCATTACCGCACTTGTGCTATGTGGCTAATGTTGAGTTGGAGGCTATGAATCACTTCCACCACGATCGGTGAGCTCAGAGCAGCCACAGGCACATGGACGGCTCTGATGTGTCGGTGGAGGACTGTCACTGATGAGCAAAAGCACTCCAGTCAATCAGGACACTCCTCTCATCTCTCCTGAGCTGTGCACTGTAATGGGTTTCCAAGCTCCGCCTTAGACTCGCAAGTTGAAGGGAACCTGAGGTCTAATGGACCTCCCCCAACGCCAGCCCCTCCTCATGTCTGCAGTACTTCCTCCTTCCAGACCAGCAATACACAATGCTGTACTTCTAACTATGCAGTGGGTACACCTCATCTGGAGACCTTAGGCTGATCCTAGTTTGCTTACCTCAACTTTTTTAAGAGGTAAAAAGGATTATGGCATCTTTATAACACTACTGAAAACTAAGTTTTGATTTTATTTTATTTTATTTTTTGGTTTTTTGAGACAGGGTTTCTCTGTGTGGCCCTGGCTGTCCTGAACTCACAGAGATCCGCCTACCTCTGCCTCCCAAGTGCTGGGAATAAAGATGTGTGCCACCATCACCCTGCAAGTTTTGATCTTTTGAACCCAGCAATCTTTAACTCAATCCAGCTGATGGCTACCCCACTCCAGTCAACTTGCAAGGATGCAGACACAAAGAAATCCCCCAGTTGTCCCATCCAGCCATGCCCAGCACTGACTGAGACTCCTCCCTTACTCTGCCAGCTCTGCATATGTGCTGTGGCTATCACTGTCAATGCAGGATTCGTGCTATTTTTAGTGTTTTCTAAAATGATAATAAAATTGGAAGCTTTAATACGTATCAAAATTCCCAAAGGCACTTTAACAACAGTAAATACTGCCTGTATGCTTAAGATGAGCTAAACACTGTTAGATGCCAAAGAAAGAAATTAAGGCATCTCTGGCCCCAGAGTTCAGATTACTCAACAGGCACAATCCATAATTAAAGAGTTGCAAATGTACAGAGGTGAGGTCTTCACAGGTATGGGTAAGACAGCAACAAATTAAGATTCACTTACGTAAATCTAGTTGATTTGTTTTTAAATCAACAGCTTAAGTCTTCACAATGACATTTGAATGTATCATAAAATTCAGAATTTCCTAACAGTCAATAAAGCCAAATTCCTTTACTCCCTTCAGATCTGACAGTGATTTGGCCTGAGCAAGACACTGCACACATGTGTGGCTGGTTACAAGCTGGTCTCTACTGACAAGCTTTCCTCCCAGTAGCCCATAACCATTTCAGAATGGCTATCAAAGAATGAAATGCGACTAACAGGAACACCGCATTCATGACTGCGCAGTTTTAAAATGATCTCTTTGGATGGGCACAGTGAACATTTATCTACTGTAAGGGTGTCTGTAAAATGGATGCTTCTGCCACTGGTGGGCACTGCCGTGTGTGATCACATACTTAGTTATCATCGAGAAAAAACCTCTTCATGGAAATAACCTGCAGTCACAGAATGACACAAACACAAAAGAGCAGAGGAGAAACCTATTTCAAATGATCTCTAATATTAAAGTAAGGTTTTTTTTAAAGATAACACAGTTGCTACTGTTGGATAAACAAGACATTCTGACTCAGCTTCGTCCTTCTGGAATTCTGAGTTGAGATGGAGCAATCACTAGAAATGTGGTCCTTACACACAAGCTTCTTCACCCCGTGTTCTAATTGGCACAACTGAGGAGGTGGAGACCTCTGAAGTAGAAGTCTTTCCATTGCTTCTGGGTTTAAAAATGAAGTAGAACTGCTAATGTTTGTTTGGCCTGTTCATCCTCATTTCCTCTCCTGTCTGCAGTGCACAGCTGCCCGCCTTATCTCCCAACAGCTTATTTCCTGTTCCCTAAATCCTGCCGCCCTCCTTGGCAATGTTAGGACATACCAGAGTGGTGAGAAATTACCAACCAGGGGTCAGCTGGAATCTCAGCTGCCCAGATCATGAAGTAGGTGCCATGGACCTACCCAGGCATCCTAAGCCATGACTTTCCTACCCTTCTAAGGGGAAACAGGATTAATTTAGTCTGCACCAAAGAACTTCTCCAGCTACCACTCAATTCATGCCTTTGAGTATCCCCCCCCCCCAAAAAAAGCAGTCTGGCTGGGTGGTGGTGGCACACATGCCTTTAATCCCAGCACTCTGGAGGCAGAGGTCGGCGGATCTCTGTGAATTCAAGGCTAGCCTCGTCTACAGAGTGAGTTCCAGGAGAGTCAGGGCTTGAAGCAAAATAAAACAAAACAAACAAAACCAGCTCTAATGTAAGAGCCACCCTATCAATTTATAGCAATCAATATTTGTTAAATGCCACTAAAGTTAGAGAAACCCAGACTCAAACATAGGACAGGACTGCTGGAGGCGGATTTGGGTTATAAGCTAAGGTCCGTGATATGCTGCTTCACTCCTCACACCTAAAGTTACTTCTAGAGAAAGCAAGATAAATGCCAGGTAGTGCCGAGGCTCGGCTTCTGAAGCAGGACTCTCCAAATGGCAGAGACACACACAGGAAATGAGTTCAGTGAGCAACTGTGCCACCAACGCTCAGGAGCGTTTCCTTCCATCTAAAAAGAGCACAACTTGAACAAAAACAAAACAACAGCCTCTATAACCCAGCTCATCTGATTCTGTTACTCAGTAAGTGAAACAGCAACAAGTTCACCTGCACAAAAGACAAACTATCATGAAAATGGTTATGTTAACAAAAGCAATCTACAGATCCAATGAAATTCCCATCAAAACTCTAGTAACATTCTCCATAGAACATTAAAAAACTGAAATCTAATAGGAACACAAAATGCATCAACAGTCAAAGAAGCCCTCACCGGAAAGAACAACCCTTAACAGCATCACGCTGCCCTACCTCAAATTACCTACAGAGTCACAGTGACAAAGGCCATATGAGGCTGGCACAGAAGCAGGCGCAGACACCAATGAAACAGAAAGGAAGACCTAAACGTCAACCCCGATAGTGACAGCCACTGACCTGCTGACAGAGGTGTCAAAGGCATACACTGGAAAAATAGCCTATTCAACAAATGGTGCAGGTTAAACTTGATATCCGGCTGCAGAAAAATAAAACAGATTCCTATCAATTCACACAACAATCAATTCCAACATCTCAAAGACCTTAACATAAAACCTGAATGTTGAAAAGGCTAGAGACAATTACAGAGAAAACAGAGACATAGACATAGGGGAGAGCTTTCTGACTGATCTTCAACAGCACAGGACATAACCCCAAGAGCTGGCAAACGAGATCACATGACAACGTAGAGAGAGAGCTTCTGCACAATGAATGGAGACGTCAGCAGAGGGAACACTTCACAGCAGGAGACAGTCTTTGCACTGCACTTCAGACAGCGAGTTAGTATCTGGAATACAGAGCAGCTATATATTTTTAAACTGGAAAACCACTGGCCTGCCAAGAGCGCTCGGCAGGTAAAGGCACTTGCTGCAAAATCTCACGACTCAAGGTTGATACCTGATAGTCTCCCAGTAAGAGGGGACTGACTTTTGCAAGTTGTCCTCTGAACGTCACACTCAAACTGTACCATGCATGGAAACACGTTTGTGCTTTCAAACATAATAAGCAAACAAGCACAAAATGCAGTAAAAAAAAAGTTAATAAGGACAGATAATAAATGACAACAATGAAAATATGGTCCAATGAAAACTACGATGATCATCCAGTTGCAAAGAAAAATGAAATATAAAAAGCTGTAGGAGAATAAATGGATCTGAAAATTATATTGAAGTAACTTCTACACAGAAAAGCCAAATCCTGCATGCCCTCTCTCTTATCTCTGTGGGCTTGAGTGCAGGCCAGGTCATGAAACTAGGCAGGAAACTGACCATAGGAGGGGGAGAGGGTTTTAAAAGAGAAGGCAGGGATAGGTAACAGAATGAACGTGCCACGAAAGCAGAAAGCTAACTACTAGGACTGGAAGGACACAGTGGCGAAGGAAGGGAAAGGAGCAGAGGGCTTGGAGAGTGAGATACGATGATTATATAATTATATAATTTCATATAAGATTACACTTGTGTGTAGTTTTGGAAGACCGATTTCATTACTCAGGAATTCTTTCTGTGTACATTCCTTCCCCCGTTCTGCCTTTTCAGAATACTGCACTCCATGATATAAAAGCAGAAGTTGCTCATCACAGTAGTCGCTGGGGTTGTTCAAATGGAACTCTGGCCCAAAGAACACGTATAGCTCTCTACAGAACACAGATGGTTAAGATCTATGTAATTCATTGTATGATTGACTGCTTAAGGCCAAAATCAGCAGAGAGTAGGACAAACAGGAAGGGACCTGGGCTCTGGGTGTTACGTATTCTAGGGAATATTGTGACAATAATAACAGTAACTACAATGCACTAACTAGGCCCCAACACACTGCTTAATTCTCTACTAACAGCATTACATGCATTTTCTCATTTAACTCCAGAGAGTTCTCCAATAACAAAAATTACGATCTGCCTTACTTTTAGTGATGCAGAAACTGAGACACACAAAAACTTGCTAATTTGTTCAAAGCCTCAACTCAATGGTGGATCTATATGTGAAGTTTGGTGGTCTAAGTCAAAAACCCATGTTCCTGAGCAGTCTCCTGCCTCTCCCCATACTTTTATCAGCTCCAGGAGGACTGAGGAAAAGTATAAAAATATCAAACCATGTAAAATCCCCAAAAAGCAAAACTGTAAAGGTATGTGTCGGGGTGGGGAGGGGAGGGTTGGAGGTTAAGAAAATAAGAAAAATAGATTAAACTCTAGAAACACATAAAGCGTTCAGATTTGTAGTGGAGACCCACTCTTGACCTCCATGAGGAAAAGTGACTACTCCACTCAGGTGTTGACTGAAAACACCATCACAACCCTTCTGCAGAGTACTGGGCTGTAGGCAAGTGACAAGGCTCTTCCATACTTCCGCTGGCCTTGACAGCTCTAGAGGTAAACACCGAGACCAGTGCAGAACTGTTATAGACAGTTATGAGCTTCTATGAGGGTTCTGAGAATTAAACCCAGGTCAAACTTAGGAAAAGCAGCTCTAAACTTAAAGTGTCTTAAACATTTCAGCTAATGAACGAATTACTTACAATCAAGATCATATACAGTGTACTTTAGGCTTTTCCCTACACAAGCCAAGCTGCATCTTATCATTTCTTTGGAGAGGGACTAAAAATTTAGAGTAATTAGAGAATTGAGAAAAGGACCTTCCTGGGTATGACTGTACCCTGTACAATTCCAGCATCAGGGAAGCTAAAGCTGGAGAACTGGGGACCTGGGTTACAAAGCAAGTTAAAGGCTAGAATGGGTTACAAAGGTAGATGGTATCCAAATTTTACAAAAGAACCTCAAGTCTGAGGATGAGCTTGCCCAAAGTGAAATACGTACTAATCTGAAGTCTAGGGCTTGATGCCAGAATCTGATCACTCCAGAAACCATGCTTCTTCTGCCATAAGGTGGTTTTTTAATTTTGGTCCAAATGCTGGTGTGTGAACTGCGATCTACAGCACAACTTCACTGGTCAGAAGCCCTGAGTGCAGGTGTGCACTACACAAGGGCAGACAATGTGCACAGTAGAAAACTGCTAAGAATGGTCAGGATGGTTTACCTTTAACGCACTGTCACCTCAAGTCCTTAAGCACAGAGGTACCCAGTCAACAGTAATTGTGTGGGTTTTGAAATATCTCTCAGTCATCACCAAATGCAATACAGAAATTTATATTCAGAGTGTCCACACACTGTGACAACTCTTTCTAAAAGAAAACAACAGGTGTTGGTTTTAGTCAGCCAACAGGAAACTGAAAAGCCTGTGTTGGGGACTGGAGTTGCAATCTAGCATTAATTTCAGAGTTCCTAAACCAATCTTTAGGAAGTTTTTCAAGGAGTTCATTTGCTCTGTCATTTCTTTGCATTGAATACTCCTCAGAAAATAACCTGATGAGTTCTGAACCATTCGCCGAATCAACAGTCTTTTCAGTCCCGCCCCCCAAGCCCAAGAATGCCTTATCCTTATCCTAGAAGCCTTGGAGCACAACGATGTTGAGGTCAGTGATGCAGAAGTCATGGCTCAGGTCACCTCAGCCCAATTTAGACAGCTGGCTGATCCCTATCAACAAATTCAAATGCCTAGTCAGAGAAAAAAAGAACCAACTAATACCAGTGGATTTAAAAAAGGATGTTAACAGGCTTGAAGTCCTTATGCTGAAAGTTGAACTGTTATCTGGGAATAGTGTTGAGCACCTGTCCTCCCAGCCACACGAGGAAGGCTGGGGCAAGAAGACCAGGAATCCAGAGAGCTGACATCAAAACAGCAACACAGAGTCTCTGGTTCTGTCTTCACAATCAATCATCTGTAGTGCTCCTCTGCATCCCCAGCCTTTCATATCCAGGTCAAAGTGCTGCTCGGGTCCCGTAGACTCCCTTGTCATCTTCATACTGGTATGGATGAGCAGATTTCTGTCTATTGCAGGACACCAATAGCACATTTCTGTTAACCTTTATAAGTTGCAACTCCTTACTGTCATCCATAGCCTTGAACATAGACAATTACCAAACAATGCAAAACTGCACCTTGAAGATAATTTTAGTGAAAAAATGTATGACATTGTTTGTGAATCTGTCAGGGAGGCCGAATATGATATTTTTGGATATAGACCTCAGCTCAATTCCAGAAGCTCGAATCTCCTGTTGTCTTTTAGATGTCTGCTGGTTACCTCTGGATGGCCTGGCCACAGTGGAGAATAGTTTCTAGTTTGTGTAACAATAGGCCTAGGCCCCACACCCATCATGGGGACTAGTGGACATGCCTGGGGACTAGTGGGATGTGTCTGAAGACTGGCGAGACGTGCCATTAAGGAAAGTCTGAGGGCTTGTGTACGTGCATTCTAGGACCATCTCTAGGGCTAAGGAATTGTTTCCTAGCCAGCCCTATAATATACATGATAATAGATGTCTTCTGCCAGTACCCCTGCTTTTGGAAAGCTATTTAAGAGGATGTTTGAATAAACCGTGGTCTCCAGTACTGACTGAGAGCCCTCCTGAAATGACAAGATGTCTCTGTCTCGTCCTTAACTGGGTAGATAGGACTTCCCTGACCCACACTCCCCTACTCAAGGTCAAACCCGGGGCTGTTCGACTGGTTCCAAACACAGCCCTAAAGACATCAGTCCAGAATAGATGGCTCTTGCAGCCTAGGACTGATAATGGTCAGACCCCGGCGTGGCGTGAACCCCTTTCATCTTAATCATTTCATTATAACCCTCACAATATTACCATAGAACAGATATGATCATGACCAGATGACAGCAGGGAACTAGCCAGGATATTAGCATAAGTTTACAAAGTAAAGCAGAAATGCCTGCTGGAGTGTGTACTAGACAGGTGGTTATATTCTGAGTGAGGTAAGGTGGCACAATGAGAATCAACACACCCGGTCAAGTTGTAAGACTGGGCCTGAGTTCAGCTTCTGGATCTTAGAGGCTGTGGAACTGAGAAAAATGGGCCGATCTTAGCCTCTAACTCAACAAACCACTTCTTATAACCTACAGTAACTAAAACACCTATGACACTCATCTCAATCTGACTTCTTATTGCATTTTGGACACAGCATCATTCCCTCGTGACTTCCCAAGAATAATGGCATTTACTATGCTCTTTTGAATAAGTTATGTGAAAAGGGTATTTTCCTAATTCATATATCACCCTTTGCTGTAACAACATCACAAATAATACTAGAGCTAATAATCGGTAAGTCCCATGGTTTTGTAACAAATTATCAGTGATGACATGGAAAGTGACATTTGTCCGGGTTTACTAGGTAGCTTTCCCTACCATCACAGTATTTAAAGCATCTTATTTTATCCGTACTATTTTAATAGACAGTGTGGGAGAACTATCTATTACTGTCATTTCAGAGCTGAGAACCTGGTTCACAAATTTAAGGCAATTTCACCAAAATAAACCCAGCAAGGAGAGGCCAGTCAAGGTCCTCAGCTCTGTCACCTCTTTACCGCCTAACAAACAGTGAAGAGGAAAGATCGCAGGGTATCTATGATATGGGAAGACTATTTTCCTGTCCTACTATTACACAATTCAAACTGAGAATGACTCCTCCTGCCTTGTGAGGCACAAGGACCCATGAGAAAGCTCAAAACTAAACAAACACAAATACAGCCAAGAGTTTCATGACCCAGAACAGACACCCAGTCAGACAAATTCCCAAACTCTGCTTAGGTTTTGCACAGAAGACCACAGTGAATCCTCTCCCAAGAATATAGGAGGTCATGGTGCACCTAAGTATCAAGCGAGAGTGATGTTCCCACCTCAATCACACACTCCTGTTTCTCTTTTAGACACACGCACCTAACCGTCTACTAGGTCACAGGTCACACCAAAAATAAAAGAAAGCATCGCGCTCCTGCCTGGGCGGAGCTTCCTGCTCAAGGGAGGCAGGTGTGCAAGTGGTGAGTGTGTTACACGCATCAACAGTGATGGTGACGGATCTGAACAAACACAGACCAGTGGCCACTTGGTTTTGTATTTCGTTAATAAGTATAAGTTTTTAAAGACGAGCTATTTGTGTGTGCGCGCACATGTGCATGCTTGCACACTTTCATGTGCTCCATGTTATGTAACATGGAGCCCAGAGGTGTGGGGTTCTCAGGAACTGCAGTCACAGCAACTGTGAACAGCCAGCTTTGCTAGGAACCAAACCCGGGTCCACTGCAAGGGCAGCAGCCATCTCTCCAGCCCCATAATCTGAGCTTTTAGAAAGGTAAATGAAACCATACCATTGTCACAAATTCAGTCTCTCACAACTCTAATCAGCATCAAGATCATGCAGAAGAAAAAAAAAAAACAAAGCCTCATGTTTGGATACAAGTTTATCATCAATTACTCATGTATTAAAAATAGTAAATCCTTGAAAATGAACCATCTCCCACTAACTCACCAAACATGACCCCAAGCCCCATTCAAAGCGGGTGCAAAGCTGCCGTCAAGTCTGTGCTCATGCTGCTCAGTGAGGCTGCTGCAAAGTTAGTGTGGGACTGGATGTAGGGAAAAGGGGCCAGTCAAAGAAACACACCCTGAGCAGAGCCAAAGAAACACACTTTGGCTCTGCAACCAGAGCTAAAGAAATGTACCCTGACCCTAAAACCAGTGCCAAAGGAACACACTTTGTCCCTGGAATCAGAGTCAGTGAAAGAAATGCACCCTGGCCCTAAAATTGGAGCCAAAAGGCTAAAAAGGACCAGAGAAAGAAACACACTTTGGCCCTGAAACCAGAGCCAAATCTGACCTTAATCCTGTGCAGAAAAGTAACCAATCCTTGAGCAGAGCTCTAGCCAATCTGAGCGCAGCACTGAAATCGGATCAATCCCTACCCTGGAAAAAACTTCCCCCGCCCCCAAGAATCCCTATATAAACCCTGTGTATGCCCAGCTTGGCTGGTCCAGCTGCTTCCTTCCAATAAACCCCTTTGGATGAGCTTTAGGTGAAGATCTTATTTTGCGGCTGAGACGGAGCAGAGGCAACCCTGGGCAGAGCAGAGCAGAGCGAGCAGGGCTGTAACACTTTTGCCCTGGAAACCTTCCCTTGGCAGAGTTGTTACACTCCACTCCCGCTCTCTAGGAGCAGAGCTGAACTGTAGCAACTTCGCCAGAGAAACCTCCTGAGGAGCAAAACTGCTACACTAGGCGAACATCCCCAGCTGGAAGACCCTGTCTTGCAGGAGAGGAGCTGATACACCAGAGAAGCCTTTCTCTGAGGCTGGGCTGTAAGCTGCTAAACTTACTACAACCTGTGGTGGTACTTGGCTCCCGAGCTCCAGGATACCTTTCCATCTGAGCTGTGTAACACTCAGTATCCTTGGCTCCCGAGTTCCAGGATACCTTTCCACCTGAGCTGTGTAGCACTCAGTATTCTGTGACTCCCGAACTCCAAGATACCGTTCCACCTGAGCTGTGTAACACTCAGTATTCTGTGACTCCCAAGTGCCAGAATACCTGACCCATTCCTGTTCCATCCTGTCCTGACCCATCCCGAAACGCTTACACTGCAGGGGCCTTCAGGTTCTGTGGTGTGTTCGCATGCCTTCTCAACTCCAAATGCTAGGCTTCCAAGGACAGTCTCAGATAAAATCATGCTGCTGCATCAGAACAAACGCAAACCTACTCGCTATTACAGAAAAAGTCTGTATCTTGTTTTCTTGGCTGTAATCATTTCCCCCAAGTCACCACAAATCAGAGATAAATGTCTAAATGAATCACAAGTTCCTACCGGGCCCTCTACCTGGTCTGGGCAGTGTGATACCTCAGCTCATTCTATGTTTGTCAACTGATTTTACCACCACAGAGCCTGGCAAAGTGCCTGGGCTCTTGTCAAATGGAAAAATCTTCTTTGAGTCATCTCCACTTAGATACCAGCAGCTCTTACAACAGTGTCCTGTCCTTCAGTGTGACAGTGCACACAAGGCTGTGTCAGGTGTGTTTCTGCGGGCATTTTATTATGTCTGAAAGTTGTTTGACAGGCCCAAGCAATCCATGTGAAGCATGAATGCTAAACACAGAAAGGCCATTTATGGGTTGAAAAGCATTTGTTTGGTGAAACTGTTTCCTAACTCATGTTATTGCCCAAGGAAAGGGAACTATATGTAGCCTGGATGCTGGTGAGAGGCTGTCCATAATTTCTGCTGAACTTGTAGAGAGGATCTCAAAGTAAACTCAAATCTCAAGTGATTCTCATCTTAACATGTAATGAAAAACAAAATTAAAAGCTGCTAATAAGATCTCAAAAGTATGGGAATATAGAGGGGGCTTGTCATTTTTACCTTCAAACTCTTCTACCTAGAAGGCATTTTCCCTTGTGTTTCAGCTTATTAAAATATTAGATTATAAAAAAATTACATTATAAGTACCTTTGTGTAGCCTGCTGTCTTGTAAAATTAACATACTCTAATAAAAATGTCTAAAAAGTACCTTCAACCACCCAGCAACAAAACAAGCTAAGACTGGTCCTTGTTTTCCTGAACAACTTAGATTTTTGGCTTATCATTCATTCTTTGCATTTCCTTTTAAGTAGCCCCAGGATTTCCCACCAATATTCCTGCCAGCTCCGCCCTGTCTACACTGTGGTCATCAGTCAGACCTTTCTCTTGTCTACTGAATTTTTAAGTAGTTTCAAACACCAGTTACACACATGGCTCCTGATTTTCTGCTACATCCCAAACCTGAACTCCTTTATGAAACTGCCATACTCTGTCTCCACTAGGATGTCAAGCCAGCACCCCAGACTTGTAAGAACAAAGCACAGCTCTGGAATGCTGGCCTAAAGGCTGTAAACCACCCTTCAACCCCACTGATTTCCCAGAGAACCTAGATTGTTCTTGAAGTTAGAACAAGGTTTTTATCTTTTTTTTTTTTTTTGTCTGTAATCATTTCCCTTCCTGTAGGCTTGAATGCAACTTGGAGCTTTTAACATTCCCAGGAATTAATACAGTTATTGAGGTTACTGTCCAAAATAATGAAAAATATAAACATGTTACTAAACACACAGAAATAAGCTTCAGCCTTTAGCCAATACTTTAAAGCTGCAGAGACCCTCCACACCTGAGCTTAGAGAAATGGCTCAGCTGTTAAGAACAGAGGACCTGTGTTCAATTCCCAGCACCCAAATGGCAGTTACTAGTTGCCTGTGACTCCACAGTTCCAGAGGATCTGGAACTCTCCTGTCTTCCCAGGGCCAACACCCCCCCACACAAACATTTGTATACAAAGAAAGAGAAACCCCATCCCTGACCACTCGTCAGCATAGTTGGGCAGCATGTCCCTTACTCTCATTACTGCAGTGCAGAAGGCTGCAGCACCTGTCTGTAAGTCCCACTCCAAGTGTTGAGGACTCATGATACCGACACTCACGGAATCTCAATAGGCTTTACTTGGAGACCCCCTGCTAAGACTCCTAGCAATAGTGGAGAGGGTGCCTGAACTGGCCTTCTCCTGTAATCAGACTGGTGACCACCGTAATTGTCAACAGAGTGCCTTTATCTAGTAACTGCTGGAAGCAGATGCAGAGATCCACAGCACTGGGCCTAGCTCTGGGAGTCCAGTTGACAAGAGGGAGGAGGGACTGTATGAGCAAAGGGGAAGTCGAGATCATGACGTGGGAACACACAGAGACAGCTAACCTGAGCTACTAGGAACTCAAGACTCTGAACCAGCAGCCAGGGAGCCTGTATAGGACCCAGCTAAGCACTCTGCATGTGGGTGACAGTGGGGCCCCTAGCAATGGGGCCAGGACCTGTCCCTGGGGCATGAGCTGGCTTTTCGAACCTATTCCCTATGGTGGGATGTCCTGTTCAACCTTGATGAAGGGGGAGGAGCTTGGTCCCACCTCAACTTGATGTGCCATGCTTTGTTGACTCCCATGGGAAGCCTGCCCCTTCCTGAATGGAGGAATGGGTGGAGGAGAGGAGGCTAAATGGAAGGTGGGGGAGAGAAGAGGAGGGAGGGGAAACTGTGGTTGGTATGTAAGATAAAAGGAAAAAAAACTAGCATATAGAATAACCTCAGAAAATGTTTCGTGCTTCTCCAAATGAAGAGGGTGGCCTCCCCACCAGACTAGTACTCCATCTGGCCATGAACTAATGGTCCTGTATTACTTTCTCCAATGCTGTGGTTACAGGAATATGCCACCATATCAAATTAGCAATTTTAAGTCCAGACTTTCTAACACTTAGCAGTCCAGGCACTGGATTTTGGGATATTTGAAACTTTAGAAACCTAATGTAGAAATCTGGGTTAACTTCATTATTGTCTATAAAATAGAAATGTTTGCACAGATAGAGAACTGTGAAGTTGACAGAGATAAAAGAACTATGGTAAGGCTGATAACACAACTCCATTATGCACTAATCCTTTGAGAAACAGCTATCTTGAGAAATGTTAAACTTCAACGACTTCAATGAACAGCAAAGGAGGCGCTTGTGACATCCTGTAAATGAAAACATACTGACTTTACCCATGACACCACAGCAGCCAGGGTCTGTGTTCATTTCCATGGCTCAGTAACTACTGAAGGCAGTGAAGATGCCCAGCGTCCGCTCAGCCCTGAGTCCATGTTGGTGTCTGCGGTGATTTGAAGGAAAATGGCCCTCAAAGGGAGTGGCCTTGTTGGAGGAAGTGTGTCACTACTAAAAATGACACATTTCAGACCTGTTCTAATGAGTACTAGACAGAACCAATTGTGAGTAAATTCAAAGATGAAAGGCTGAAACCCTGAGTGCTCATATAGCACATGCTGTATGTATTGCTTGTACTACCAATGGAAAAGGGGAAATGCTTCTATAAACAATTTTGTCTTCATTGTATTAAAAAGTAAACAGTGAGTTTGTGAAATCGCATGGCAATCAAAGTGATAGACTAGCTGCCTGAGTCAACGGCAGGCTTCATTGTCTTCCGTCTGGAACTCTCATGATGAAATATAAAATGAAGAACTGGTCCTAAGGGAAAAATAGAGTATCTTCTTTAGATTTTATAATTCTTCCCCAGTTGCTTTTATTCTTGGAAAATGGGCATAAATAAAATACCACCACCATTTGCAATCCATCACATCTGTAATCCACTCCTAGAAAACATCAGCATTTATTTCTCAGCAGCACTGCAAGCAGGCAGGCCTGTCCTATTAACAGACTCTTCACAGCCCCATTCAAGCAAGTCTGTGCAATCCAAGCTCCTAAATAATGGTTGATGCCAACCTGGAGTTCTGCCTCTACTCCCAGAGTGAAGTAAGCATCTTTCCAAACAAAAGAAAGCAGTGTTTTCACACTTGTCCTGAGACAAGTGCACTCCCTACTCCCTGTAAGCCCAGCAAGGTCTGTTTCCTGTCTCTATGGAATCAATCTAGTCTCCGAAGATGAAATCCTTTTCAGTCTAATTTAAAACTTTTTAAAAAGGGAAATGACAGAAGGAAAGGGAGGCAGGGAGGGATGGAGAACTAAATCATCTTTCCAACTGCTACAACTTAGTAGGGGCTTGATAAAATGTCTGTTGAATTTACCAACAACAAGTTCTAAAAATACACATTTTACAGTAGCTTGGAGATGAGTATTATGGGAAGTCCTTAGGAAAAGTCTGCCTGATTAAAAAGAGAACTCCTCAAGGAGTAAAGGCTAGAAGACACCCAAATTTTCCACTACCATTTTAGTTAAGTGCCCTCTCTCTGAAAAACATTAGTATCATCAAGCAAAATGTTCATGTAGAGACGCTCTCCACAGCCATTAAATGTAACTGAACACCATCATCTCCCAAGCCTGATCCATGTACAGAGCTACCTGGGATGATGAAGTCCACTCAGCTGAAGGGCATGGGCCACACTCTGTATTTACCTGGAGTCTCTCTCCTTGGTTTCTCACTTGGGGCTTCTCTAAGGAGCACACAACCAGGAAGCAGGGCAGGAAGTAAATGTCTCCCCTTCTCATTTCATGCCAGGAGCAAAACTGCACCATTTGGGCTTTCTGATAAAGCAAATACCTGTCTCAGAGGATTGTATGGACACTCAAAAGTCACAAATCCTACCTGTCACCTAGCACACAGTAGAGTGCAGAGGTGTAAGCAGGTGCTGTTGCTGTAATTCCTTTAACTATTAGTTACTAGATTCTGTTTTCAGTCACATGGAAGAGCTTTCTATGATTTAACATTTATTTACAGTTATATCTGCTTACACATACTTTCAAGTTCTTTCTAACTAAACAGAAATGCTATCAATAATTTCTGTTATCACTGCAAAAAGTGTTAAGTATCAGCCTGATTTCCTCACCTGATTTCTTCATCTTTATATTCATACTCAGTTTTTTCTAAGCACTACAATGCATGCCTTTTCATAACACGACAGTAACCAAGCAGCAAAAATAAAAACAAGTACTCCCAAGTCTACTTGCTGATGATAAAAACAAAAAGACAATACTTTAGAACACAGAAAGTCAAGGTTATTACAGATGGGATCATGAGCTCCATGTGCACTGGAAATATTTTTTATTTTCAAGTTTAGCTTACCTAGAATGTCACTGCAGAGCTGCATTTTTATTATGGACAACAGATCCCTACTACTCTCTTTAAACTTCTACGTATTTTCATGTGCAGGGGTGTTCTGTATGTCTGTACACAGTGTGCCTTGTACCCAGGAAGGTCAGAAGAGAACACTGGATCCCCTAGGACCAGTGTTACAGACAGTGTGAGCCACCATGTGGGTACTGGAAATCAAACCCAGGTCCTCTGGAAAAGCAGCCCGTGTGCTTAGCTGCTAGGCATCTCTCTACCCAGTTGTCTGCTATTCTTGAAGCACTCCAGGACCTTTCCAATCACTGCATACTACTCAAACTCTTAACATTGAAATTGATTTTTATTTAAACCTAATCTTTAAGATGTATGCCACACTGCACTATGTGTTGAGATGTCAGAAAATCAACAAGACAGTTCTGCTGTATGTACCTCAAAAGGTCCTGTAGTTCAATGCTAATAGCTTTCAAAGCATTTAAATCATTCCTGTCTCTACAGTCCCACAGTTGCTGTTCTGGCCTTTCTGTTTCAGAGGACCTGAGAAGGAAGTCAAATAGGCAGGCATCACAATAGGTCTCCTGAGAACCTGCCAATTCCTACCTGCTCTGCTATTGTTGAGGGCTTTGTTGCTCCCGTTATTCCCGCAAATTATTGACTAGCTTTCCTTTTTTCTTAAAAATAACAGAATGGACTTGTTTATTACTTTTTTTTAGATCAGGTCCCACTATGTAGCCCAGGTTGGCCTTGAACTCACAATTCTCTTGCCTCAGACTATGAAGGCAAGTGTACCACCACACACAGTTTAAGGTGGAATTGTGTCTTTTAAAACTTAGAAAATAGGAAATTCAAATCTACTCCCAGAAGAATGCTCTCAATAAGCCTCTATCCTGGAACTTAATCTAAGTAGTTCTTGGCAGCTATAATGCAAGGGGACCTTTATTTTAAAGTACATGGCTTTGCACAGTGAGTATACCTGTGCCAGCTAAGGAACTGAACACCTTGCTATACTCCCTGTGGCCTCAACTCTACTTTAGAATGTATTACTTGCCTGCCAGTGCTTTTTAGGTACCATTCACTGTGCTGCACAGATCACATGTCATTTCGCCAGTAATAATCTTAAAATTAAATGACATTATCTACAACTTGAAGCTGTATTTCTGGCACTTCTGGGAAACTGAAGACAAAAATGTATTTAGCCCCGACCACTGAGGCCAGGGGCAGAAGGAGCATCAGCTATGGCTCCAGGTAGGTCCAACCAGGGTCACCAGACATCATTTGTCTCCATGTTCAAAACTCTCTGTTGGCGTCTTTGCTGGCTCCTGGTATTAGAATATGGATGACAGCCACTCCAAACATCAAGTTCTCTTTAAGTCCAGTGGAAACGAACAAGACTTGCTTTCCCTTGACAAGCTGGCCCAAGTTTCTCTATGTCTCACTGCTCTTTGATACCATTTCACTGATGCCAGGAACACAGAGCACTTAAGTCTAGGGCATCACCAGCTGCCTCCCACTGGCCTGGACTCTCAGCAGGAAGCCCAGCTACAGGGTGGGATGGCATGAAGAGAGAGCGAACGCTATGTATCTTAGAC
This sequence comes from Mesocricetus auratus, assembly GCF_017639785.1. Lineage (NCBI taxonomy): Eukaryota > Metazoa > Chordata > Mammalia > Rodentia > Cricetidae > Mesocricetus > Mesocricetus auratus. Next base: position 43,084,743 of record NW_024429199.1, on the reverse strand, counting down.
AACACATGTCTCTGTATCTCTTACAGAGAAAATAGACACTTGGAGACCTTCTAAAGAATTGCTCACTGCCAAAACTAATCTGATTCCACTAACATCTTGTCACCACCACACAATTTACTCCCAGCAAACCAAAGAAGCTACTACAGCTTAAACTACAGACCTGGGTTTTGAATCCATCTCAAGAGTACATTCCATATGACACAACAGTGTTCCTCTCTGAACAAAACAAACAGAAATGAGAACAGGCACTTACACAGAACAAATCCACTGTGAAAACATGTAATTTTTGTGTTTTTGTATTTGTGGTTTGAATGTGCATCTCGTTCATGGCACAAAACCACAACGTGGACAGATGTGGAAAGAAAAGCTCCCTCTTGCCCTGTCTCCATGCCTCCTAATTCCCTTTGCATGGACACATCCCTTCTAGAGATAGTCTATATGTACAAAAATATATGAGTATAGACTTCCTAGGAACAAACAGTGCCATCATCTATTCTATACCTTGCTTTGGAAAGCATACCAGAAACTCACTCAGCTCCCATTTTTGGAGAGCCTTCGGGAAAATGTCTAACGTAGGATCAAACCAAGCTCTCCTGGGGATGCCCTGAGCCTCAGGGTCTGGCTCTGCCTGCTGCACTCTGTGCCAGGGGTGACTCAAAGCTCCCAATGCTCAGTTGTTCTCCCTTCTAGAGTGACATCACTACAAGTAATTAGAACAAAACAAAGGCCTGACATTAAAGCTGTGGCCTTTATGTGAAAATGTGTCGGTATTTTAAAAACTGACTCTAGTAAGATATAAAAGACACCCATGCAAGTTGGCACAATGGCTCTTTGAAACTGTAAATAAATTCCATCAAGCACCTTCAGAATAGTGAAGCTGCACCATGGCATGTTTTTCCACTCTTGCGGAACCCTTTGTGATCACACAGAACCCCAGAAGAGTGTGGTAGAAGACTCTGCACTACCCTGACTGGACAAAGTAGCTGCTGACGTGAAATCGAGAGAAAGCGCCCATTTACAGCACTTATTGCTCATGCCGAGGACCCAAGTTCAGCTCCCAGCACCCACGGGGCAGCTCCCAAGAAGCTGTAACTCCAGTTCCAGGGGACACAACACCTTCTTCCGGCATGTGGGGTACTGGTACACACATGGCATACGATCAGAGAGACACACACACATTAAAAAAAAAACCTAAAAATGATACAACAGCTGTGAGTTCGAGGCCGGGCTGGACCGACAGCCTCAAAACAATATAGAGAAACCCTGTATCGTAAAACCAAAAAAAAAAAAAAAAAAAAAAAAAGATACAACAGTCTCTACCATGCAGTCAAGTAGGTTAATTTCTGGACACCATTTTTATATAGAAGAAGTTATCCTGAGAAACACAATCTTAACTCCACAGCGGGAGGAACAGGATATTAACCAACACTTGGTGTTCTATTCTAGTGCCAGATAATTGGCAGTACCAGGTCACTGAAGGCACAGCAGACACCCTCCTAACTGAACTATTTTTAGACTCAATAAATTATTTGTGACCTGTACACACAACCTATAAGAGAAAGATGTATTTTTTTTTCATGTGACAAAATAGGCAATCAAAGGAATGCTAATCTTAACCAGCAGTAAGCCAACTATGATATCTTTCCAGGCTCCAATACAGAGGCTGTGTGGAATGAAATTACAACAATTTTTGTGTATAGATCAAATGCAGATATGGTACAATCCAGGCACCAAAGGCCACTGAAAGTATATATTCAATCATTAAAACCCCAGCTATTAACTGGTCAAACCCGAACACCAATAATCGCAATCTGTCTGTTACGCTGGGACAAATAGCAGGAGAGTCTGGAGTCAGTTAGTATAGATAACCAAGGAGCTGAGCTCACATCCCTGGCAAATGCTGATGCCACTCAAGTGAGTGTTTTTAGATACAGGACAGTTATGCAACGAGCTATTTCAATGATGCAATGGGCCCTCCTCAGTAAAGGCCAATAAGAGTAATCCAAAACAGTTTTCCAACTACATCAGAAGACTTCAAAGCTGACATGTCTAAATATTTTTGAGGTAAAATAAATAAAACACCTAAAATTTTTATGTTAATGATGAAAAAATATTCTATACTACAAGAAAAACCAGGTGGGATGAACAGGTTTATCCACAAATAACTTCTAAAATCAGGATGCAGTTGGTAAAAGACTCTCTTTTAAATTTGACTAGATGTTCCTTATTAAAAAGGAAATTACATGGCTGAAGACACCCACGTGCCCCCCAGGCCCCTCGACAGGCACAACTAGGATAAACGCTGTGTGATAGAGAGATATAAGAGGGAGTATGAGGGAGGGACATGGAGGGGACAGCAAAGCGGAGCTGTGCACACTGAGGAGAGGAGGGACTGAAGGAAGACCACGGTGAGGAACAGATGAACAAGAGGACAACCATCTGAGGCCATGCTGATGTCCGGGTCTGAAGCCCTACTGTAGCCAGGGTCTGTGTTGATATCTGTGTTGCTACAAAAAGCCATTTGGATGTCCATGGTCTGTGTTGCTGCCACGGGCCAAACTGATCTAAGTGGCCTGTGCTGCCACCTGAGGCTGTGGTGATGTTCTGGCCAGGGCTGCTGCTTAGGGCCACGTCTGGGTCCATGGTCCTGCTGTAAGCAGGGTCTGTTTCAATGTCTGTGGCCTGAGTTACCAAAGGCCATGCGAATGTCGTTGGCCAAGGGATGCCACCTGACACCACGTGGATGTCTGAGGGACATGCTGCTGCTAGGGGCCATACCGATCTGAGCGGCTGGCTCTGCCACCTGAGGCCATGCTGCTGTCTGAGCAACATACTGAGCTGGCCCCACCCCTTGACTGCAAAGGAAGAGCTGGTCCCACCTCTCAGTGGCCAGGAGCAGCAGCAGCAAAGACACAGTGTTGAGTGACAGCAGTACAGGAGAGGCGGCCCCGCCCCTTGGTGACTGCACAGAGAAGGGGAGGCCTGCTGGAGACCCGGGGTGACTAACTCAGCTACCACCCAGGCCCAGATCCAGGACCATCACACGACCTATGCCATCTAACCCTGAGCTGCTGGAGCCTGTAAAGGGGCCAGTCCAGTCCTGCAGAATCAGTCACAGGATCTCCATGACTCTGAGGAGTCTCAGGGGAGGGTACAGGATCGACGGTGTAGCAGAAGCCAGAGGCCCTCAACCAAACCACCGACTCATGGCAAGGAAAGCTGGGCAAAAGGGCATGCTGCATGACACACCGCAGTCCTCAACACCATTACAACAACCGAGTACATGATGAAGAGGTGGGCAAGATGCAAGAGTGGGGTGAGTCAAGTGTAGTGACATCTATGGCAGCTGTGACAGCAGGCTGCGAGCGGCAGAGGAGCAGGTCGCTGCCCAGCAGGGTCGGACAGATGTGGTTTTGTAAATCTTAATTTTTATTTATTTTCTTTTAGGAGGGGGTTACAGGGTGGAAGGCATACATGGAAGGACTTGGAAATGAATGTGAAATTCCCAAGGAATCAATTAAAAAAAAGAAAATTATGTAATGAAAATGGAAGTAATAAAATAAGCAGCTAGCTTTTAGTCCGTCAGGAGACTATCTTTTCATGTCCCTCTCCAAAAGGAAATGAAGATTTTTAACTATATACCTTTCCAAACAGTGCAGGCCTTTCCTGAGAGAAAGTGTATATGCTAATTTGAAGAAATAATGGTAAGTGGCTTGCAGCCTTCAAAGACACATGCTAAAAGATTTGAGCAACAAGCTGTAATTTGGGGATTCACTGCCAATTCAATGAAATAGAACACAAACCCACTAATTAAGGGGGGATCAACAAAACTTAAGGCTGGAGAGATGTCTCAGCAGTAAAGAGCACTAGCTGCTCTCTCAGAGGATCTGGGTTCAAGGGCCAGCACCTATATGGAGATTTATGACCCTCTCCAGTCCCAGGAGATCCAATACTCTTTCCAGGCACTGCATACAGATGGTACACAGACACACATTCAGGCAAAACACCCCTACATGTAAAGTAAACATAAAGTCAAAGTAAAGTAGATTACACAGGCTTTCTAGGCTCTCATCTAGGGACTCACTGCTTGTGTTTGCAAAGGACAACACACTACTATGGGGACACTATAATACAACTCAAAACTTTATAGGAACTTTCTAAAACTACAGTTAAACACTACTCTAGTGAAACAGTCAGTGCATATGGATATATCACATATAACGTGTGTGTGTGTGTGTGTGTCTACACATAACTAGATGATAACACGGCCTGATTTCATCACAGAAATCCAGTGTTGAACTGGTAAGATGGGTCAATGGATGGATGCATGTGCTTGCCTTCAAGCCTGATTACCTGAGTCTGATCCCCAAGACAAAACAATATGACAGAAGGGGAGAACAGACTCCAACTCCCACAAGTTGTCCTCTGATCTCCAAACACTCTCCATGGCGCATACTCCCACCCCTACACACATAAAAAAGTGCAATTCAACTGCACTGTGCATATGTGATACTCCCCACAGTAAGTGCAATAACAAAGAATGCAACACTGTTAGTATAACATGATAAATTCAAGATAAATTAAAAGTCAAAGAAATAGAATTTAAAATTAGAAGTTTAAAAAGATGTATGAAAGTTGGGTGTGGTGCATATGTCTATAATTCTAGCACTCTGAAAGTAGAGGCAGGAGTTTTGGGTGTAGAGGTCATCTTCAGCTATAAGTTCAAGGCCAGCCTGGACTATGAGACACTGTCTTTAAAAAAGCAAAGCAAACCAAAGTCTAAAAAATGTTTAGCAAAAAAGAAGGCAGGAAATAAATATCGAAGACTAACAGCGGGGAGGAGGCGCACAGAACAGTATGGGACGACACAGAAGCAAGATGAGGAGAAAACTGGTAGGCCTGAGCACACATTAATAATTGCATGAATGAAAAACGTCTAATAACATAACCCTTGTAACGTCTGAGGATAACTGTTTCCAGTGGCAGGAACAGACTGCGCTTTGTGCTGACCCCGCTGGGTGGGCTTTTGACTGTCCAAGGGTCATTTTTCTTAATATGGACCTGAGAGGATTACTCTGATAATCTTCTATCTCTTCCAATATTAAACATTAAGTGACAAAAAGCTGCAGTATGTATTAATGGACGATGGCTTCCCCTTTCACCTCATTTTCTGGTTACTGTTACCACCCATGTTGTGGCAGAAGCTAAGTTTCCATCAGCTCTACATTGACTCATCAATGGTGTTCTCTCACCAATCCTGGAGATCACTCAGAATCACTATCAACATGGAGTCTGGTTTTTAAAGCATATGTTAGAACATGGTGTTGTGTAGCAGCTTCCTCTCAGAGTACAACCTTCCATTTTGGAGCAAGCTTGTTAAGAGCTGGGATGATGCCAGTAGATCCTAACAATCTAGTCCCCCAAGGCCAGACCCAAAAGGCAGAGTCCTGAAGAATCATTGCTAGCTTTAAAGACCCAAGGCCAAAAGCTAAACAGCAAGCATGATGCTAATCCACAGAAAGGCAAATGAAATAATTAGAATAAAATGTAAACCTTTCTGTATGCCAAGGCCAACTCAGCTTAAGAAGGGAAGAAAAAGATGTGTAATTTTAATATGCTTAACTACCAAGTTAGAAATCATGTTAGTTCCTTTGGAGAACATAACCAGGAAAGGATGCAAAAATAACCACCAAAGAAAGATTCTTCTTCAGAAAAGAAAAAGTGGTTGGGTTCCTCCCTTCACGTTCCATCAACATACACAATCACGAACAAGACTCGTTTCCTTCTAGGTCAAGGGAGAAGAGGGAGTGGCTGGTGCAGAAACCCACATAAGGGAAAGAACCAATCACGGAAGACCTTCTGTGAGGGCTACCTTCTGCCATCACCTTTCTCCCTATCCAACATCCAAGAGTTTGTATTGTAGACAAGTAATGAGATGGCTGCGTCTCACTCACACCAACTGCTGCCTGCCTTCTCATACCCCCTACAAACAGCCCGGTGGGCAGGGCGTGGCCCCTCTTCTTCTGTTGGGGGAGCATTATCAACATAAGTGTTATTGCTTCTGAAAAGAACACAATGACATCATCAAAATATTTTCCTCCAAGTCATCTGTGTTCCACTCAGGCCTTTAGAAATTTCTATGAATTGTGTATTGTTACCCTACAATGTTACTCCTGTCTTCCAATAAAAGGTCTCTAAATGGCCTTTTTATACCTAAGGTAAGGCAGATGTGTGGTACAACTAACTCATAGAAGACACCCGCTTATCTTACCTAGTTATCTGTAAGAACCAACAAATCCCTTTATTGCTTGTCACTCACTGTAAGACTCACCAGGGAAGTCCCCTTTGTAAAAAGGTGCCAAGTGCTCAGAACAAGGCATAGACTGATTTGACACAGTGAGTTTTCCCAAATGCCCCAAATCTATTGAGTAAAGTGTGTATGTCAGAGGATTGAGGGGTTTGTTTAGATAAAAAGAGGAATCTTGCAGCTGACCTAAGGTGAGCTGTGCCTTCGTGGTGTTCAGTCTACAAGTTTGTTTTGAGCCTTATGTAGTTCTAGGGGTCGTGAGCTTACCTGCCATATAGACCAGAAGTCAAAGATCTGTTAGCCTTGACTTCCTCAGTGTTGTGATTCAGCATGCCTTGTCGTGTTGAGTCCATTGCTTAGATCAGTAATGTAGGACAATGACCAAACCTCCTAGATGGTTCCCTCAGGCTCCCATAAGCTGGGGTTACAGGTGTGTTCCACCACACCTGGCTTCTGGGAGTTAAATTCTAAATGAGAGAGGCCTGAAATACAATGTTCTGAGGAAAATAAAATGGGCAGGGTCATTCTAAATAGAGTGGTGGCCCTGGCTGGGGTGTGTGGCTCATTTGGAAGGACTTTTGCCAATATCAGAAACCAAGAATAATCTTGGTGCCTCACCAAGGATGGCACAAACAGTAACTTGGCAAGGCAATTCTTGCTGAAAAGTGGCACACCAGAACCCAGAGAGACTGGCAAGCACACCAGAGCAGGCAGGTCATATAGCTTTTAATTTGGTGACTATCTTTTCCCCATTGGCTGGGGTTAGACCTCATAGCCTTTCACAATTGTCCAGGTTTAAAACAAGACACAAAAAGGAAATGGAAGGAAAGGGGCAAAGGGTTAGGTCAGCTGCATAAATTCTGGTCAGAGGCACATTCACGTGCATATGTGTGCAAAGCAATGTTTTTCCCTCACACCCAGCAGGTTCTATCCCCAGCAACATATAAACCAAGCATGATAACTCATGTCTGAAATCCCATCACCTGGAAGGTGGAGGCAAGAAAGAAGTTCAAAACTATACTTGGTTACCTAATGGTTTGAGGTTAGCCGGAAATACATTTTACATGTTTCTAATAGTAGAGTGGTCCTGGGATAGCTAGCTCTAAATAAAAGTAATGAAGACTGGTTTAAAAAAAAAGCCGGCGGTGATGGCTCACGCCTTTAATCCCAGCACTAAGGAGGCAGAGGCAGGCGGATCTCTGTGAGTTCGAGGCCAGGCTGGACCGACAGCCTCCAAAACAATACAGAGAAACCTTGTCTCGTAAAACCAAAATAAATAAATAAATAAATAAAATAAAAATAAAAAAAGAGGACTCTTAGTAGGGTGAGGACTCCCTGTGTGCCTGCAGAGGGATCTGGAGTGCAGCACTCGCAAAGCACACACGATTCTTCTTTGCCTCTATGGATAGCTCCCTGACGCGTGCATCAGTTTCTGAAAGAACACCGTGTTTAGTTCCAACCCTGCTTTTGTGTCTTCCCCACCCTGAGATACACACGTCCAAGGGAGAAGCAGAACTGTGAGTGGAAGAGAAGGGCTGAAAGTCTACAAATCAGGTACTTCTCCTGGACTAGAGCATTAAAAACCATATCTGTGTGGTGCTTGTTCAGTCTCCTGGAAATTCTCCAGTTTAGTCCACAAAGTATCCAGAGTCACACCAGGACGACTCACTGCACACAAGAGGACCTAAGTCAGGGTAGGGAGGTGATGGGGGAAGTCCTGTACATTTGTTAATAAAGCACTGCTGAGCCAATAGGAATCTAGATAGGTGGGACTAGGATTCCAGAAGGATTCTGGGAAGGAGAAACACAGGAGAGTCAGCATGTAACCGCCATGGGGTAGGAGCCCGGAACTATTCTCCAGTAAGAGACATACTTACATTAACAATTATGGGGTAATTACTTAAAGCAGAGCTAGCCAGTAAGAGACAAGCAAGGCCAACAGCTTCATAATGAATATAGCCTCCTGTGTGTTTATTTGGGACTGATGCGGCTCTGGAACCAGGCTGGCGGGAAGGCTTCTCACAAGGAAAAAGCTTCCCTTTACAGGGAGGTATCTAGCCTTACTTCCTACGTGGCTGAAAGGGCAGGCCTGAGGGAGCACAGTCCATGCTTCTGAATACTGTATGTGAGTGAGGCCCTAAGCAGCACACGGTGAGAGCCAAAGTTACTTTGCTGGGCTCTGACCAACAAACCACTAGGCATCTAAGTTCTTGGAGACTTTTCTGGGCACAGGATCACACCTTTGGTGTAGCTCTGCCAGCTGATGAACATGAGGGCAGATGGTATACCACACTCTCTGCTAATCTAATGGAGCTGCTGGCATCTGTGGGCCTGCTGGCTTACCATGGGCATTTTTATGTAAGATCTCAGAAGTACAACACGAGCAATGCTGACACCTGGGAAAGGCAATCTTCTCAGAATGTTCTTCCCGCAGAAGCCAACACTTACATCCCAAACCGCCTGGTAGAAGACAGACCTCCAACAAATGGCACTGGCCAGCAGTGAGTGTCCAACAGGCCTCTGCTTAACCCTGCCCCTCACAAGAACAGTGCATCCTCCTTTCCTGTGTTCAAGAAAGCATGCTCTTGGGAAAAGCTCTCGTTTCTGAACAAACAAAACCTTGACTTAGGAACAGATTAAGCAAATTACAACTCAAATAGCAGGTGACTAAATGTCACCAACACAGTGCCTCTGAGAACTGCTGGAAAACCCAAGTACCTTCCTATTGGTTCCCTGGCCATCATGGGGCTACTGAGGGCTCCGCATTAGCTCCCTGACTCCTCTTTCTTTCACACTGTGCATCTTTAAAAACAGCAGAACAACCAAGACATGTCTCACCATGTGGCCCTGGCTATCTGGGGGCTCTCTACAGCTCAGGCTGGCTTCAAACTAAGAGAGCCTCTACCTCTACCTCCCAAATGGTATCAGCTCCCATGCCCAGCACATTGTGTGTGCATCCTTTAAAAGAGCAAACGAGTGACTCAGTGTCTTCAATTTCAGGTGCACAGAGTATCTCTCTCCCTCCTTACCTCTAGATAAGGGTTAACTCATCAGTAGAGGGTAGGGGAAGTGTCTTCACAAAACCTCTAACAGCAAAAAGGTATTTGACAGCCTATTTCTCATTCCTGCACTGTCTCCATAGTTTGAGTCAGGGAGAACAGGCAAGGTTTATAATATACAACCTCTCATTTTAAATAATAGCTCTGAAGCCGGTCAGTGGTGGTGCATGCCTTTAATCCCAGCACTTGTGAGGCAGAGGCAGGTGGATCTCTGTGAGTTCGAGACCAGCCTGGTCTACTAGAGCTAGTTCCAGGACAGCCTCCAAAGCCACAAAGAAACCCTGTCTCCAAAAAACCAAATAAAATAAAGTAAGTGCTTTACAATAAAATGGAGCTCTTTGACACCAATGTGTCCTGAACTGGACTCTGTTCAAAATAGTAGACTCATCTTAAACAAAGTGACTAAATTAACTGTCAGGATTCTCCAAAAGGGTGACCAGTGTAGTGGCATCTTGTTTCGCCAAGGAGAGGGAGTCAACCCCTCCTCTTCCTTATAAAGGGTCATGGCTGCACACCTGAAGCCACGCCCCTAGGATCTGGACCACAGCAAGTTCACTGGGGAAACAAGATGTTACTACAGACCAGTCTTAGTGGCTACCTGTACATAGACTGAGAAACTAAAGAGATTTTAAAAAGATGTATATCCACAATTATATCACTAATTACAATTCTAACTACCTTGGTGGTAATCTCTCCTTAGTTCAGCTATGTAAAGAAGAGTTTTAAGACAGATGGCCTGGCATGTCTGAGTGTGCTTAATTAGTGCCTGCCTTGCCATAAGGAAGCCAGAGATAAGGCTCTCTAATGATTACAAAGTGAAGTTGATTTTCTTACCAGCAGTACTCGAGTCGGCTTATAAGCTAGAAGTTAAATATGCATGGATTCTGCTATAACCTGCATTTTAAAAAGGCTTTATCCCCCACATACTAATCAGGCCCCATCTTGCTTAATTCCCAAAAGCAAATGAAATCAGATGCATACAGGGTAGGATGGCGAAAGACTAAAACATGACTTTAAAACTCTGATTCAACATCTGGCAATAAAGACTACCATATTTGACTAAATTAAAAACAAAATATTAGTAAGCCTTTTTCATGGTAGATACTCCAATAAGCAAATCAAAAGTTGTATAAAATATTGAGAGAAATATTTGTCATACATGTCAAAGACAAAGGACTAATGTCCCCAATATACAAAGACTCAATTTTTTTTTAAGGCATGGTCTTATGTAGCCCAGGCTGGACTCAAACTCCTATTCTGTCTCTTCCTCCTGAGTGCTCATATGACAAGTATATTACCACCATACCTACCTACAAAGAACTTATAGGAGCTTGAAGGTCTGAAATACATACAGTTTAGTGGTAAGTGTGCAGTTAGCACACACAAGGTTCTAGTTCAATACCTGGCACCAAAAGTTAATGAATTAATGAAAATAAATATGAACAAGACAGAGTGACAAAATTCCTAAGTATCAATGGATGAAGGGGACTGAGCACAGAGGCACATGCAGAAATGATGATTCCTCTGGGGCTTGAGCCAGGAGGCCTCGGGGTCTGAGGTTGACCAGAATAGCACACCAAGACCCATAGTTCATAAGGTAGAAAAAACTGGGCCCTGGATATTTGGGAAAACAAAACAACCTCAACTTTATTCTTAAAAAGAGATGCCCATTACAGGATAGCATCTGATATGGGGTAAACAGCATTTTTTTTCTTTGAGTCTGGGTCACTTCTATGAATATACTTTCTAGTAAGCCCATCCATTTTTCTGCGAATTTCATTTTCTTTACTGCTGAATCATTCTGTATTGTGTATATGTACCAGTTTCTCCTTACCCATTCATCTGCTAGCAGACTGGCCTCGAGGAGTACCTATAAATAGAACAAGAAACTAAAAAGATTACAGAAAGGGAAAGACTATATTCACAATTATCTCCCTAATTCTAACTTCTGGGCGGCCATCTCCAGTGACAGGGCAGGTGTGGGTACAACCTGAGGCTTGAAGGACAGGAGAGGGTGATGGAGAGTGAGGCAGAAAGACAGACACAGCAAAGGGACCTGAGTCATGGAAGGGGCGAAGACACATATGTGAAAACTCACATCACATCTGGCCCCTCACGGAGGAAACGGAGGCCTCAGGAGTGCAAATTAGACTGAAACAACAAGCTAGCAATAGGGCATTTCAGTAAGAGTGACTATCCTAGGTTTTTGTTCTACCTTTTATCTATGCTTATCTATGCCTTTTATCCAAGGTTCTAAGACTTGCCTTTATGATTTCTATAGGAAATCTGAAATTACACAGTACAGGACAAGAGCTGACGAGCAAATGAGCACTTGCAAGGTAGCTAATGCAATTTAGATATGCTGAATTCCAAGACTAAATACTTTTTTAAAACAGTATAAATACCACTCAAACATCTTATACCAATTATATGAAGAAATAATATTTTAGATATATTAGGCTACATCTTATTAAAATTAATTCACTTGCCTATTTTTAAAAACAACTCACATTTAAAAAATTTAATATTGGATATGTGGTTAATACTATACTGTTACTGCACAATGGTGATCTGGGATATGATTCACCACCTTTTTTTTTTCCTTTTTTTGAGTTTTAAGAATCATCACCAACTTTTAATCCCAGTACTGGAAGGCAGTGGCAGTTAGATCTCTGGGAATTCTGGGCCAGCTTGATCTACAGAGTGAGTTCCAGGATAGAAAGGGCTGTGTAGAGACTGTGACTCAAAAAAGAAACCAAAATTAAGAGAAAATTTAAGAACTCTTGTGTTCTTAAACAATTCCTTTGTTAAAGAGAAAAACGTTTTATATTGAAGATCCTAACTCCAATAATCTTGAAAATAGGCAATCTGGTACTTTAAGGATAATTAAAAGGGAAACTAAGTAAGTACTCTTGCTCATGTGCAGTCACTCCCTAAGTGATCACGATCAATTACTTTTGTTTCTGTGTGAATAATATCATTTCCCCAAGTCCTAAATATTAATTCAAAGCATCTTACAAAGTCATTAAACATTTACTTCTGCTACCAAGAAGTCTATAAGCTTTAACAATTAGTGCTTCCAATGTAATTTTCTACTTAATGCTCATTCCTGAGGGTCTAAAAATATAAGCAAAGAAGGAAAAAGATCTTAACAGTTTATACATTGTTAGATGGATAGGTTACACAGGGAGGAAAAAGGATGCTATTGCCTGGACAGAAGGTGTTCTGTGATAAAGAAAGATCTCTAAGACAGACAGTTTCTTCTGTATTTTAGAAGATCAAATCTAAGCAGGCCAAGTGGAAAAACAGCATATGTCACTGAGCATTCCCTAAAACAGCAGCAGTAAGGGAGAAAGCAAATGTAGGCTTCCAGAGGCACAGTAAAGGCACCCAGCAGCACAGCCTGTTGGTTTTGGAAGCTCAGAGTCAAGCGTGTGGATAGACTCAACTGGAATTCCTTCCTACCCCGGCCCACACCACATCCCAGGGCAGCTTTAACTTTTAAACCCAAAACAACAACAACAAAATGATGCCCACCATCAACTGTTCTAAGAATTCATTTCTGCAATTAGACCTTAAGAGCTGGCTGAAATGTCTAACAATTCTATGTACACTGCAAGCCACAAGTCAGGTTCTGTTGTCTTGAGAAGCAGCTGCACAAGCTTCCTGTAGCACATGCTCAGGAGCGCCTTGCAGATAAGAAAGCAACACACCATAGGTCCCCAAACATGGTGGAACTAGTGACAGCAGCCTGGCCTCTCACACCCCTACAACTCCCATTAGCTGTTGTAACCCTGCTGTGCTCCTCACCTCACATTCCACTCCTCCATTCAGCAGTCACCAGGTCATTCAGCAGAGAACCTCAGCTCGACCTTCCAGCCAGCCAAAGACATGCAAAATGCAAATGAAGAAAACCCTAGGGACTGTGACAGGCTCAAACCAGAGAGAGTTGGGGGAAACTCACTGAGATCGCCAGGTTCTTGCATCCCAGGACAAAGAACTGTACCAGAGCACATGGATATTAATAGAAACAGCTTATAAATAAAGACAAAAACAGTCCCAGGGATGGGAGAGAGCTGGTGATCTGGAAGAAGACATGCACTAGGACGCGAGGCTCAATACCCTTTACAGGAGATCTACACAGCACCTTCCTCTCCCGCCTTTGTATGCAGCAGCTGGCATCTTTCACACGTATGTCCCATCTGTTGCATCAGGTAGGGGAAGGCTTCAAGTCCTCTGCAGACCGGCTTCTTTCACTCTGTCACTCTTAATGCCAATGTCTCCAGTCCCTATTCCCTTACTATCCACAGGATGACGGTGGATCAGAACACATGTTTCCAGAATAAATAAAGAAAACTATTTAGAGTGCTATTGCTGAGATGAAACCATGACCAAAAGCCAAGTTGGGGAGAAATGCTTTACTTGGCTTGCACGTCCACACTGCTGTCCATTATTGAAGGAAACAAGGACAGGAGCCCAAGCAGGGCAGGATCCTGATGGCAGGGACTGATGCAGAAGCCATGGAGGGTGATGCTTAACGGGTTTGCTTCCCTGGCTTGCTCCGCCTGTTTTCTTATAGAATGCAGGAACGCCAGCCCAGGGATGGCACCACCCTCCCCCCAAGTCACTAACTGAGAAAATGCCTGACAACTGGATCTCATGGAAGCATTTCCTCCTCTGATGATTCTAGCCTGTGTCAAGTTGATACAAAACCAGTCAGTGCAGGAAGAAAAGGGGGGAAGGGAGGGGACAGATGTTATATAATTCCTGCACTGGGGAAGCTCAAGAATAGGATCCCCGGGGCTTGTTGACCAGGCAGTCTACATATAGTATGGGAGACCCTGTCTCAAAAACCAGTCCCTAAGATTGACACCTGGGGATATCCTCTGGACCACCCCCACACACACACACGATTAAAATAGTAATACAAAATCTTAAAATTTACTATTTTCGCCGGGCAGTGGTGGCACACGCCTTTAATCCCAGCACTCGGGAGGCAGAGGCAGGCGGATCTCTGTGAGTTCGAGGCCAGGCTGGACCGACAGCCTCCAAAACAATACAGAGAAACCCTGTCTCGTAAAAACCAAAAGAAAAAAAAGAAATTTACTATTTTCAGGTTCTTACAAAAATACTGGAAAGTAAGAGGCACTAGGACCTAAGAGGAGAAAGAAGCAAGGGGAATACCCAAGATGATGATCACAAAAGGGAATTGTGGAAACCAGATGGGCAACAAGCCACTGAGCAACTCCAACAGAGAGAGATGCAGCGGCACCAATGATTCCCAGGTGGATGGAATCAGTGAAGATGAAAGCACTGAACAGAGTACTCATTTCTGTACTCACGTCTCATTTCCTAACATTTTTCTCTGAAAATGCTATCTTTTAATGGCGTTTGGGGATGCGACCATGCTGCCTTCTTCCCTCCCACAAACAGCTGCTGCTGCTTTTATCATGACTGTGTCTGGCCCCACCTGACCCCCAGCCTTGCCTTCCCCAGTCACCAGCACTTCACTGTTCAGCGTCCAAAGCACATGTTACAGTCACTCACAACTGTTCACTGTGTGCCCGACACAGCGCCTCTTCATTTCCCGTTTTGGAAGTCATCTCATTTGGAAGGAATACAGAGCAAAGTCAAATCCCAAGTCTGCCATCATCTAGTCCTTGTAGCCTCAAGAAAGCTCTCATCTCTGAGCTGCAAATCATTTTACTGTATAGCAAGGTTAATACTAAGTTGTAGAGAGTTGTTCAAGGGCTAAAAATAATGGACATACAACACATGAAGAATCATGGAACATATATGACAGACAAGTGTCATCAGTAACAGCAACACTATAGCCACCTGAATGGTAGCCATCGAGAAGCCCAAGTCATCGAGGCTGGAACAGTCATCACTGTCCAGCAAAGCTCAGCAAGGTCCAGCTCAGCATGGACCTTCAAATGGTCAAGCAATCAAAATGAGCCCGGGGATCGCTCATTCTCTAGCTTGACCAGAAAGCTTCTTTGATGACGTGGGTCCATAGCATAGCATCTGACGTCCATAGCAGTCGGTAGCGATCAGCTCAGTACACAGCCACCACACACTTCTTCAAGCATGGCCTCATTAAAGGGGGCAGAGAAGTTAACTGTGGCAATGTTTTAAGATGTATCATACATGTGCATGGAGGAGCATTGCCAGTGTGTGCAGAGGTCAGAGGACAACTTTTGGGAGTCAGTGCTCTCCTTCTCCTACACAGTAAGTACTTGTGCTCTCTGAACCAAGAGAACAGCCAGTAAAAGAGCCACCGCTCACGATCACTGAACTATGCTGCTTGCTAACTACAAACAGACTACCTATGAAGAACCTATGAGAAATAAAAGCTTTGTGGGCTTGCTGGCTTTAACACAGAATGAATTTTCTCAGTAGAATTAGTTCATATATATTAAATGTTAAATTCTGCAAAATGCTTCTGAACTGAAAGTTTTCAATGCCATAGTAAAACCCATTACTTTGCATCATGTTAACCTACCAATTTTAATTTTTAAAAAAAGTGTTTTCAGCACTACAGATTTAAGAAAGCTTGTCATCCTTGTGTCTGGCTCTGAGTCTTTACCACAGAGCATGACAGCCATAAAACTGAATTTAAAAGATCCTTATTGGGCTGGAGAGATGGCTCAGAGGTTAAGAGCACTGACTGCTCTTCCAGAGGATCTGAGCTTGATTCCCAGCACTCACGTGGGAGCTCACAACCACCTGTAACCCCAGTTCCAGGATTTCAGATGAATTTTCTAAAAATAAGAATTTTCGGGCTGGAGAGGATGGCTCAGAGGTTAAGAGCACTGACTGCTCTTCCAGAGGTCCTGAGTTCAATTCCCAGCAACCACATGGTGGCTCACAACCATCTACAATTCAATCTGGTGTCCTCTTCTGGCGTGTAGGCAGAACAATGTATATGTGATAAATAAATCTTTAAAAAAAAAAAGATCCTTATCATTACCCAGACATTTCTGATTTTTCTAGAACTGTGATGCATGCCATACAGTGGTTTTAAAAGAGGGGGAATGTACTTTAGAAATAATTTTATAATATTGTAATAACTCTTGGGGAAACGAAATATGTATTGTTAAGTACAATCTCCAGAAATCCCAGGGAGATCAGAGAAGCTTAACTGCTGGCTCTTTGTCTACTGACCCAGGGAGCACCAAGGGTCCTGGTTTGATGGGAGGGGCTGGGGGAAAGGAGTGACTATGACCTGAGACTACTGAGATCCAATCTTAAATCTCATATCAAAGTGGACAGTGCAATCTGGAACCAGAGAGAAAACAGAGCAGACAGAAGTGTAGGCATCATAAGATAGGTGGGATTAAAGGCAAAGACAAACTTTAAAAAGCTGTAGCCCCTCTAATACTTAAAGATGGGATGGACAAACTTTAAAAAGCTGTACCCTCTAATACTTAAAGATGGCATGGAGGGAGCTAAAAGAAAGTAGCAAGTCAAGGCAGAAGGGTTATAGGAGGCTCTGGTATTCCGGAAAGAGAGAACTCTGCTCATGACATAGGTACATCAAGTGCCCAAAGGAAACCTGTGGGTTCAGCACCTTAAGGTCACAGGAAAGGACAGTGCTTCATCAGAGCAATGATGGGAAAGAGGCCACAACGAACTGGATAGTTAAAAGAACAGTGTGAAGGACTAAGCAGCACTTTCTACTAAGTTTGCCAGGCCCACGGAGCAGATAACTTCAGGAAAGCACTGTCAGTGCAACCACAGGGGTCTGTTCAGTGTGCAGAAGGGGAGCATGTCAGAGAAAGCGCCTCACAGGATGTCCCGTGAGACCACACTACAGGGGGAGTGGAGGATTTATGGCTGGCTTCTAGAAGCATCCATAACTAAACACTCATGTCCACAGCTGAAGTGATGGGCAGATAATGAGAAGCCTCACTCATACCAAGTCAGATCTTGGCATTCTATTAACAAATATTCCCATGTCAGAGCTCTTGCATTTCAAAATTGTGGGTAGGGGACTATGGATTTTCATTTAATACAAGTTTTGAGAAAACAGAAATAAGCTGAAGAGCCTCGGAGGGCTTTGAATTAAATTCCAGCTCCCCTCCATACACACTACATGAACTTAGACAAAATGTCCATGGTCTATGAACTTGGATGGTATCTGTTGTGACTCTTCTGGGAACCGTGGAAACAGTTACGAGGCTGGAAACTTCTAGTATCAAGGTTCGTACTGGAAAGTGAGATAACTACCTCAGTGTGCTTGGGACTTCCCTGGATTTATCATGGATAGTACCACATCTTGGGAAACTAGCACAGTTGGTCACTCCACTCATCAGGCAGTCATAAATGGGACACATTCCAATGTGAAAAAAAACTGAAGTAAATGAATAAAAATGTACAGCGAGGGGAAAATGACTCAAAAGAGTTTCAGCAATGAAGCAGGTCACTGCCTACAAATTACAGAGCCCCATGTGGCAGGCAGAGCTCTTACTTCACCCAGTCTTATGTGTATAACCTGTAGTCCTCTTTCAAGAATGGGGTGGGCCTAGCCAATTCAGGGGCCCTTCTCCAGAGACAGGGTCAGAAAGACTGCACAGAGTGGAGAGGCTCACATGACAAGTTCACTGAATGAATGGCCCCTTAGGCCCAAAAACCTATCCACAATCCCAACAACCTGCATGAGCATACTGTGTTACCCAGACTGAGAGATCTTGAGCAGAGGATACACTGTATGAGGATTTCAAAACTACAGCACTGTGAGACCTGAGATTTACACCGCTTTCAGCAAGCATATTCATGCTGGTTTATTGCATATCTTTAAGACAGTCCCCAAGCTATGCATATGCAAGGCATGTGTTTTATATACCTACTGCAATAAGTTTTAAAGTATCTGTAAAATATAATTCCTAAGTGTAAAATTCTCCAAAAATTAATAACAATATTATGTATATGCATATATACAAAACTTACTTTTAGTGAGAAAGTTCAAACTCATCAGAAAGATATTAGTAAATTAAACTCAGACTGAGAAGCAGACTCTCAGCCTGGCTTTTCAACTGAAATTTTCAAATTTCAGTGGTAGAGTGTAAAGTGGTATAACCGCTTTGGAAAAGTATTTGGCAATTTCTGTTCTTAAATGCATACCAA
The DNA here is from genome assembly GCF_017639785.1 of Mesocricetus auratus. Classification (NCBI taxonomy): domain Eukaryota; kingdom Metazoa; phylum Chordata; class Mammalia; order Rodentia; family Cricetidae; genus Mesocricetus; species Mesocricetus auratus. Next base: position 43,066,248 of record NW_024429199.1, on the reverse strand, counting down.
CACTATGACTCAGAAATTGTACTTTCTGAGTGCACAGCTAGCTCTACCAAATGATATACATTGTGCATGCCTGCTCACAGCAGTTATGATGGTTACAGGCAAAAACTAGAAGAAATCCAAATGCTCATCGATAGAATGGACAAATGGGGTGTTTTATGTCAATGGGAAACTAGCATCAGTTAAAGGCCAGTCTTACAATGTGCACAGCAGGGGCGATTCTTAGATTTTACTGAGTAAAAGAAGTCTGACTGTACATGATGAGAAACATGGGTGACCCTTCAGTGAGGGTGTGCCTTCCTGATGCACAGAAGCATCTCTACAAAGACCTGATGGACACTGCACCAAGAACATCTATGAAACAGAGAGTAAGCTCGCAGAATGTGCAGTGTGCCCGCTGCAGCCTTGATCTGGGACTTGAGTTTTCATAACTATGGACAGTAAATCTATACTGTTTATAAACTACCTGATAACACGATAGCTAATTACAGCAGCAAGAAGGGTCTAAGACGAATGTAAAGTCAACAGCAGGTCCCCACAACAGGCACTGGGACACTCCACAATTAATCTGGTGGAAATTTACATGTGAAAATATGCGTTATATCGCTACACTATGAATGCTGAGCTCCTCTCTAGACCCCAACGGTGAAATATAGCCTAAAGGGAAGGCCTTTATAAAGGCAGAGTACTCCTAAATGGGATTCATGTTCTCACAGAAGATCCCAGAGGATCTCTCAACCTGTTCCCAACAAGAAAAAATTTGTTAGTGTATCCCCATCATGTCCACAAAACCCTCTTAAATTGGCAACCGAGATTTCAGAGCAACCTCCAGAACTGTGGGGCGTGAGTCTGGGTTGATCATAAACTACCAAATCTGTAGTATTTAGTTACAGCAGTCTGAATGGACTGACACATATCTCAAAAAATATTCTTGCTTTTGCATAACCATCCAATGACATTTTTAGACACCCAAAATCGTCACAGATTCCTCATAAGAAACACTCAAATAAGCTAATGAACAATGAAGCATATTACCATGGTGTTATACAGATAAACTTAGCAAGAAACTACCAACCATGGCCTTCTTTTAAATACAGAGTTAGCACTTGAGCATTTCTCAACAAATAGTAGAATAAACCACATACAATGCCACTTTTGGTTTTAGAAAGCCAGAAGAATCTATTTATAAATATAGAACACATAAATGTAAGTACAACAGAGCTTATACAATGTGAAAACAGTGGGTCTTATCAAATGAATGACTTTTTACCTCCAACTAGGTGTTAAGCCATCACCACAGAAACACAGTAATCGGCTACTGAGGCAGAGGTAGCACCACTGTGACTTTCACACTGAGCCTTAGGATAGGACACTCCCTTCTGTGTCATGGAAACCAGGAACCTAAAAAGCTGATTAGGATCACCTAGTGTGATTCTTCTGCCCTAATCAGATACCCCACAGTGGGTATCCCCCAAACAGCTGTGCCCTTCTCAGGAGGGGAGAGCAGGAAAGGATGGGGACACGTGACTGACTTGTGGAAGGACAGGACACCCTGAACAATGCCCACCTCAGCATCTATCTTGGTGACATACAGGAGACGAAATTCACAATATCAAGTCTCACTGCCACCAAGTCTAGGAAACTGAAATAAAGTTTGGGGCCAGGGAGGAGGTTCAAAAAAGACCACTAGACACAACCACAGAAAAATGGAAACAAAATCAGAGCTCACCTCACTGTTGTGGCCTCGCAGGTTGAAGTTGATCCTCTGTGGAGTACTCCGGTCTCTGCGACAGTGACTAGAGGTGAAAGTCACCCCCACCACACCACGCCCATTGCCCGTGGCCAGCCACCCTTCTTCATAGTAGCGCCTTCTGCACACAGGCTTCTCCTTCTCGCTCTTGGGGACACGCCCTTTCCAGGACAGACACAGGATGTTGGAGTCACTGCAAAGCACAGGCCCATGCTCCACTGCTGCATACATATTTTTTCAATGAATTATTTCACTTAAAAAGAACTGAAAATTTCAAACCAAGTTCTTTCATTGGCTTATTTTTGTGGCTGAACTCAGTTGGTTTTTGTTTTTCTCCTTTAGTTATGAATGATCTAGAGTCTAATTAGGTCAATATTTTATAAAGATCCACCAAATGCATAGTGAAAAAAATCCCTCTATAAAAGATAACATCAGTCTGCTAAGAAAGATAATGCCTAAAAGCACATGGGGTCCGTTCTCATTTTCAAGTTTTTAGGGGGAAAGCATGCCAATCCTTTGGAGAAAGAGCTCTGTTAGCAAGTGGTGATGGAGAATCAGTTCTCTTCGTCGTCACTCAGTTTGGTTATTCTCAACCTGAGATTCCAGTTTCGTGTAATGTGATTCCAGAGATAAAGGGTTGCAGACACATGGATTTCAAGTAACTTAAGGCGTTGAAGAATCCCTCTAGCTGGAATTTTCTACTCAAAAGTTCAAATGCAGACAATGAAATACAGGATTACCTTCTTTCTGAAGCCACCCTCCAGCACATTTTCTGAACTAGACGAACTTCTGCTGTACAGCTGAAAAAGGTTGCATAAGGGAAAGGCACACTAATGTGCAAAATCAGACTCGAGCTCGTGTGCAGACAGCAGCCCAAATTTTAGCAAGAAAAACACTTTTCCCCACTGTTCACAACCAGAAGTTTCCTGTCTCAAAGGCTGGCCCTGTGTCCCTAGGAACACGTGGCTCCCTAGAAGGGACTCCTCCATTGGTTGGAGCACCCCTCAGTGCCATAGGGACTGAGGCAAAGCCCCTCCCCTCACTGGGGCGCAGATTAGAGCTGCACTCAACCTGGAGCTGGTGCTCTCCTTACTCCTGCTTCTGCCTGGTAAGAGGCTGCAGGTGTTTGCTTCTCCTTAAACGCGTTTCTCTGCTTTTTTGCTCCTAAAGATCATGTATTCTTCTAGCTTGGTGGAAAAGAAAGCAATCTTAGAATTAAGTCCATTAAATAGTCTTCCTCTTACACCCAAGTCTTTACACCATCCCTCCAGGCGTGTTATCAGCGTCCTCCAAGCTGGACCTCTCTCTAGAGCGGCTCTACGCTCTGCTGAAGATACCTACAGGTTCTCGTTCAAGCCTGTTCACACACCTTAGACCAAGAAGGGTTTTCCTTGATATTTATTTTGTAGTTGGCAGTTCCAATTAGAATTTTAAAATACCTTGTATTTGCAGGAAATAAAAAGACAATAAATAAAAATTTTTTTCAAATAGTTAGCTAAAGACACAAAAGAATCGGTTCCTTTTCAGATCTCTCCCCTCATGCAAGCCGCAACCACAGTAAAAGCTACTGAACTTCAGTCCAGAGTTCGAAGGCTGCTCCTTCTTTGATCTTGAGGCTTAGAATGTGTAATTTTTTTCTTCTGCAAACTTGCTCTGCCCAAGAACACCATAAGGAAAATTTGTCATTAGTGATGGACTGCTCTCCACCGACTCCAGACCCCAGTAGTATGAAGTTGTTTCATCTGATGCTTAATTTTCATCAGGTGCAAAATTCCGCGTGTGTAGACAGAGCCTGTCTTCTTAGGAAGGTTTTGCATGTACAGATGCACTCTTCAGCTGGCACTTGATGTGCTTGTCTTCCCAGTTAATTCAGGAACTGTCAGATTACTCATGACTTGAAGGCTCTTACAAACCTGCAAATCAATCACAAAAAAATAGGACATATGTATATATTTTAAAATAAAAGTTCTAACAAGCAAGTGCTGTAGCTGAAACTAATGAATAGTTCTTACACCTATCTGATGAAGTCGCTGATTGTAGTAACTGGTAAAACCCAAGTAGTAAATGCATATGAACACTCCCAGAAAAACAAGACAAGAATCTTGTGACCTCAGTGTCTTCAAAACAAGAAATTGTTCTAGGAATGTGTTTTCATGCTCCTCCCAGGTGTAGCAGATAGAAGTAAGTTTACCTCAGATTACTCATTGCTTGCTGATGTTATTCAATTAAATGTTTAAACTATCTTTTACACGCCTCTGTGGAGCCATGTGCAGCTTGTTCTTGTGACTGTACACAGCTTGAACTCAAGAGAACTTTACTCTGTGACCTTTCCTAATGCTAAGTATAAATTGTCTGAGGCTCTGAATGAAGCTGGCTGTAGTCTGCCTCATTAATGGGGTCCATTCTCCCAGGCCCCACCACCTCTAGAGCAGTGATATGTGTCTAGTGGTAAACTCTGACATCCCAGAGCAAAAGTGGAAGATGCAGCTAAGGAATCTCACAAGGCTGACAGTCCAGAGTGAAGGGAAATAAGATTAACCACAGCACACTCAAGGAGGAAATGTCTCCTGAGCGGCCACCATAGCCTAAGCTGAGCCGGCACTGGAAATGCACAGGTCAGTGAGTCTAGGCCCTGAGTCAAGAAGCACCAGCACGGTGGGAGAAGAAAGACAGGCAACACGGACTTCTTTACCAAGAGATCAATGAAGCAAACAACAGTCAGCAAAAGCTGTTATGAGTTGAGATCCCTAATCTGAAAAATCCTGGGTCAGAAATGCTACTTTCAGATGGGAGGTGGTCAACCTTTACAACTCTGCAGCCATACTCACTGGGCAGTACGGTTCCCATGTAAAAGGATATTCAAAAACAATTCACTCTGATTCTATTTTTAAAGTAGGAATAAAGAATAATGCAAAAAGGGGTACAACTAAAGACTAAAACAACACTTCCTACCGAATGGTCATGTTCTGAGAGTGACCTACTGAAGAAAGGATAAAGGCTGAGCAAGAACTAAGAATGTCTCCATTACCAAGGGCCTGTTGCTCACCTGCACATCCACAACCTCCCAGAGCTAATACAGCACTTCACAAATTCTTACATCGAGGTTGGAATATTTTAAGTGAGGTTTTCAAACCTCACTAGTCTAAGAGTGACAGAAATAAGACTCAACATCTCACGCCAATACCATCCTTTTCCACCAAACCACACTGCCAAGATTAACAAGAGTCACTTCCACACCCTTGCTGCTGTAAAACAGGAAAAGCCTTGTGATTATTTGATGAGAACAAAAATTAATCAAGACCAAATTAAGTATTCTCAAGCTCCAAATATCTAGAGGAGAAAACAAATGACTTAAAGGAAGAAAACTGTGAAATCTCAGGAGTAGAAAGTTGGGGAGTCAGGTAATTTTTATCATCTACATTTTTTTTTTTTTTGGTTTTACAAGACAGGGTTTCTCTGTATTGTTTTGGAGGCTGTCGGTCCAGCCCGGCCTCGAACTCACAGAGATCCACCTGCCTCTGCCTCTCCAGTGCTGGGATTAAAGGCGTGCACCACCACCCCCCGGCTTATCATCTACATTATTAAGACATCATGTTTTGTGGTATCTCTTGTTCATGCTATTAAGTGAAAGTCAATTTAGCTAAAATAGGGGATTATATCTGGTTATTATAAGAATACACACAATACTTACTGGTAAATCCACTGTGTAGATAGTTGGCAATCCCCTAAATTTTTAATAAAGTACATAGCAACATTCGAAAACACAAACAACCAGAGTGAAATTTCCTTTTAGAATGACAAAGATAAGAAGTAACTTCCCAGCAAGCATGGTCAGTCAGCACAATGTGGATGTGGTGGCAATCATTTCCCAATTCTGCTTTATTTTTCCAGAAAACAATGTGGCAAAATGCAGAATGTGATTAAGCCAATGTTATTAAAACTAAAACAAAGAATCAATGAAAGATGTCCACAAAATGTGCTATTCAGAGCCGGGCGGTGGTGGCGCACGCCTTTAATCCCAGCACTCGAGAGGCAGAGGCAGGTGGATCTCTGTGAGTTCGAGGCCGGGCTGGACCGACAGCCTCCAAAACAATACAGAGAAACCCTGTCTCGTAAAACAAAACAACAACAACAACAACAACAACAAAAAGATGTGCTATTCAACACTGCCCAAATTCCAGTTGGTATATTACTGAGAGGCAGGGGAGTATGTCATATAAAAGTGGAAAGTACCCAAAATCACCTTTAGCTATACATCTAATTAACAGGTAACAGAATGTAATGAAAACAGATTAAGAGAGTTAAATAACATGGGAAAACACAACTGCTATGATCTAAGAAAATTTTGATATGCCCCCAAATTGTTATGTTAGCTCCTAATACTCAGGGGGATATGCTATCAAGTTTGGGATCTTGGGCTGGAAATACAATGTAACAGTTAAGAGCACTTATTCTTTCAGAGGATCTGGGTTCAATTCCTAGTACTCACTTGACAGCTCACCAACATCTGTAACTCGAGTTCCAAGGAATTCAATGCTCTCTTCCGAGGGTACCAGGCACATGCGGTACGTAGATATACACACAGGCAAAACACTAATACACAAAAATTAAAATAAATAAACCTAAGAAAGTTTTAAGAGCTGGGGACCTCAGGAAGTGATTCCATCATGTTATAGCAGTGGAAAGAATGAAGAGAGTAAGACAAGAATAAATTCAAGATGACAAGTTAGGCCATGTGTTTTCCAAATTCCCTTAAAATGATCAGAGATAGAAGAAGAAGAAGAACTACAGAAAACAGAGACCAATGGTTGACCTTCTAAATTACCAAAAGACAAATGGGAGTGTATGAGATCAGACTGGCAGGAAAAGTACCGGAGAGCTTTGATTCAGTTGAGCAAGTACACTACCTCAACCAACTTCTATCGCTTCCGTCAGGGGCTAGCAAAAGAATGACACAGAGAAGCAGACTGACTCTAAAGCTTTTCCTGTACCCGCCAGGCAGTGGGACAAGAGGAAAGGGGAGCAGCACTGCAGTTAACTGGAGAGCCGCGTAACGGGCTAACTAGGAATGGATCCAGCCTGTCTTAGCAAAGCAGTGAAACCCTTAGTGATCTCCAGCACTCACAGAGGGCCACTGCTAGAGCTGGGCAGAGGACCAAAGATCCAACTGCGGGCATTCTGGATCCTACCCTCCCACTAAGTACAGTTAACTGTCTCAAAGGGAATGGAGCCTAGCTTTGATCACGCTACATGGATGAGAGGTGCTCTGGTTTTCCAACTGGGTGTGACACTGACAAACCAACTTAAATGAAGGCAACCACACTGTCGAAATATAATGTATTTACATGATGGACAATTACCTACCTTCAAAAACTCTGAGAAGTGCCTGATAATAGATGAATGGGTAAACAAAATATAATACATACATACATACAGTTATCCTCTAACCTTAACAGGATAGAAAATTCAGGCACATGGTACAACAAGAATTCTGAGAACACTATGCTAAACTTTAAAAGTCAATTCCAACATGACAAATACGTATGGACAAACACTAACAGGGGACACCCAGACTGAGGGGAGGTTAACAGTGTACAGTTCCAATGTTAGAGAAATTACCATGTTGCATGCTATGGCGGCTGCCTGGTACTATGAACATAGATAGTACGACTGAATTATACTTATAATGGTTAAAATATTTTATATATTCTTTACCACAGTAAATTTTTCACAAAAAGGAATTATGAAAACTATATAAAATGCCAGGCTTAGTGACAAATACCTGTAATCCCAGAATTCAGGGGTTGAGACAAGAGGATCATGAGTTTGAGGCCTGTCTAGGTTATATGGGGAGGAAAGAGAGAAAAGAGAGAGGGAGTGACAGACAGCCAGACCAGCAACAGAAATATAAAGGAAAAACTTTCATTATATCATTTTAAAATTTAAGACACAGAGCTATTTATGGTCTCAATTGTAATTATGAAAATGCACATGAAAAAAGCATTCAAGAGAATGCTATACTTAAGAAGTATGCCAGCAGGACTGCAGTGATCTACCCATCTTATAAGCATGCTGTGGGCTGGACATACACAGCTCAGTGACAGTGTGTACTCACAGTTTGAGCCACTGTGTTCCTGCCCCAGCACCACCAAAGAAAAAGAAAGTAATATAAATGTACTCTAAAGTTTTGCTATTTTTTTATGCTCAAACTCATGAAACAAAAACAGCAAAAGGAGACAGTACCACAATGGCAAAGCTCGAGCGTCTGTAACCATAAAGCTAGCCATCTCCATTCTTGCCACTCCACCTTTGATGTGAAATGTTAAAGCTTCACACAGTTACAATATCTGAAGACTGCAATGAACTAAGAACCAAAGGGGAGCTCTGGACATGCAAGTTAGATCTCATGTTGGGCACATAAACAATTTTGCTCAGATTTTCAGTTTAGGAAGAAAATGTTAGGACTCAGTTGAGCCAAAGTGGGCTAACAGCGAAAATGCTTTCTTTCTACTTTTGTGTTTTGCTTTTTGAGTTTTTTGTTGCTGTGGTTTGAGACAGGGTCTTACTACACAGCCCAGGCTACACCAAACCCACTATGTAGCTCAGGGTGGCCTCAAACTCATACTCCTCCTGCCTTAGTTTCCCAAGTGCTGAGATTATAGGCTTACACCAGCCTGCCCAGCTCACAGCTCTTTTAGCTGAGCTCAACTCTTCTGTGAGAGAAGTGTGAGCACTAAGTAAGTCCATCAAGTTATAATGGGGGTGGGGGACATGATCAGAATACCTGCATGAAAAATTGTCTTCAGTGAAAAGGAAAAAAATGAGATGGGCTAAGACTCTAAAGATAGTTCTGGACAACCTACTGGAGCCCTGGTATTGTGCACACTTCTGTGAAACAGTATTTGCTCTGCCTTGAATCAAGAATACTACAAAGGCCAGAAGGCTGGACAAATGGCTCAGCAGTTAAGTATAATTGTTCTTGCAGAGAACCCAAGTTTGGTTACTAGCACCAAACGGTGACTGACAATATATAACTCTAATTCAGGGGATCCAATGCCTCTTCTGACCTCCAAAACCTCCTGCACTCATGTGATGTGCAAACTTCCAATCAGGTGTAGACAAAATTAACACATATTTTGTCTGCCAGGTGGTAGTGGCGCACGCCTTCAATCTCAGCACTCAGGAGGCAGAGGCAGGCAGATCTCTGAGTTTGAGGCTGGCCTGATCTACAAAACAAGTTCCAGGACAGCCAGAGCTACCCAGAGACCCTGTCTCAAAAAAACAGAAAGAATTAAAGAAAGAAAACTGTTTAAACACTACAAAGACCAAAGGTGACAACATTTGTAAAGATGATCTGAACAATGCCTTATAAACTACAAGGTACCAAATGCACAGTATTAATTTAGTCTGTGTGTCACAAGTCAACATGAAATTTAACCCCTCATATTCCCTTCTGTTTTGTATTACTAAATGGTCACACTGAAGACATGAAGTCTCATCACTTCCTGGATTTCCTCCAGCTCCACCGTGTAATGATAGAGGTATATTTTAAGGCATTCTACTTAAGAAAGAGCATTGCAGAGACACCCCTGAAAGTGTGCAGAAGGCCATCAGAGGACAGGGTCACATGGAATACAGTAGTGCTCCCAACAGTGGGACTCTTTCAGCACTACTGTGGGATGAGAGGGTTCTGGATCCTTTAAAGCAATAACAAATATCCCGAGTCCTTCGTGGGCCGGACAGGCAAGGAGCATGCTGGAGTGGTCTTCCAGTTGCACACCTCATAACTGTGATGCTAAGCGGCTTTTTTTCAGCGAGTTCAACTTAGCCTACCGGGCAAAGTAGCAAGGAGACCCAAGCCTACAGCCGGTGGTCAGTCAGAGGGACAGGCAACTCTCCAGCCTTGCAGCTGGCATATGTCATGTGAAAACTAAAATCTGAGGGTCTGACATGAAGTCTATGTGAAGTCAGAGCTGAGCTCAACTACAAGAACTCTCTGCTAGCAGCAGGCAACTAATGTTGAAGCATATGCCTCATCCCTTACATATTGTTTTGGTATTCAGTCATGAACGATTTAAAGATGCAATCACTGGAGCTGAGGATGTAGCCCACTGGTACAGCGTTTGCCTAGCATGTGTGAGACCCTAAATTTGATCGCAGGACAGGAAGAAAAAAAAATCTTACAATAACTAAATGATACTTCATTTCCCTTGACTACTGCATATCGATTCAGAATGCATATACAATGTTCAAACTAAATTTGTTTGTTTTTGTTTGTGTTTGTTTGTTTGTTTTTCGAGACAGGGTTTCTCTGTATTGCTTTGGAGCCTGTCCTGACACTCTGTAGACCAGGCTGGTCTCGAACTCACAGAGATCCATCTGCTTCTGCCTCCTAGGTGCTGGGATTAAAGGCGGCACCACCAACACCCCACTCAAACTAATTTTTGATTTTTGAATCCAACTGACAGAGTCCTCAAATTCACACAGGGTGCTTATATGTGTAAGCAATGGAGCAAACGATGAACACCCATTTTCCACAGCCTCAGAAGCCAATGGATACCACACTTTTAAACCCCACTGCATGGGGGGTAGTGAATGTGGGGCCAGCCAGAGCTACATAACTAGCCAGCTTCACAACACCCAGAAGCAGAAACCCTGTCTCAAAGAAAAAACAACAAAAGTCAGTGGAGTGTTACTAACCGATGGGTAAGGGACCCTAATGAGAGGCATGACAGGGAGGACAATGGACTGCCAATGCCTAATGTGAAGGAATACACTGTAGGAAAATTCACATTCACAGAACTAATTTGCACTTTTTATTTTATTTTGTTATTATAGGAAGGGGAATGAGTACAGGCTCACACAGTATGGCGAAGGAAGGTCAGGATACATCTTCTGCGGACTCTTCCCTTTCAGCTTGTTGAGACAAGGGCTCTCTTGTTCCTGCTGCTCCATGCTCAGGGTAGCTGGTTCACAAGCTGAGTGAGGAGGAATGCTGGGACTACAGATGTACACCATCGCATCTGCCTTCAAGGATTCTGGAGACCAAACAGAAGGCTTGTGCAACAAAAGTGTTTGCACCCAAAGAGGCATCTTGCCAGCCCAAATTAGAGATTTTAGAACAGGACTTTATAAGAGAATTTCTTCTGATACCAAGCTCTTCCTGCGAATTTAAAATATAATTTAAAATGTTTTATTTACATTTAATTTTCCAAGAAATAACATCTCCCACATCAAGTTACCCTAATGATTAAACTTTGGCGCAATTTCAACGAGCTCAAACAATGCTACGAAAATGGGCTCTAATTTATTAGAACAGTTGAGCAACTTGTTTCAGATATATTTAGTTTGTCCATGTATATTTTTACTAAAACCCAAAGTAAAAGCATCGTATTAATAAACAAGAAATTAGCTGGATACCTGCAAGAAAAAGGAACTGGAAAAATATTTCCCAATCAATTACACCATACAATTTGGCTAAACATGAGGATAACGCATTACAATGACCGGAAGCAGCTGACCACTGGGACAGATGTCCAATTAATTCTACTCATTTTAATAAACAAGAGACGTGATCTATAGAAAGCATGTTGAGAATTTGTTCATTTCTTCGTCTTGCACCATCTGTGGTCAGTGGTGGTGGGGTTTTACTTAGTATTTCATCTTATTGCAGCTTTGGTCAGTGGTGGTGGGGTTTTACTTAGTGTTTCATCTTATTGCAGTTTTGGTCAGTGGTGGTGGGTTTTACTTAGTATTTCATCTTATTGCAGCTTTGGTCAGTGGTGGTGGGTTTTACTTAGTATTTCATCTTATTGCAGCTTTGGTCAGTGGTGGTGGGTTTTACTTAGTATTTCATCTTATTGCAGCTTTGGTCAGTGGTGGTGGGTTTTACTTAGTATTTCATCTTATTGCAGTTTTGGTCAGTGGTGGTGGGTTTTACTTAGTATTTCATCTTATTGCAGTTTTGGTCAGTGGTGGTGGGTTTTACTTAGTATTTCATCTTATTGCAGTTTTGGTCAGTGGTGGTGGGTTTTACTTAGTATTTCATCTTATTGCAGTTTTGGTCAGTGGTGGTGGGTTTTACTTAGTATTTCATCTTATTGCAGCTTTGGTCAGTGGTGGTGGGGTTTTACTTAGTGTTTCATCTTATTGCAGCTGTGGTCAGTGGTGGTGGGGTTTTACTTAGTGTTTCATCTTATTGCAGCTGTGGTCAGTGGTGGTGGGGTTTTACTTAGTGTTTCATCTTATTGCAGCTTTGGTCAGTGGTGGTGGGTTTTACTTAGTATTTCATCTTATTGCAGCTTTGGTCAGTGGTGGTGGGTTTTACTTAGTATTTCATCTTATTGCAGTTTTGGTCAGTGGTGGTGGGTTTTACTTAGTATTTCATCTTATCGCAGCTTTGGTCAGTGGTGGTGGGTTTTACTTAGTGTTTCATCTTATTGCAGTTTTGGTCAGTGGTGGTGGGTTTTACTTAGTATTTCATCTTATTGCAGTTTTGGTCAGTGGTGGTGGGGTTTTACTTAGTGTTTCATCTTATCGCAGCTTTGGTCAGTGGTGGTGGGGTTTTACTTAGTGTTTCATCTTATCGCAGCTTTGGTCAGTGGTGGTGGGGTTTTACTTAGTGTTTCATCTTATTGCAGCTTTGGTCAGTGGTGGTGGGGTTTTACTTAGTGTTTCATCTTATTGCAGCTTTGGTCAGTGGTGGTGGGGTTTTACTTAGTATTTCATCTTATTGCAGCTTTGGTCAGTGGTGGTGGGGTTTTACTTAGTGTTTCATCTTATTGCAGCTGTGGTCAGTGGTGGTGGGGTTTTACTTAGTGTTTCATCTTATTGCAGCTTTGGTCAGTGGTGGTGGGTTTTACTTAGTATTTCATCTTATTGCAGCTTTGGTCAGTGGTGGTGGGGTTTTACTTAGTGTTTCATCTTATTGCAGCTTTGGTCAGTGGTGGTGGGGTTTTACTTAGTGTTTCATCTTATTGCAGCTGTGGTCAGTGGTGGTGGGTTTTACTTAGTGTTTCATCTTATTGCAGCTTTGGTCAGTGGTGGTGGGGTTTTACTTAGTGTTTCATCTTATTGCAGCTGTGGTCAGTGGTGGTGGGTTTTACTTAGTGTTTCATCTTATTGCAGCTTTGGTCAGTGGTGGTGGGTTTTACTTAGTATTTCATCTTATTGCAGCTTTGGTCAGTGGTGGTGGGGTTTACTTAGTGTTTCATCTTATTGCAGCTTTGGTCAGTGGTGGTGGGGTTTACTTAGTGTTTCATCTTATTGCAGCTGTGGTCAGTGGTGGTGGGGTTTTACTTAGTGTTTCATCTTATTGCAGCTGTGGTCAGTGGTGGTGGGGTTTTACTTAGTGTTTCATCTTATTGCAGCTTTGGTCAGTGGTGGTGGGTTTTACTTAGTATTTCATCTTATTGCAGCTTTGGTCAGTGGTGGTGGGGTTTTACTTAGTGTTTCATCTTATTGCAGCTGTGGTCAGTGGTGGTGGGGTTTTACTTAGTATTTCATCTTATTGCAGCTTTGGTCAGTGGTGGTGGGGTTTTACTTAGTGTTTCATCTTATTGCAGCTTTGGTCAGTGGTGGTGGGGTTTTACTTAGTGTTTCATCTTATTGCAGCTTTGGTCAGTGGTGGTGGGGTTTTACTTAGTATTTCATCTTATTGCAGCTTTGGTCAGTGGTGGTGGGGTTTTACTTAGTGTTTCATCTTATTGCAGCTGTGGTCAGTGGTGGTGGGTTTTACTTAGTGTTTCATCTTATTGCAGCTTTGGTCAGTGGTGGTGGGGTTTTACTTAGTATTTCATCTTATTGCAGCTGTGGTCAGTGGTGGTGGGGTTTTACTTAGTGTTTCATCTTATTGCAGCTTTGGTCAGTGGTGGTGGGGTTTTACTTAGTGTTTCATCTTATTGCAGCTGTGGTCAGTGGTGGTGGGTTTTACTTAGTGTTTCATCTTATTGCAGTTTTGGTCAGTGGTGGTGGGTTTTACTTAGTATTTCATCTTATTGCAGCTGTGGTCAGTGGTGGTGGGTTTTACTTAGTGTTTCATCTTATTGCAGTTTTGGTCAGTGGTGGTGGGTTTTACTTAGTGTTTCATCTTATTGCAGCTTTGTTTGACTGGTTGGTGTTTGTTTCTGCCACAGGTTGCCCAGACTGGTCTCAAACTCCTGAGCTCAAGGAATTCTCTCACCTCAGCCTCACACACTCTACTTGGTATGTTTAGCCTAAAGGCTAAAAGAAAGAGACTGGCCGGGCGGTGGCACACGCCTTTAATCCCAGCACTCGGGAGGCAGAGACAGGCGGGTCTCTGTGAGTTCAAGACCAGCCTGGTCTACAGAGTGAGTTCCAGGACAGTCTCCAAAGCCACAGAGAAACCCTGTCTCAAAAAACAAACAAAAGAAAAAAGAAAGAAAGGAAGGAAGGAAGGAAGGAAGGAAGGAAGGAAGGAAGGAAGGAAGGAAGGGAGAAAGAAAGGGAGAAAGGAAAGAAAAGAGACTGAATCCTTGGAACTAGAGTTAACAGATGACTATGAACCAACATGTGGGTGCTGGAAACTACTTATAAGTCCTCTGCAAAAGCAACCAAGTACTCTTAATTGTTGAGCCATCCCTGAAACCCTTTGGTGTTCTGAAAACAGGATCTCACTACATATCTGAAACTGACCTCAATAACTATTTGGCCTGAGCTGGGCTGGAACTCAAGACTGTCCTGTGTCAACCTCCCCAATGCTGGGATTATAGGCACCATACACTTCATTTTAATTTTTAATGCAAGGTCAGATAATTTCCCAAAGTTAAATAACTTTACATCTCCTTCTATTAAACATGTTTACCTCACCTAAGAGCACTGTTCTGTTACAGTTACCATGGGAGTAGCCACTTTCTACATCATGCATAAGTTTTCCCAGAAATTCATTAATTTGGTGCAAAAGTAATTGCTATTTTTACATTTGTCATCTGATGCTAGTTGTCTTAGCTGGGGTTTCTAATGCTGTAAAGAGACATCATAACCATGGCAGCTCTTATATAAAAAAAAAAAAACATTTAATTGAGGTGGCTTACAGGTTTAGTCCATTTTCATCCTGGCAGCACACAGGCAGACATGGTGCTGGGGAAGCAGCTAAGAGTTCTACATCTTGATCTGCAGTCAACAGGGGGTGAATCGTCTTCCACATTGAGCACAGCTTGAGCATACAAGACCTCAGAGCCTGCTCCCACAGGAACACACTTCCTCCAACAAGATCACACCTACTCCAACAAACCTACACCTCCTAATAGTGTCACCCCTGTGGGGACCATTTTCTTTCAAATCACCACATTCCACTCCCTAGCCCCCATAGATTTGTAGTAATATCATAATGCAAAACTACATTCAGTCCAACTTCAAAAGTCCCTATAGTCTATCTCAATAAGTCTCAAACTTATTTAAAAGTGTGTTCAAAGTCTGGTCTGAGATTCATGCAATCTCTTTAACTGTAATCCCCTGTAAAATCAACATCAAAAATCAGATCACATACTTGCAACATGTAATGGCACAGGGTATACATTATCATTCCAAAACATAGGAAAGGGAACATAGTGAGAAGATATTGGACCAAAGCAAGACTGAAAACCAGCTGGGCAAACTCCAAACTCTACGTCTCCATATCTGATGTAAAAATGCTCTTCAGAGCTCCAACTCCATTCAGCTTTGTTGACTGCACTTCTTTCTCTTGGGCTGGTTCCATTCCCTGTTAGCAGCTTTCCTAAGCAGGTATCCCAAGACACTGGCATCTCCAAGATCTTGGGGGTATCTGAGGCAATCCAGGCTTCATGCAATGGACTCTCTAGGCCTCCACTCAGGCACTGACACATGCCTAGCCTCAGCAGCTCTCCTTAGTCACAATGGGAGCTTCCATAACTCCTCCCTTCTATCTTTGACTCTAAAGCCAGAACCACGTGACCAAAGCTGCCAAGTTCTGCCGCTTGCTGGAGCTGGAAAATGGCCATCTTGTGCAATTACATTTTCACCAGCTTTCTGCTTTCAATGGTTTCCTTCACTGCCTAGGTTTGCCTACCCTAAAATTGGATCTGCAGACCAGGGAGGCCTCAAATTCAGAGATCCCTTATCCTTTGCCTCTGAAGTGCTGGGATTAAAGGCATGCACCACCACAATCAGCTCTAAACTTTTCTTTAATTCCTTTTTACAAGCCAGAAACTTCATTGGATGGGATCTTGCCCTGGCGTCACTATGCCCTTTATCCCATTTCTTAATCTCTTTATTTCCTTAAAAATAGGACTTAGTTCCATTCCACTTCCTGATGCTCGTATTCTCCTCAAATTGTACATTTTAATGAATAGAGATGTATTTGAGCCTAGTTACAACTATTTAAACTTCACCGTCTGAAGATGCAGATCCTTATGGTAACCCAATAGACATGAGAAGGTAAGTCTCAGACACCTGGATCTTCAACATGAAAGACAGGAGTGCTGGCTAGCAGTCGGGTTCTAGCTCCTTTGTCAAAAGAATAGAAAACGCTAGTCTGTGATGGAAGCTCTGAGGGAAGGAAGCTAGCAATTAATTGGGCAGGGGGTGGAGAGGTTCCAGATTCTGCCATGTAGCCCCCCAGGGTCTGCTCTGGTCCCTGGTCTAAGAGTTGGAAGAGGAGCAGACCCCTCCAATAAACTACTTTTGTCATTTTAGATCAATGAGGACTCTTTACTTGTTACCAAGAATTCCCTGACTAATAGAGGGCTTTAGAGACTTTTTCCCTTTTGTGGAAGAGGCAACACAAAACCCTATGGTAGCCCCAACCCAAGCCACAGCTGATCTTAAAGATATTTTCTGGTAGGTCACTGGGCTACAGATTAACTCAAGTTCACCTATCAATTGAACTGCTAGGTGAAAAGGGAAATGAGTATCCCATTCTACTGTTACTTTGCGAGTGCAACACATGAGAGACAAGGCAAAATTTGGAGGATAAGACCAAAGACCAAAGTCATGCATGGTGGTGCATGTCTTTAATCCCAACACTGGGGAAGCAGAGGTTGAATGATTTCTGTCAGTTTGAGGCCAGCCTAGTTTATATGGCTGATTCCAGGCTAGTCAGAATTACATAGTGAGATTCTGTCTTTAGAAAAACAAACAAGGTTGGAGAGATGGCTCAAGGCTGTTCTTTCAGGGGTCCTGAGTTCAATTCCCAGCAACCACATGGAGGCTCACAACTATCTATAATGAGATCTGGTGCCCACTTCTGGGTGCAGACATACATGCAGGGAGAACACTGTATACACGATAAATAAATCTAATAAACAAGAAAGTAAAACAAACAAAATAGTCAGATATGAGCCGGGCGTTGGTGGCACACGCCTTTAATCCCAGCACTCGGGAGGCAGAGGCAGGCGGATCTCTGTGAGTTCGAGACCAGCCTGGACTACCAAGCGAGTTCCAGGACAGCCTCCAAAACCACAGAGAAACCCTGTCTTGAAAAACCAAAAAAAAAAAAAAAAAAAAAGTCAGATATATTGGCACATGCTTGCAATCTCAGCACTGGGGAGGCAGAGGCTGGAAGATACACTGGGTTCATAGAGCAGCCAGCCAATCTAGCAAAAACTGTATATCCCAGAACAGTACAAGACTGTCTCAAAACACAAAGTAGACAACACATGAGGAACAGCATCTTCTGACTATACACACACACATACATACACACACTCACACACAAAACAGTACACACATGCACTTGTGTATGTGTGTCTACACACCAAAAAAAAAGATAAAATGGTAAATTTGTTACATTTACCATAACCCCCCAAAAGGGCTAGACACAGACAGAACCCCTTAGAACACACACTAGGGGCTGTGGATGATAGACATAAATAATATGACCCTGGCCCACTGCGTGGGCAGAAAAGAACTGTCTCTTCAGGGAGCAGGGAGAAGAGGGCTGAAGTAAGCCCTCTGGATAGTGCTGAGACCCGATCAGCATGGTCTGCACATTACCAATCCCTAAGTATTTCTACATAAACGGAACAACTCCTTACTCCTCAGAAATAGCTGCTGGTTTCCTGTCAACCAGACAGATGGCAGCTCAGTAGAGCCCTGCTTCCATTATGCCAACGTGGCAGGAAGTGCACCTGCCACCACCTGAAACACCAATCCCTCCTACCTTTACACAGAAGACTCCAAACACATCTAACATCCTACCTGGTGCCAACTGACCAGCATCAGGGGAGGTGTCTGCTCACAACTCAACAGTGACAAACTATGAAGGCCTAACCATCCTATTGTTAATTACAGAAATACTGTAGCGTTTACTACACTTCCACTGTAGAGTTCAGACAGGATCTCTGCCTGATTTTGCTAGATTTAGCCAGTTTTGCTAATATACTTAGATGTATGGGAATCAGAGCAAATCATATTACATCAAACCTGGAGGAAACCTGGGGTGATGAGAAAAGTTCAACTTGAGATACATTAGATACATACATCCTACTTTTTTTTTTTTTTGCAGTGCCAGAATTTAAAGCCTCTAGAAGCTCTTAAAATAAAAACCAAAATCTTTAAATATGGTATGCAAGGTCCAACATGAAAAAAGATCCTTCTCACCAAGGCACTGGCATTTCCTCTCCCACACATCAATAAACTGACGCTTTCCAAGAAACCATACAGTGGTGCCAAGCATGGTAGCATATGTCTCTAATCCCAGAGGCAGAGGCAGAGAGGCAGGGAGCGAGGCAGGGAGGGAGGCAGAGAGAGAGGCAGAGAGAGAGGCAGAGAGAGAGGCAGAGAGGGAGGCAAAGGGAGGTAGGCAGATCTGTGAGTTTGAGGCCAGACTGTCTACATACTGAGTTAGTTCCAAACAGCCAAGGTGACATAGTAGCATGCTTGTTTCAAAATAAAGTAATAAATAAAAAGCAGGAGAAAGAAAAGAAACAACTCATACAGCAGAAACTGAGGGAAAAGACAGACATATTTGCCTCCATAAGGAAATTTCAGCTTTGATATATCAAAATATGTCACAGACATAAATCTGAAAAGCAAACAAACTGAAAATATTTATAATATACATGTAAGAAAATACAGTTCACAGTAAATTCCAAATTATCTTGAAAAAAAAAGCTACTTACTTGCCTAAGTGTTTGTTCTATGGCTACAACTGTTCTCACACATTCCAAACATATGACGTGTACAAACTCACATTCCAAATCTCATTAAAGTAGATATCCCTTCCCACTGCATCCAACGCTTGTGACTCCCACAGCCAAGGTTCCTCTAAGGCTTCCTCAGCTAAGGGCTGCAGTAGTCTCAGTGTTACTAGATGGAATCAAACACCATGACCACAAGTAACTTGGGGAGAAAGGGGTTTATTTGGCTTACATATCCTAAACCCTAGTCCACTCAGGGAAGCCAAGGCAGAACTCAAACCAGAAGGACCCTGGAGGCAGGAGCTGATGCAGAAGCCACGGAGGGTGCTGCTTACAGACTTGCTCAACATCCTTTCTCACAGAACCACAATGAGCTGGGCCCTCCCCCATCAATCATTAACTGAGAAAATTCCCTACAGGCTTTACCTACAGGCTGATCTTATATCAGTGGTTCTCAACCCGTGACCCTCTAATACAGTTCCTCATGTTGTGGTGACCCCACAACCATAAAATTATTTTCATTGCTACTTCCTAACTGTAACTTGCCACTGTTATGAATCATAATGTAAATATCTAGGTCTTCTGGTGGTCTTAGGTCTCAATTGAGGCTCCCTCCTCTCAGATAACTCTAGCTCTGTCAAGCTAGCACAGAACTAGGCAGCACAGCCAGTTTGTCTTTCATTACTAATCAAAGGTCCCTGTTTTGACAGGTAGGTTGGTTGGTTGGTTGGTTGGTTGGCTGGCTGTTTTTTATTTGTTTGTTTTTTGAGACAGGGTTTCTCAGAGGATCAGCCCTGGGCTGTCCTGGAACTTTGTCCAGGAACTCACAGAGGTCTGCCTGCCTCTGCCTCCCAAGGGCTAAGCTAAAGAAAGGCACGCACAACCACACCTGTCTCCAAAGTCTCCTTGATCCTATAGTTTCTCCTCTCCAGATCAATACATCAAACTCTATCACTCCATGCCTGCAACAGCAGTCAAGTCAAGACAGGTGTGAAGTCTCAGGAAGAGTTAGTCTGCAATGTCAGAGCTACACTTGAAGTCAGCACCAGCCATGAGCCTCAACAGAAAAGCAAGCCGGAGAACAACTCAAGTGAGGGCCTTCTCACACCTATGGCTCCATTTTCTGGGACAGATAGAGATTCACATACTCAAAGAATAAACATGTATCCTACTAATTTAATAAATTTCATAATTTAAATTACAGCTGACCTATCTTTGGGCTGGAGAGATGGCTCAGCAGCTAACAGCACTGGCTGCTCTTCCAGAGAACCCAGGTTAAATTCCCAGCACCCATATAATGGCTCACAACTGTCTGTAACTCCAGTCCCAAGGACCCAACACCCCCTTCGGGCATCTATGGACACTACACACATACAAAGTATACACACTCACTCACACACACACACACACACACACATACACATAGGCAAAACACCTATACAATCAAAATAAATAAATAAAGTAATTTTAGGCTGATCTATCTTAACATCATTTTGATTAATGATTCTGTATATTTGTTTTTGGTTTTTTGGGGGTTTTTTTGTTTTTTTTTTTTTAAAGGCAGTGTCTCACTATACAGTTCTTGGATGGTCTGGAACTCACTCTGTAGACCAGGCTAGCCTGAATTCACAGAGATCCAAGTAATGGGATTAAAGATGTGCACCACCACACCTAGTGAAGTGTGACTGGTTGACTGGTTTAAATTGTTTGTGAATAAAAAGGGAAGAGATGCTGGGTAGTGGAGGTGCATGGCTTTAATACCAACACTCTGGGAGGCAAAGGCAGGCTAATCTCTAAGTTTGAGGTCAGTCTGGTCTACAGAACAAGTTTCAGGACAGCAAGGGATACACAGAGAAACCCCCCTGTCTCAAAAAACAAACAAACAAACAATAAACAAATCAATTGAACAGACAATTAAAATAGAAAATATACTTCTTTCCAAATGTTCTCATTAATATACAGTGTACCTTATCAAAGTAAGAATGGCATTAGTCACATAACCATATTAAAATGAAGAAACAGTGGGCATAAAGGGGTGAAATTCCACACACAAAATAACAGAGACCAAGAAACAAACTATCTTTTTACAGAGAACAAAGCATGGCCATGATAGCGCTGAACTAATATTTTTTTCATTAATTGAAAGTTTCATCTCAGTAGATTTTCTTCCAGTAATGCTAGATAACCTATGTCGTAAGACAGATAATTCCTAAATCACTAATGATAACAGACAGTAGGAAAGAGCAGGTAGACAGGAAATAGAGAAAGAAAGTGGACCAAATCCCGTTTCTGGGAGCCCATTCATACCCAGTGTGTGAGTTAGACCAGATCCCACAGCACAGTTCCCTCTTCAGATACCTCACCTGTTAAGGAATTTCTTCCCGCCTGCCTGGTCCCTGTGCCAAATGAACATACGAGACTAAAGTATGAAACTGTTAGCCAGTGACTAGCGTTTCTTATTGGCTAACTCTGTCTTAATTATTAAGCCATTTCTATTAATCTAAGTGCCTTACTGGAGAATGCCGAACCTGCAACTCCTTTGCCTGCTACATGATGACTGCTCAGAGTCTCCACAAAGAAGAGAGCGATTTCCTGTTTGTCCCTGCATATATCCTGATTCTGCTCAGCTATGTCACTTCCTGACTGTCTGTACAGACCTCCAGACCTCTATGGTTAGCTAGTGGCAATTTATGCCCAGCTACATCACTTCCTGGGATCACATGACTACTCTCTGGCTACACTTTCCAGAATCCTCCTTGTCTCCTAGTCCTACCTACCATCCTGCCTGGTCAATCAGTGTTTTATTCATCAACCAATAAGACAAACATATACACAGAAGAACCTTACCCATCACTCACGTTGGGGTCTGCCTCACTGCTCATGAGCACCAAAGGAGGCTGCACTCAAGCCAATTTTGTTAGTCACTAACAATCTAGTGAAAGGTTCAATAACTGACTAAAACTAAAAGGTTCAAGCAATTGGCTTAAATAGACCTACAGAAGCCAGCAGTGACGCCATACTTGCCCCAAGTCTGGCTGGTCTCATACACACAAGAGAGATACGTCAATTCCTCAAAGTCAAGCACATGCCATCCTCTGTGTCACAAGAAGAAATTCCCCATCTGAATGTGGGTGAAGGACAACCAAGGAAGATGCATCAATATGATACTCAGATAGACAAGGGGATGATCATACCTGAGAAACACAGAAGCCAAGAAACAAAACTGGTACCCAAGCCTCACAGAACTAAGAATGACAGTCACATCATTTCTGAATCAACTGATCAACCTGCCACCCTCTATCTTCAAAGAAAACTTAAGTTTTTTGTTTTTTGTTGTTTTTTTTTTTTTGGTTTTTCAAGACAGGGTTTCTCTGTAGCTTTGGAGTCTGTCCTGGAACTAGCTCTTGTAGACCAGGATGGCCCCCAACTCACAGAGATCCACCTGCCTCTGCCTCCCAAGTGCTGGGATTAAAGGCGTGCGCCATCAACGCTCGGCTAAGATATATTAATAAAACCTCTATGTACAATAAACTTAATACATTAAATGTTTAGAAGGTTGATTTCAAAACACCTCATGACCACTGATGAGTTTATCTCTACCTCTATAAAGAAAAGCATTTTCAACCTAATATTTCATTGTTGTGTTGCAAAATTTTTCAAAGCATTTCAATTGAGCAAAACTTTAAAAATAAGCTGGGCATAATTCCTGCACTTGGGAGGCAGAGGCAGGCGAATCACTAAGTTTCAAAACAGTCAGAGGTATATATAAAACTCACACTCACATACGCACACACTCAAAAACAAAACCCCAAAACACAACAACAACCAAAACAAAAAACACTTTAAAAATATATTCCATACAGCCACTCAGCCTGTTCAAAACCCAGGAAAGGTCTGAAGTCATTAGTCAAAATTAAGGACTGATGCACTCAGATAAAATTGAATTATGGTGATAATCTGTAAACCTCACACTATTATCAGCACTTTGCTGACAACAGAGACCCAGCAATGACATAGCACAGTCCATAGGAGGACAGAAATGCAAAACAAAGCAAAGTAAGATGCTATGGATCCAGCCGGGCGGTGGTGGCGCACGTCTTTAATCCCAGCACTCGGGAGGCAGAGGCAGGCGGATCTCTGTGAGTTCGAGGCCGGGCTGGACCGATAGACTCCAAAACAATACAGAGAAACCCGGTCTAGTAAAAACCAAAAAACCAAAAAACCAAAAAAAAAACAAAAAACAAAACAAACAAACAAAAAAAAAAAAAAACAAAAAACGATGCTATGGATCCAAGGAGGTGAGGAACCAATGTTCCAAAAAGGTATCATGGATAGATTCTGGGCAGCACTCCAATCCTACACTACTTAATGTATTCACAAGTTCCTCAGACTGGGTGGAGCAAAGACACAAAACAGCCTCTTTGTCATCTCGTGTGGTACCAACACCTCTCACCTACTTTCCATGAACATTTTAACTGTCCCAGGACTCGCAGTTCAGCCTGTTCACCTGAGGACCTCTGACACTACCACTTTATCACAGCTGCAGAAACAGTGATAAATCTACTCCACACCCAGGAAAAGGGAGAAGGACATGGTACTGGAAGGGTTTCCTATACCAGCTCTAGAACTCCACTAGAGTTTGAAAAGTCACATATAATTACAAACCAAGAGTAAGTGCCAAGTAGTTTATGATAATCTCTTTTGTTAGTGGGAAAAGAGCATGTATCCAGTGAGAGGAATAACACCTGTTCATACCTTTAGAGTGGCGGGGTTTGTTTTTCATGTATTTGTTGACACAGGGCCTTGCTTTGGAGCCCAGTTTGGCCTTGAACTCACAATCCTTTTACCTCAACCTCCCATGTGGAAAGAGTATAAGCACACACCACCACATCTGTCCCTGAGCAAAACTGTTTTCAGAAGCTATTGTTGTAATTAGTAATTAGCTAGACCAACAACTAAAACACAAGAGTCAAACATTTCAATTATTCTTTGAAAAAGCCAAATTCTCAGCCTTAGCTAGACATTGATAGACACAATACTACAGAAACTTAACTCAATGGCTCTAATATGCCCATTCAAAAAGATACTCAAACATTAAGATTAGCAAAAGGAAAAGTAATTTAACAACATAATACCTCCCATAAAGTGTTTATAAATTCTTTTGTGTAAATTGAATAGCTGAATAGTTTTTAAGTGAAAAATCTTACATGGTAACACATATTGTCTTCTTCAAAGCTTATTCATTTTTAGCCGGGCGTTGGTGGCGCATGCCTTTAATCCCAGCACTCGGGAGGCAGAGGCAGGCGGATCTCTGTGAGTTCGAGACCAGCCTGGACTACCAAGGGAGTTCCAGGACAGCCTCCAAAGCCACAGAGAAACCCTGTCTCGAAAAAAACAAAAAAAAAAAAGCTTATTCATTTTTACTCTAATTATGCTAGTCAAAAAAGTCTTAGTATCTAACCTACAGACACTACAAAACCATAATTTATAATACTACACCGCTACTCTCAAAGGCTTCCTAGATAATTATGGTTTTGTTTGTTTGTTTGTTTGGGAGACAGGATCTTACTATGTAGCCCTGGCTGTCCTAGAACTTCCATATGTAGATCAGGCTGCCTTTGAACTGAGATCTGCCTGTCTCCACCTCTAAGTGCTTAAAGGCATAAGTCACCACAGCTGACTACTGTATTTTAATTCTACTCTTGACATACTTGCAGGGTATGTTGACACCTGTAAGTACTAAAACTGCTAGTCATGAACTGACATATTTAAGGAGGAAAATAGCATAATTTTTCTTTTTTTTTGGTTTTTTCGAGACAGGGTTTCTCTGTGACTTTGGAGGCTGTCCTGGAACTCCCTTGGTAGTCCAGGCTGGTCTCGAACTCACAGAGATCCGCCTGCCTCTGCCTCCCGAGTGCTGGGATTAAAGGCGTGTGCCACCAACGCCCGGCGAAAATAGCATAATTTTTAAAAGACCTTAGAAATCAAATTTTAGAGGCTGAAGAGTTGGCTCAGTGGTTAAGAGCACTGGCTGTTCTTCCAGAGGTCCCACATGGCAGCTCACAACCGTCTGTAACTCCAAGTCCAGGGGATTCAACACCTCACACAGACATACAGGCAGGCAAGACACCAATGCACATGAAATAAATAAATCTTGTTTAAAAACTCAAATTTTAATGGTGACTAATAGCCTTCTATGAAGGCAAGAGAAAAAAAACACAGAATTGACACACACAAGTCCTGACATGTTAAAGGAAATGATGATTAAAGGGAAAAGAAATACCAAGTTCATCTGTCCACTGCAATCTGATGGATAAATGGTAATTCAGTCAACATTTCTGAAGAACACATTTGCTTTTAAACAAACAGGCAGTAGGCGCCGATTTCCTTGTCTTCTTTCTTGAGTTAAACGCATCCCAACTCTCCTTGTACCTTCTTCTCAATCCTGTGGAATGTCAACTGACAGCAAAACTATTCTCAGAATCTGTTTACGCTCATTCTGAGCATGTGTGTTTGTGCATGCATACCAACTTTTCCTATTATTTCTGAGGATAAATTCCTAGTATGTAGATCTAGGTCAAACACTTGTGCATTATTCCTAGATAGCTAACAACAGCTCTTCAGACTGAAAACATTCATTTCAACCTCTTCTGCACCTCAGAGTACATCTGTCTCCCTTCATGTGTCCCAGCCCTGGGAATTACTATCATCCTTACTCACACTGCACACTGGCAGATGTTCAAATAATAAAATTACCAAAAGAAGGAACAGAAGTCACAGTAATACCATACTGTAGCTGGTTTTAAATTTTACCAAATTCGCTTGCATTAACTGGGGTCTAAATCGCCAACTTTGACAGCAGAAGATGGCATCTCAGACCTGTGCTCAAGCCGCCATACTGAAATTCAACTGTCCCTCAGTATCCATGGAGGTTTGGATCCTATTCTTCACCCCGTACTACCAATGCACAAGAAACACAAGCAATAAATCAATGTATTTAACATCATGGGGTTAAAAATCAGTAAAACTCAGTTTCTTCAATACAAGTTACAAAGAGAAAAAAGATGGAGAACCTATGGACTTCAAAGAGACTTTCAGAAGCCAGGTATGGAAGTAAGTACACACCTGTAATTCCAGCACTGGGGAGGCTGGATGATTACAAGTCCAAAGCCAGCCATAATAATTTCCAGGACATCCAAGGGATACATAATGAGACCCTGCCTCAAAAAGAGAGAGGGAGGGGGGAACAAATCAGGAGGGGAGGAGAATGCTAAACAAATTATTCAATTGCAATGTATAGACCTTATTTGGGTCTCAATTAAAACAACTGTATGATAATTAGGGAGTAGTAAGTGGAGACCTGATATTGTGTGTGTGTGTGTGTGTATTCTTTCTGAAACATCACAGAGCAAAACCAGAGCCCCTCACACTCTAGACAAACACTCTCAGTGTTGAGGCACAGTCCTAGTCAGAAATGTGGGAAGGGGTGGCATCTGCGGTAGTCAACTCTCCCTTCTACCAGGTGGGTTCCAGGAATCAAACTCAAACTAGGCAGCAAGCACCTTCACTCACCAAGGTATTTTTATAACCTAGAAATTATTTTTTAAAATAATTTACTGTGAGGGGGCTTTTTTAGACCTACACTAAGATATAGACAAAATTACAAGGCAGCTGATTTTCTTTTAAACCATCCAATGACAGGAAGGAAGAGGTAACCCTAAAATGAGGATGCTGTGGACTTGCTAAAGCTGGATGGAGAGAAAATGCTTCAGAGTATATTAGTGACTATCTTTTCTTAATAGTTAAAATGTTCCATGATAAAAAATAACTTGTAGCATGCTCAAGATCCTGAGTTCAACCTCCAGTAGCACTACAAATAATAATAACAACATTTAACATCTAAAGAAAGATTTTCCCATGTCCTTAGATTCTATTTCTAAACGTGTTCGGCTTTGACTGAGTTTTTAGAGCTCAACACGTATGGAGGTGCTTCATGTGTATTACTCCTATGTTCCTAGCTTGTCTGTGTATCCTTTCACTCCCATCATTTCTTGCTACATAGGCATTTAAAATAAGGGCAATTCTGACATGCTAACACACGGATAGGCCTTGAGGACAACATGTTAAGTGAAACAAGCAAGTCAGAAAAGGAAAATTACTGTGTGGTTTTAGCTGTGGTCAGTTTCAGAGGCAAAGGGGTGTTCCAGAAGCCAGGAGAAGGGAAAGACACAAAGTTCTTGATTAATGGGCTCCAAACTAGAAACCTTAGTGGTAATTGTTTCTTTTAACAATGAATGAATTTACTTCCACTAAATTGTTCAAAAAGGCAGAGGTAGGTAGTAAAAAGTATCCCTGCATTTATTATATACTTTATCACAAAATAATTGTGTTAAAATATAGTAACTAAATTAACGTTACCCCCGCCCAACTAAAAGAAATCTGGCATTGTTATCTCAAATTCCATACAGTTTCAACAGTCTCAGTATGGGCAAGTGAGCTTTGGGAGACTGACAAGACTTCAAAGGCCCTACCAGGAAGGAATGCAGTAACTACACCACAGCATCACACCCTGAGGTCTACTCAATGTCTAACACAGCATCTCACCCTGAGGTTTACTCAATGTCTAGCACAGCATCTCACCCTGAGGTCTAACTGCGCTTTACCAACACATGGGACCACCAGGCTGCCCCCACAGAAAACAGGAGAAAAATGGATGATATGAAGGTGGTTTAAGGCATGAAGCCACTGATTGCCACCTACCCTATCCATGCTCACAAGAGCCATTCAATACCTTCCTGAATCCCGCCTGCAGCAAACTCAACAAGAAAACAGTGTTCACATTTGGTTCTATAACCCATCCAGAGAGAGGGCTGAACTCTAGAGTGGAGAAAGGTTGCTGCCATACTTCGTTTCTTAGGATCTCAACACCAACAGTGGATGATTCAATTTAAAACTCTCTTCACAAACAACATCAACTGGTACTACTATCAATAATAACCTCACTAATAACCTCTACTGCTATTACCATTAATAACAATAATAATAATAACAACCTCTCTTCAGGAGGCCACGCTAAGAGGACCGGCTGCTCTTGGAGGACCTGGGTTTGACTCCTAACGTCCACCTGAAACTCAAAAGGGTCCATCACCCTCTTTTGGCTTCAGATAGCAAATGCATACATACACTCAGGCACAAACACATAAAGTAAAACTAGAAAGACACGGAGGAGAGCTATAAAAGGGAAGGAAGGAAAGGAAAATTCATTATAAAATAAAAGCTGGTTTCAAGTATCATTCATCCTTTTAAGGGTTAAAATTCCATTTGAAGTTTTAGGTGGGGGAGTTATGAAAAACTAAATTCAACTCTTATGTCTCCGTATAAGAACCAGAAAGCTCAGTATGATGCACATTCATTGTTTCTAAGTTATTTAAAATACATGTAGTTATGACACCGTCATTCCTCACAACATGGGTTCCTACTCATCCTCCGAGCCTGAAATCTCCACACGGTGTTAGAAATATTTTTCCTTACATGACTTCCTATAACTCAGTACAGCGTGCTTCCAAGTCTAGAGGGCAACACCTCTCCCATCACCTGAAAATACTGCTATTTTTCACAGCCCTTACTAAAACCGAGTCTTTGATGTTTTAAAGAAATTCTCATCATCTAGTAACTGCTTCACACAAATTACTCTTCTTTAATTGAGGAGGTAAACACTAGATTTGGCTATTCACAAATGCTCATACAATCATTTCTCCAGCAGCACCTCAAGAAAGGACACACATGACTCCCATTCGGAACGACGCTATCACTGCGTTACTTTACGTGGGCTCCTGGTTGCCCACCTGAAGGCGGGGGTGAGAGGGGGGTGTTTCCTGTGGGTTTTCTGGGTTGCAGTTTGGCTGCATGCAAAAGCCCAGCCCTTCGAATTCATCCCCTGTCTCAATAAATAAAAAGGAAAGAAAGCCGGGCGTTGGTGGCGCACGCCTTTAACCCCAGCACTTGGGAGGCAGAGGCAGGCGGATCTCTGTGAGTTCGAGGCCAGCCTGGTCTACAAGAGCTAGTTCCAGGACAGCCTCCAAAGCTACAGAGAAACCCTGTCTCGAAAAACCAAAGAAAGAAAGAAAAAAGTAAATTCTAAAAAGGGAGTCCCCAAGTAAAGAAACCCTGAAAACAGTTCCCTCCCCCAAGGGGACAGATTATCTCCAGAGGGAGAAGTCTTCACCTGACTTTCTGATTACCCGGGCAGGCCGGCAGGCAGCAAGAAGAGGTCTCTCTAAGTGGCATCAAGCCCACTGACGACTGTCAACCCCTGCACCTCCAATTCAAGCCACAAAGCTAGACGGCCCTCACCTTCCCAACCAAGCGGTGCCTCCACAGAAGGAAGCGGACACCTCCTTGCTAACTGGCCCCAGACGATGAAACTTCGGGTCAGCATCAGGAGCTGGGTTAGGAGGGCGCGGGGGCGCGGAGGACGGCTCGGCGCTGGGGGCGCAATCTCCGTGATTTGCCAGAGGAGACCGCACAGGCTCCAGACAGCGGGAGCGCCGGGGTTTCCATGCAGCTGCCACGACAGGTGACCGGGCCGCTTTGCAGACAGACACTCCGCTCACCCGCTGGCTGGCGGGGCTCGACTGAAGGTGGGGAGGGCAGGAAGGAGAAAGAGGGAAAGCAGAGCCGCCCCGGGACCCCGGGCACGGCGGGGAGGCCGGGCCGACGAAGCCGGTCTCCCCGGGAAAACCGTTGGGATTTTTTTTTTTCTGTCTCCCACAATTAAGGAGAAGATGGTGATGAAGAAGAAGAAAAAATGGCTCCAAGCCAAACGCCTTCTGATTTACACACGCCCGCCTGAGCTCCTCGGTCGGCCCATCTCCTCGCACGCCGGAACAAAAGGCGAACCAGCGAGCGAGCGAGCGAGCGAGGCGCGGGCCGCCCGAGCTGGGGGTCCGCTGAGGGGCCCCGCGCCGGCCGCTGCCACCGCGCCCACCGCCGCCCCGACCCCGCCGCCCCGGTCCCCGCCGCCCCGGTTACCCCGCCGCCCCGGTCCCCCGCCGCCCGGCGCAGCCTCACCTCCCGAGCGGCCGTGGCGGCGGCCCCGCGCCTCTCCGCCTCCGCCTCCGGCAGCCCCTCGGCGCCGCCGCCGCCGCCGCCGCCTCCTCCCCCCTCCCCCCCGCGTCTCGGCCGAGACTCCGCCTCCCTCAGCCGCCGCCGCCAGTCGGGCTGGGGGGCCACGTGACGGCGCCACGTGACCCGGCGCCTCCCAGCCAGCCCCGAGCGGACCCGCGGCGGGGGGGCGCTGCCCGTGGCGAGCGCGCGCGGGCGCGGGCGCGAGCGAGCGAGCGGGGTGCGGTCTCGAGCCTCCCACGCGCCGCCCGCCTCCGTCGCGGCCACGGCGCCCAGCCGGGAGCACGGTACCTGGAACCTCGCCGCCGCCGCCTCCTCGGGAGTGTGCTCACACGCGACCCCGCCAGCGTTTGCCAGCGGGGGCCGGAAGTGGACATCACGCCGGCTCCCACCCAGAGCCGCGGGCGAGCACACGGCGGCTTGTACTATGAGCCAGCGTGGCTCCCGTGGAAACAGCCATTCAAGGACCTTGGGTGGCGCCGCTGTCGTCACGTCAGTGCTCCCTCCAGTCGCTCTAAGGGAGACAGGGACCCGTAGCGTCACGTTAAGTCCCACAGGCGGCGAGGCTTCACACACACACACACACACACACACACACAGCCAATCCCCCCTCTGTTAAATGGATGGGCTGAGAATGGAAACTTCTGCCACTCCTCGGGTTTTCCATCGTTACAAAGAAAGCGTTGCTGGGTGTAGAGAATGCGTGGCTTAAAATTTAAAAATAGGCGAGATCAGCATCTTTCCTTAAGGCAAGGCTAAGAACAGGAGACGCTCCCTCCAAGTGCGAGGCACTGCTTTCTATTTCTGCCTGTCAACGTTTAAAAGCATTTCACGGTTTTGTGGGTGCGCGTTCGTTACAGACAGGGTCCGTCTTTAGCGCAGGCTGGCCTCAAACTCAATTCTCCTGCCTCAGCCTCTTGAATGCTGCGATTTCCAGCCACCATGCCTAGCCTATTCATAGTTGCCTCTGTTAATTCTATCAGAAGTCTGAGTAAGAGTCCGTCAGGCTCTTAACACTGTGTTGGATGTTTTACAAAGGTTTTAGCTTCTGTTTGTTTTTTGAGACAGGGTCTCACTGTATTGCCTGGAACTCTGTGTAGACCAGGCTGGCTTGGAACTCACGAGAGCCACATGCCTGAACAACATGGGTGTTCTTTCTGTCGCAAACACTAACATTGTATCTTACTATTCTTTCTGTTCTCTGATTCGTAACTGATTCCCGTGCCTCGCCCCTTCCTGACCCCTGAAAGGTCTGTTCTCTTTGATGACATTTTCAGAAGGAAGGTGGCTTGCTTAAGCTTGGGTCTCACCTGGGGACTCACTGGAGTAATCTGTTAAGTCGGTTGTGAATCTGCATGTTGCGCTTTAAAAAGCTTTCCAATTATGGAATGAAGAGAGTTGCCTCTTATTTAAATATCTGGAGCAACTGGGAGCCAGTGGTACTGGCTCAATTCTTAACTGGCTTCCCTTTGACTCTAAGTTCAAGCTGGAGAAAAACTTCTTCCCACTCTATTAAAATGTGAGGGATGTGGGACTTTTTTTTTTTTTAACATTACATTCTCTTCTGCCTTGGGGATACACGGTGAGCTCAGAGTTGAACTGATAGTCATTCTGTCTTAAGAGCATGATGACATAAACATTGTGTACTCTCCATTGTGTGGCTGAGCCTCTGAGAGGGAACATGGGGACAACAAATGATGATGCTGAACCACCACACCGCCCCACCCTAAAACTGGTCCAGCAGGCACAAGGGCTCCGCAGTTATAACTTGGTGACTCTTGGTCCCTCCTCGACTCTCCATCCTTCTCTTTTGGTTTTTCGAGATAGGGTTTCTCTGTGGCTTTGGAGGCTGTCCTGGAACTCGCTTGGTAGTCCAGGCTGGTCTCGAACTTACAGAGATCCGCCTGCCTCTGCCTCCTGAGTGCTGGGATTAAAGGCGTGCACCACCACCGCCCGGCTCCATCATTCTCTTGACACCCTATCTACCACAATAATGAGAGACCCAGATCCTGGGACCCCAGAGATCCTGTTGCTCTCCTTCCTCCCTGCTACCCAGTATCGATGTGGGTATCTCCCTTCCCTCTTGGCTGTCACACAATCTAAAGCCCAAAGTCTTTGCTGCCAACCCTTCCGCCACCAAGATATTGAGCACAGGCCCGTGGAAACTGGATCCTGGACACTGGGAGATGGCAAAGGAGCTTTTGGAGAATAAGCTGCAAGCCCGCAGTCTTTCAGTGTGTCCTGAGAGCCAAAAAAAGTGCGTGCCAGCTGAGACTTCATTACTGGAAGCGCACAGTCCTGCAGCGTAAAGGACAAATGCCCACATCCCCTGGACTGCTCTGAGCCGAGCCACAGCCACGCTCCTACCAATGCTGGGTGCTACCAGTCACGTGTAGAGGGACTGTGGGAAGCACAGGGCAAACTGTGAGGATGAGTGTGGGGTAAAAACTATAGTCTTATGCCGAGCAGTTTCTCAAGTAGCTGCTGGCGGGAAGAATGTCTAGCCCCCAAAGAAACTTAGGTTCAGCTGCCGGAGCTGGGCTTGCCATCATTACTGAGCTCCTGCTCCGGACCACACTGCCCAGAACGAAAGCTCTGTGCGGGGATTAGCAAGGTGGGACGCTGGTTCAGATAAGGAACGAGCCCATATCAGGGTGACCCTAGAGGAAGTGGATAGCCAGTCCTGACTGGTAGCCTTGGCTTTGCTGACACCATTTTGTTTCTCCAATGGGCTGGGCTGGACACTCAGAACAACTTCAGTTCCCATCCGTGCTTCTGCCTTAGAGCCTAAAACTCCAATCAGCCAAGTCTTTCCTCTTCCCCCTCCTCCTCAATGCTGCCCAGCAAAATCACAGCTGGACCCAAAGCCGAGGGCCAAAAGACTGCTTGGCTCACTGCGGAAGGGGGGAAATGGGGAACGAGAAAACAGCTTTACAAAATGAGGTCAAACTTTCGCGTCTGTCCTTGGTGCAGTCTGAAAGCAGAGGGGTGGCAGGGTGGCCCACATGGCCCGCAGCTGGGGCAGCTTCCTCCTTCTTCCTGGTCTGTCCTCTTGCTGGTTCAAAGGGCACCTGCATGGGCTTGGCTACCCCAAAACACTGTTTCTGGAACTACGCTAATGGCTAATGGCACCTCCCCTCTTGCTGTTGTTTTCTGTCTTCTGTGTTGTCTTCTGACAGGGTCTCATGCCTGAAACTCATGACCTTCCAGTCGAGCTCTCTCCAGAAGGCCAGGGTAACAGGTATGTGCTCCCATGTCTGGCCCTCGATTAGCAGAAGTCACTAGAAGGGAGAAGTTACTTATAAAAGAAACTCGCATTCCTGTGGGAGAAATGAGACCAATACAGCAGGTCCTCTCTTGCATAAGGCTGTCAAGACCAAGCCAGGCGGTGGTGGCGCACGCCTTTAATCCCGGCACTCGGGAGGCAGAGGCAGGCGGATCTCTGTGAGTTTGAGGCTAGGCTGGACCGACAGCCTCCAAAATAATACAGAGAAACCCTGTCTCATAAAACCAAAAAAAAAAAAAAAAAAAAGGCTGTCAAGACCAGAGGCCGGAGGGTCGGGAAGGGGGTTGAAAGTGAGGTTATTGAGAGAGTAGAGGGAGACGAACTCTGTGTCTCTCCTGTGGAAGACCGTGTCAAGGTGTTACGGGGTTATACACTGGAACAGTTTGACTCAGACTTGAAGATGCAGTTGCCCTCTAGGAAACAGCTGCCTTATGGTTTAGCAGCTGAGGGCCATAAAGTCTGAGGTTGAAGACACCAGAGTAAGGTAGCTGGAGCGGAAACCACATCAAACACATTAAGCGCTCTGTCTCACCAATGTTGGATAACCCATTGGCTCTGCTGTGTTTCGTCTTTGTTTTAACCACCATGTGGAAGAATGGATCAAAACTCCTGAAGCTGTAACAGACTGTGGGCAGAGCTCAGTGTTGGAGCACTGTATTGATGGCTCTTCTCTGGCTGTGATAAGATGCCATGGCTAAGGCAGTTTGCAGCGGGAAGGGTTTACCTGGGCTTATGGTTTCAGAGGGATGAGAGTCCGTCGTGGCTGGGAATCCCGGCAGCGGGAATGGCTGGAAGCTCAGGAAAGCCTGGAGTAAGGAGAGTAATATAGGAATGGCTCTTGGTTTCTGAAACCTCAGAGCCTATCCTAGTGACACACTTCTCCCAGCCAGTCCACACCAGTCAGCTGGTGCCCAACCGTTGACACGGCAGAGCCTCTGGTGGGCATTGCCACTCAAAGCACAACAGGCCTACTCCTAGAATGAAGACATTCAAAAGAACCCATGGGGCTAGAGAGGGGCTTCTTACAATGGTCCCGTGTTCCCATCCCAGCATCCACGGGGCAGCTCACAAATGCCTATAACTCCAGTGCCAGGGGATCCAATGCCTTTTTCTGAACTCCCCAGGCACTGGACACACACGTGGTACACAGGGATACATTCAGGCTAAATACTCATACAGAGAGATAGCAAAGATTTTTTTTTAAGGATAGGATCACAAGATGCGGGTTGTAATTCGTGTTTGCTGTGGCGCTTAGGCAAGCTTGGGCACATTGCTACTTCTCTCCAGCCTGCCTGAACGATTCAATCTATGAATGGAAAGAGGGTACTGGTGTCTGATTCTTTGAACTCTCAAATTGTATGCTGCATTTTTGGGGGGATTTGTAAGGTCTCTCTGTGTAGCCCAAGCTGGCCTTGAACTTGTGACAACTCTTCTGACTCAGCCTCTTGAGAGTTAGGAGGGTGAGATTTACAAGCCTGTGTCATTATGCCCCACTCTGATTTTGGTTGGCAAGGGTGGTTTGAGAGCTTGCATTTCTTACTGAGGTTCACGAAGAAAGAGAAGTAGATTGAATTTCCTGACACATGACTTCTCCATTGTTTGGAGGCAACTTTGTTTTTGTTTTCATTAGGCCACAAGAAACCAAGGAACAAAGCTAATTACAAGGTAGTATAAGTCATGGCCAAGCAATTTTATACCCCAGTCAAAAGAAACTATTAAGTACTAAGTATAAAGTCCCAAAATGAGTTTGCAAGGGCCTTGCACCAATCGACATCAAGTTTACCTCAGTTTACAATAAAGGGGGGATCACATTTTAAAGTTTAATTTTCATCTTTACCCATCCTTTCTATTTCTGTCCCTCCCACAACACTCATTTTATTCCTTTATCCATGAATCCGAGATACACGTTATAGTCAGTTACATAATAACCAGTTATCTGGTTATTAATAGTTTTAATCCCAACTCTTGGGAGGAAGTGGCAGGTGAATCTCTGTGAGTTTGAGGCTAGCCTGATCTACAGAATTCCAGACAGCCAGAGACACACAGCGAGAGTCTTCCTCAAAAGAAAGTTAAAATAGCCGGCTAAAAATCACTAGCGGGATCAATATTCTGTAATTACTCTGTTTTGGAGGCACCTATCATATGCTGTTTGTAGCAAGAGCCGTTTTCCCCTTTATGTGTGGGTATGGGTGTGGCCCATTACAGGTGTAGACGTCAGAAGGGCAGTTTTCAGGGTTTGCTTCTCCCATTCCTCCTTGGGGCTCCAGGACTGAACATAGGTGCTCAGGCTCAGCTGACAACACCAACTGAGGCTTCTCATGGCTCCTCCGCTGCTTCTTAATGAGGCAACGAATGAAAATATCCCCTCCCTCCTACACAGCCCTGCAGGGAACTGAGGTGAGCTTGATAGACAGAAGTGCGTGCCACTTTGGGTCCTGAGAATGGTTAAGCCTGTAAGGGAGAAGTCTAAGTCCAACCTGAGAATGCTTAGCCTCTCCTGCAGAAGACTCGGTATCCGTGGCTGCTGCTGCCATCTTGTGACCAGGAAGAGGAATCAGGTGACACAGGACTGGAACAGAGGAGACAGGGGCTTAGGCCACAGACTCTGAGAAACAGTCATCCTGTATCTATGAGCCACATACCTTTGCAACCTTGAAATGTCTTTTTTCCTGGCATGATAAAATGCTTTGACAATTTTAGATTACAATTACAAAATCTTCCAGCTGTTTCAATACATTTTTGGCTCCGAGGACCTCAGCCATCTTTCTTCCCATCGTCCCTGATTAGGATTCCAGGTCTGTGGATTACTTTTGCCATTTACCCTGAAACTCCACAACAATGCTTTGAAAAGGGACATGGCATAAAATGTAATACAGGAGTTGTACATGAAGTT
The DNA here is from genome assembly GCF_017639785.1 of Mesocricetus auratus. Lineage (NCBI taxonomy): Eukaryota > Metazoa > Chordata > Mammalia > Rodentia > Cricetidae > Mesocricetus > Mesocricetus auratus. The sequence continues at coordinate 43,030,081 of NW_024429199.1, read as the reverse complement.
AATAGAAATAGTCAAATTCTAAAAAAACAGACAAGCAAGGTGTGGTGGTACACATACAGGCCATGATCCAAGCACTTGGGAGGTGGGGGCAGCCTGTATTACAAACTGAGTTTGAAACCAGCCTGGGTTACATGAACCCAGTTTCAAAACAAAACCAAACAATTAAAACTAAGTGCTTAAACCATCATCTCTTATTTGTAAAACTGTTAGTTTTTAATCTAAATGCTTTAGCCATTTTCATTTTAACCAGAAAAAATAACAGATTTTTTTTTATAACTGCAAACCAAAGACTTGAAAAATGACACTTAAGCCGGGCGTTGGTGGCACACGCCTTTAATCCCAGCACTCGGGAGGCAGAGGCAGGCAGATCTCTGTGAGTTCGAGGCTACACTGGTCTACAGAGTGAGTTCCAGGAAAGCCTCCAAAACAATACAGAGAAACCCTGTCTCAGAAAAAAAATAATACCAAAAGAACAAAATATGAATTATTCTCCACAAAATTACATATTGCTCCAAAGAGAATAATTTATTAAACATTTAATAACTTATACTTGAATAAAACTAGACAGAAGGCTGAGTATGGTGGCTCAAAGCAGTCAGGGCTACATAGGGAACTCCACGGCATCATCAGTGACACTGTAGGACCCGGCCTCAAAGTAAAACAGTAACAGAGACTAGAAAGAGGAAGAGACTGTCTGAGGGCCTGGCTGTTAGGTGCTGGACCACAGAAGTGAGCAGTCGTGGCAATGATCCACCTATACTAAAGCAACCTCACAGCTACAAAATAATGCATGAATCTGGGATTCTATGGCAAAACTGTAGATTGTCCACCCTGTCCTTTCGGAGGACAGCCCCTCCACTGCAGTGGGGCCAGATAACTGGTGCTTGCCCATGGAGCAAATCAGAGCTGTTGATGAAGAGACTAAGAAAGAGGAGTGCTGTCACGTCTGCTTCTCAGCCTGTGTCCGAGAACGTGCGGAGGGTGTCGGGGATTGACAACACAGAGACTCATTCAATGATATAAAGAAAACTTTAAACAGGCTCCAAAAAGGTTCAAGAAAAACTTCCTAAGAAAGCCTCCCACCAGAGAAGCTTCTGCTCTCTCCTCTACCCTGGCTGGTTCTGCTCTGACACCAGAGGTGGATGTGTGTGGGTTTTGAAGGTGCGGTTAGTCTTTGGACAAGGTCGAGGTCAGGGCGGTTTCCGTGGGAAGGCCTTTTCCAGGAACTTATTGTATTGTTTTTTAGTAAACATGTTTTTACTAAACATTGTCTTACAGCTGCCTACTCCCAGGCAGAAGGGGAAGTGGGTCTCTGCTCAAGGTCTGGTGTTCCCACAGAGTGCTTCTTCAGGCTCCTGTCTGCCAGGCAGCTGCCAAGAACTTGAACCCAGGGAATTAAACTAGATAGAGCAGGGCTGAGTTCCCAAGTCTCCTGTGAGAGAGGGCAGCTAACGGAGCACAAAATTAATGCTATTTCCTTAAACCTTGGAAAACTGCAGCCAGTATCAATCAGTATAAATACTAACCTATTTTGAATTGCATTAGTCTATCCAGAGTTAGAAATGTTGAACCTCGGGAAAGAAAAGCAAGTCTCAAGTTCACAGCTGTATCCACACTCCAGGCCTAGCATGATGGCAGGTGGCAACTGGACATGCGACACACGTACCCGATGCACAAGTGGATAAAGATGGAAAAGCAAGTCAGCAGGTGATGAGTAATGAAAGGACTTTTGGCTCATTTTCCTAGGGTTCAGAGAGGCTCCACCTCCTAAGTTTCCAGAACTTCCCCAGATTGAACCAACTGGAGAGCTAGGATTTAGCATATGAGCTTATTTTATGGGGACACATTTCATGATCAAACCATAACAGCAATGATATAAAAATATAATTGTCCCGACCCACAGGACATCAACCTGGAGCAAGAGACCTAAGGACCGGGGATGGGGACAAGAAGACAGGAAGGAACGACCACAGGACAAGCAGCTGATCATGTGGTAAGTTTTATTTTTCTCAGGGCAGTTAATATACTTGGTAGAGCAGGAGAACGGGAGGGGGAGGGGGTGAGAGGGCTGCTTTGCGCACCATGTGTGCACGTAGCAGGGTATTAAGCACATCGAGCAGGACATTGGCAAGGTAAAACGTTCAGGAGAGAGAGGAACGGGTGGGCTAACGGCCATTGCCTAGGTGATGGTTAGGGCTGGCTGAGTTTGGACAAGCTTTCTGGGTCATGGCGTTCCTATGTTCTACCTATGCTGTTTCTCCCCCAGAAGGCTCCTTTGTTAAAGCTAATGGCCAATTACGTAAATCTTTAGACTTTAGAAAGTACAGGTTTGGCTCCAAAAGATCAAGGTACCTGAGGCGCTCTCAACATATAATAATATGGAACAAAATAACACTAGCATTTGGTGGGAAATATTCTAAATACCAAATAATTGAAATAAGACGAGATCAAGCTGGTTTTGCAATAGGGTGTTTACCTGGTAGAGTTAGAGCACGGATCAGGCAATTTCTTGGCACAGGTATGAGATGATCAAGCTCAAGCTTGGAGGTATGGTTAGACTAGTATTGCCTTGACAGTATTTGGTTGTTTACATAGAGCACGCTTAGGTATTCATCAAGAAGTCTATCTTTTGCTGGTTAGAATATTGAGCACTGGGGCTGCAGAGATGGCTCAGCGGTCAAGAGCACTGACTGCTCTTCCAGAGGATCTGAGCTTGATTCCCAGCAACCACATGGTGGCTCACAACCATCTACAATTCAATCTGGTGCCCTCTTCCGGCATGTAGGTAGAACACTGTATATGTAATAAATAAATAAATAAATCTTTAAAAGAAAATAAGAATTTCAGCCAGGCGGTGGTGGTGGACTCCTTTAATCCCAGGGCTTGGGAGGCAGAGGCAGGCAGATCTCTGTGAATTCAAGGCCAGCCAAGGCTACAGAGTGAGTTCCAGGACAGCCAAGGCTACACAGAGCAACCCTGTCTCAAACAAACAAACAAACAAGCAAACCAAATCACAAAAAAACCTACAACAACAACAAAAAAAGATAACGAAGAAACAAAGAAATCGGTTTATATTTGACTTACTGCTACATTTTACTGACCTTGCCACATTTCAGATGTGATAGACAAGTTGCCTAGCAACTTGAAATTGGTGAGATATGTCCCCTTTCCTTGACTTAATTTTATGTCAAGTTTCTCAAGGACTATAAGATAGGTAGGATGGAAAAACCCATAACACACTGTGAATGAGTTTTAAGAAAAAACTACTCATGTGGTCTACATGTAGGATACTAAATTACTTTGGATAATATCATGGTCTAGAATGCCTTATTTATAACAATGACACTATTTCAGAGGCCTCTGGCTGGTAAGAATATGCTTTACACACACACACACACACACACACACACACACCATACAGGGACTGGAGAAATGACTCAGGTGACTTGTGTTCAATTCCTGGGACCCACATCAGGTGACTCACAACCAACCACCTGTAACTCCAGCCCTAGGTGATCTGACACCCTCTTCTGGCATCCACCGGCAACTGTTACACACATACACATATCACACACAGACACGCATGAATGCACATAATTAGAAATAAAATCTTTTTTAAAACCCCATATACTCCAGGTGTTGGTGGCGCACGCCTTTAATCCCAACACTCAGGAGGCAGAGACAGGCGGATCTCTGTGAGTTCGAGGCCAGCCTGGTCTACAGAGCGAGTTCCAGGACAGCCTCCAAAACAATACAGAGAAACCCTGTCTCGAAAAATCAAAAAAAGAAAAAAAACCATATACGCCACCCCCACACACCACACACACACACACACACACACACACACACACACACACACGCACGCACGCACGCACGCTCATGCAAAGAGAGAAAGATGAGGACAGAGTAACATGGAAACATAATGATAAATTCGAGTCTAAGGCTAAGAAAGCTTTTGGAGTCTTCTGTTGAGCCTCATCAAAAGAAGGAAAAATACTTCTGAAATCTCCAGGTAAGGAAGTTTAGAAACTAAGAAAATATTCTTTTGTCAATTTAAATGTAAACACAATCTTTTTCTAGTGAAAATTCAGCCTGAAATTCAAGCCAAATTCCTTTAGTGCTGTGAACCACTTCTGAGGAGAAATACACATATACACAGAGTAGCAGTACATGACTTCCCCATAATGGCCTAGGGAATAAGACTAGGACAAATTCTAGTGTGGGTGGGTGAGGTCTACATCCCCCATGCAGGAGCCTTAGTATGAGCCTCTGCTTTAAAAAAAAAAAAAGTCTTGGTAAGATCGCCTCCTACTGGAAAAACTTACTCAATGCTATAAATTAGACTCCAGATTGAGATTCTGATGTCTACTTAGCTATTTATTGAGTCAGGGTCCTGTTCTGGAATTCCATGAGCTCAGAAGATCTCAAGGAATTTTGAACACAGGTACACACTGAAGAACCAGGCTAAGACGTGTGTGTGTGTGTGTGTGTGTGTGTGTGAGTGTATGTGCGTGCCTGTGTGTGTGTGTGTGTTGTACCTAGGGTCTCAAACATTACTAGCAATTTCTCTGCCATTGAGTTCCACCTCCAGTCCAGGGTTCAAACTTATTAATATTTGTTCATCTTTATGTGTATGTATGAATATTTGTCTGCATATAAGTGCACAGGCGCGGGTGTGGTGCTCACAGAAGTCAGCAGAGGGTGAGATACCCTGAACTAGAGCTGGAGAGGGTTGCGAGCTGCTGTGCTGGGAACTGAGCACGGATCTTCTGAAGGTGGCAGGTGCTCTTAGCTGCTGTGCCATCCCTCAAGCACTGCAACTTTAATGCATCTGATAGTGTCGTGTCAGTATGCAACAAACTGCTTCCGTACGGCAGAGGGAAACAGCTCACGTTAGGTGCTAAGTTTTAAAAAGCACTAGTTTCAAATGCATGACAGATTAGAGCCAAGAGTGATGGGTCAATCCAAATGTTTTGGATTTTTGGAGCAGGGTGCTCAAGCCATACTTTATGTGTCTGTCATACTCTCTCTCTCTCTTGTATTGCAGTCTGAGCTCTGTGTCCCTTTGCCCGGACCCCAGTGCAATCTCAGAGGACGTGGAGATATCCCACTCACTGCATGCTTAAGTGCTTGCCTGTGGCATTCTCAGCTGTTACTGTCATTTGGGAAAACAGTCTTAGATGTGTGTTAAGCACTATATATTAATGTATAACCTAGTGATTCTATAGCTAAGGATCTTTAGGATGTATTTGAAACTTTTTTATGTGTGTGTGAATGTATGCCACATGAGTATCTCAGGGGAAGTGTGTGAAGAGACCATAAGAGGGACCTTGACCTCATTTTGCTGGAGTTACAGGTAGTAGTGAGCTATATAACATATGTGTTTGGAACTTAATTGTAAGAGCAGAAAGTGCTCTTAACTACTGAACCATCGCTCCAGCCTGTTTCTTTAGGAAATAATCAAAAAGTTCTATATAATAATAATTATTATTATTATTCTACTTATTTAAGATACTAGAAACCACCTAAATTCCAGCAATAGGGAAACAGCCAAATAAATGGTGACATTATATATATATTATATATAAACATACATGATATATATTGCCATCATCAATACCTGTGTTTTTTGTTTGTTTGTTTTGTTTTTCGAGACAGGGGTTCTCTGTGGCTTTGGAGGCTGTCCTGGAACTAGCTCTTGTAGACCTCGAACTCACAGAGATCCGCCTCCCTCTGCCTCCCGAGTGCTGGGATTAAAGGTGTGGGCCACCACCGCCCGGCTCCTGTGATTACTTAAAATGGGGTCCATGCTTACGAGGTCGGCTGTTAACTCCTGAGTTCTTCCTCAACCTCTTGAGCAGCTGATACTGCAAGCGTGCAGCCTACACCCTTCTAGTGGGTGATTGGTGGGGGGTGATTGGTGGGGGTGATTGGTGGGGGTGATTGGTGGGGGGTGATTGGTGGGGGGTGATTGGTGGAGGGGTGATTGGTGGGGGTGATTGGTGGGGGGTGATTGGTGGAGGGGTGATTGGTGGAGGGGTGATTGGTGGAGGGGTGATTGGTGGGGGGTGATTGGTGGAGGGGTGATTGGTGGAGGGGTGATTGGTGGAGGGGTGATTGGTGGAGGGGTGATTGGTGGGGGGTGATTGGTGGAGGGGTGATTGGTGGAGGGGTGATTGGTGGAGGGGTGATTGGTGGAGGGGTGATTGGTGGAGGGGTGATTGGTGGGGGGTGATTGGTGGAGGGGTGATTGGTGGGGGGTGATTGGTGGAGGGGTGATTGGTGGAGGGGTGATTGGTGGAGGGGTGATTGGTGGGGGTGATTGGTGGAGGGGTGATTGGTGGGGGGTGATTGGTGGAGGGGTGATTGGTGGGGGTGATTGGTGGAGGGGTGATTGGTGGAGGGGTGGTGCTGGGCATAGGACCCAGGGCTCTGCAGGTGCCAGGAAAGTGTTCTACCACTGAGCCATGCCCGCTGCCCCAAAAGTGGGATTTTAAAAAGAAGTCATGGTCACATGGAAAAATGCTTATTTTCCTTCTTCCCTCCATCCCTCCCTCCTTCCCTTCCTTTTTTTTTTGTTTTTTTTTTTTAAGACAGAGTCTCACTCACTGTGTAGCTGTGACTAGCTTTGAATTCAGTGATCCCCTGCCTCTGCATGCCACATGCCCAACAAAATTGCTGGTCTCACCTCCATAGGTGGGCACGTGCACGCCTGCACTAACGGCACTGGTTCTCATAAGATTCCAGGACCCAGCTCAGACTAGGCCTGCGTTAGGATTGTGAGTGGCAGACAACTTAAATAACTGGATCTCTGACCAAATTCCTTCCAGAAGACCAAAATACACGTCATACAGGCCCAACTGCAAAGTTAAAACAAACAAACAAAAACCCCAAAACATGTGATCTTGCTGGACAGTGTTGGTGGCGCACGCCTTTAATCCCAGCACTTGGGGGGCAGAGACAGGGAGATCTCTGTGAGTTGGAGGCCAGCCTGTTCTACAGAGTGAGTTCCAGGACAACCAGGGCTACACAGAGAAACCCTGTCTCGAAAACCAAAATAAAACAAAACAAAAAACCAAAAACGAATGATCTTTAAATAGGTATCAAGGGCCTGGGGGCGGGGGATAGCTCAGCTGGAAAAAAAGATGCCTACTGTTCATACTGTGTATGAACCCTCAGCAACCACACGTTGAAAAAAAAAAAGCACATTTCTTTAATGCCACCTGAAGAAGGAAGGCATCCAGGGTCAGTCTCTGTCATCTACCCACGGGTACACTTGTGCACACCCCCGTATAGACACGTACACACAGCACACTCACACCAAGGGGCGGGGCCCGTGGCTGCAGTGACACTCTGGGGTAGAGTAAGTGAAGACAGCAAGGGTGGGGGATGGCACAGTGAGCAACAGCGCCTGCCAGGCAAGCGCAGGGTGCTGTGTCTGCTTTCCAGCACCCACGGGACATCCGGGTCTGGACTAGTGAGTAGCCCGTGTGCTGTGTGGCGAAGGGAGAAAAGGGGGGTGCTGACCCGTGCTGACTACCCAGTTTAGCTGAGAAACAGCAAGCTCGGGTTAGGGGAAAGACCCTGTCAGCCAGGCCATGCCGTTTTGTCAAGCCTCTTTATCTTATTTGAATGGTGATAATCCCCTCAAACCACAGTAATTTGGTTTCCAGAGTTGCAGTAACTTTTCTAGATCCTTGCTTTCTCTACCCTAGTAGAAATTCATAGTCAGCCTGGCTGCCAATCATGTGGCAAAGACCCTCCCCCTTCCTATGGAACCTGTCACAGGGACTGCAACGTGGCACTGGGCAAAGCCAGAAACTAAAAGAGACCAGGAGGTGGAAGAGGAGAACTGGAGTGTCACAAACAGTATTAGGGACTTCGGGTGTTAAAGGGACAGGACAGTGGGAAGGTGGGTGCCTCGGGAAAGGGTGGGAATGAGGTGGACCTGTTAGCTGAAGCATCCTCCTGAGGTCCCTTTCCTTACGGACTTCCATTCAGGAAACGCGGGGTTCTTGCCTTCAGAGCAGAAATGCATTTCAGGGCTAGTAAAAACCAGAGTTGGAGCTTATTAAAAATACGCTTTGGGGGCTGGAGAGATTGGTCGGCGGTTAAGAGCTCTGGCTGCTCTTCCAGAGGACCAGGGTTCAATTGCCATCAACCACGTGGTGGCTCACAACCATCTGTAATGAGATCTGGTGCCCTCGTCTGGTGAACAAGCATACATGCAGGCAGAACACTGTGTATATAATAAGTCTTTTAAAAAAATATGCTTTGAAGGGCTGGGGAGATGGCTCAGCCGTTAAAGGCTAGGCTCACAAGCAAACTATGCTTGTATGCTTTCACATGGGTGTCAGCCTTTCTGTTTACCACCCACCACCTTTCTCTAAAGCATACAAGGACGCAATAGAGAGCAGCTGTCCCTTCCCACCTGCAAGGTAGGACAGCTTGGAATCCATTCTCGCTAATGCAATTTTGACCCTATCCTTTTAAAATTCTTTTTAGATTTGTGTGTGTGTGAATGTCCTGTCTGCATGTACGTATAACGTACACGCATCATATGCACGCCTGATGCCTGCAGAATTCAGAAGGCAGCTTTGCTGCCCTGGAACTGCAGGTACGAATGGTTGTGAGCCACCACGTGGCTGATGGAAGCTGAAGGCACAGTCTGCAAGAGCAACAAGTTCTCCAGCCCTATCCCTGCCTGCCTTTCTCACAAAGCAATCCCTTGAGACTGTATTTGCTGCTTGGGATTAGGCGACAGGGTTTGCACACATTAATACCATAGCTGTCATTTGCCTTCTGGTCTCAGATTTCCCCCCAGAGTCGAGGAGTGGGTTCAAAGGAGTGTAGAAAGTAGCAGGCTGAGCCGGGCGTTGGTGGCGCACGCCTTTAATCCCAGCACTCGGGAGGCAGAGGCAGGCGGATCTCTGTGAGTTCGAGGCCAGCCTGGTCTACAGGTCTACAGAGTGAGTTCCAGGACAGCCTCCAAAGCCACAGAGAAACCCTGTCTCGAAAAACCAAAAAAAAAAAAAAAAAAAGAAAGTGGCAGGCTAACGGTCCTAACGAACCTTCATCTGACACTTGACGGCCATTCCTGGATCCCACAAATCAGCTAGCTTCCTCCCTTCTTACCCTTCTGGCCCACCCTCCTCAATGGTCAGCTGGATTAAATGTTGATGTCCCCAGCTTTGTTGGCAACATCCAGTGCTGTAAGCGGGAGGGAGTGGGTACATGCCTTCTTCTATCAGGACCCATCTGGGGACAGCTTGACTCTGGCCCCACCACTGTCACAGAGTTTCTTCACTGCCCGTCTGTGAGTTTGTTGGCCTCGTCATCCACAGTAAATGGTAAACACAGGTATATTTCCTCTATCTCCGAGGCAGATTTGGTGGGCACTGGGCATCTGATGATGGCATAGTGGTCAAGCTTGCTTCTCTTGGGCAGGAGCATCAAGGATATCTGGGCTGCCTCAGGAGTCCCAGGGTCTCTGGGCCACCCGGTGGGTAGCATAACCTTTCGTTGCAGTTATGGATGTCTTTCAGTGCTGCCGTTGTTTGGGTTTGGGCTTTGGGAGAGGCAAAACCTTGCTCCTTCACTTACGCACCATCTTGCAAAAGCAGGAGAGTGTCCCAGTCTTTCCCGTCCCACAGCGGATAGCTCATAGTAGTTCCCCTCCATTAAGCCTTCTACCTTGAAGCCACTGCTACTGGTCTGGGACCAGTGGGGTCTATCAGAGCTGTAGCATTTTCTAATCCCTTCAGCAGTAGCACAAATGGAATCATGAGCTCCCCAAACACTTGGTTACTAGACAAAAAAAAGCTACTACCAGGGGCCACTGCTTCCCCTGAATAATGAGCTTGTGGTGAGATGTCCTAGAATAGTCTATCAGCTGCCAATTTACTTTCCAGGGACTATACCCCCAAAATGTTGTGGCTTGGGCTCCTGGATTCCTAGGAAGACAGGGAGGTAGGTACAGGAGGAGGACGGAAGACACTTTGCTCGTCAGCTTGAGGATATGGGGTTTGCAGGGCAAAGTGCCAAGAACTCCTAGAGACTCAGACTCCCTGCCATTAGGATGACATTAAAGTAACCCAGTGGGTGGCATCTTGTGGATTCAGAAGTTCGTCCACAAGGAAGGCCCTGACCCTGACAGTGTACAGGTCTGAAGACCAGCTATGACAACTCTAAAGAGTTGTGTTCTCCCAGCACTCCGCAGAGGCAGAGGCAGGAGGATCAGGACTTAAAAGGCCATCCTTGGCTGAAGAGGTCATTATTGTTCATATTTTCTTTCCAAAGATGCACTGACTACAAGTCATAGGTTGCAAATAAAACACGATTTGATGGTTTTTTGTTTGTTCGTTTGTTTTTTCAAGACAGGGTTTCTCTGTATTATTTTGGAGCCTGTCCTGGAGCTCACTCTGTAGACCAGTCTGGCCTCTGCCTCCCAAGTGCTGAGATTAAAGGCAGGCGCCACCAACGCCCGGCTCCATGTCCTGTTTGAGTTCAGAACTTTTTCAAACTTCTGTGAATTCTTTTTTCTTTTAAAGATTTATTTATGGCCGGGCGTTGGTGGCGCATGCCTTTAATCCCAGCACTCGGGAGGCAGAGGCAGGCGGATCACTGTGAGTTCAAGACCAGCCTGGTCTACCAAGTGAGTTCTAGGACAGCCTCCAAAACAACAGAGAAACCCTGTCTCGAAAAACAAACAAACAAAAAAGATTTATGATTTGTTTTATTATGTAGACAGTGTTCTGCCTGCATGTCTGCCTGCAGGTCAAAAGAGGGCACCAGATCTCATTATAGATGGTTGTGAGCCACCATGTGGTTGCTGGGAATTGAACTCAGGATCTCTGGAAGAGCAGCCAGTGCTCTTAACCCCTGAATCATCTCCTCAGCCCCAAACTTCTGTGAATTCTTTGTGTCACTTTATCAGTTTTGTTTATCTCTCTGGGTACATCTCAATTTTTTCTCAAAGTGAAACTAACTTTCCCACCTTAATTTAACAAAACATAAATAAAACCACATATCCGCAGACCTTAATACATGCAGAAGTCACTGAGAATTTGAGGAAGACAGGAGTATGACACACATGAACAAGTTCATAGGGCTTTTAGAATACCACCTTCAGAAAGATCCTACATGGCAGTGTTCACATTATAATCCTAGCACTCAAGAGGCTTTAGTAGATCTTGAGTTTGAGGCTAGTTTAGGCTAAGCTGCCAGTTCTAAAATGCAGAAAGACCCCTCTTTGAGAAACTAAATACTGAAAGGATTTATAGTTCCATTAAAGAGATTATGCAAAGTAGGGGCTGAAGATGGCTTAGTGGTTAAGGGAACTTGTTACTTTTGCAAAGGACCTACATGGTGGCTCACAGTCACCTGTTACTCCCAGACTCTTGTGTGGGGCACATTCAGACACATAAAATAAACCTGGGACCAAAAAAAAGTAAAGTAATTATGCTCAGTAAACAGAAAATAAACAAATGGATAAGATTTCTTGCAGTCTATATATATATATATATATATATATATATATATATATATATATATATATATATAACCTTCTAACCAATTAAGAATGCTACAATTACTTTGTCATTCTAGTCAACAGATCCAAACCATGCTAATGGCTGTCAGTAAATAAGACCCTGCAGCTACTTGGGGAAACAGTTATCTAATTAGTGGATTTTAACAAAAGCTGGTTCCTTGCTGGGTAGGCTCAGCATTTCCTTGGCAGTAAAAGGGAACAGATGTGTGATAGATGAGCCTACTGAAAACCAACCCCCTCAGCAGAACAGATCCAATCTCCTGCACACCCTGGGCGGCAGCAGCAGCAGTGAAGCCCTTTGGCAAGGTGGGTGCTCTGACCCTTAGGACAATTAAGTCTGGTTAAGTCTGGGTTGAAGATAGGTATCAGTATCTTGTAAAGCTCCCAAGGTAGCCCTAAATACTTAAGAAACCAAACTTTCCCTCCCTCCCAAATAGAAATCTTGGTCTCTCTCTCTCTCTCTCTCTCTCTCTCTCTCTCTCTCTCTCTCTCTCTCTCTCTCTCTCTCTCTCTCTGTCTCTCTGTCTCTCTCTGTCTCTCTTTCTGTGCACGCACGCGCTCGCGCGCGCGCACACACACACACACACACACAGAAGACCACCTTCAAGAGTCAGTTCTTGGGGTCTTCAGGATGACTCAGTGGGTAAAGGTCCTTGCTGACAACCCTGGTGATCTGAGTTCAATCCTTGAAACCAAACTTCTCCCATGATTCTGAGGAAAGAACCTGACCCCCAAGAACTGACTTCATCATACGATGTGCATGTGCTCTCTCCCCCTCTTGCGCGCGCGCACACACACACACACACACACACACACACACACACACACACACACACACACGTTCCTACTCCATGCTTTATGATACAAAGCAGATCAGCAAATTCACATGTGCAAGTGGCATGACCACTGCAGGTAACCCCATGTGCTGGGATTGTGTACACGTGGCATGACCACTGCAGGTAACCCCATGTGCTGGGATTGTGTACACATGGCATGATCGCTGCAGGTAACCCCATGTGCTGGGATTGTGTACTGTGTTTTCTTCCTTTGTTTCCTTTCCTCAGTCTGCTGCAAGGACACAGCACTTGCCGCGCCTCCTGCGCAGCCTGTATCTGAGAATGTGGCGAGGATTAATGACAGAGACCAGTCCGTTATATTAAGAAAACTTTATGCTCCCCAAATCGGCTTAGGAGAACTTCCTAAGAAAAACGCTTTCCTTTAGAAAAACTTTTGCCATCCATACAGCACAAATTTCCAACAGCCCTCTCACACACCTCTCACACAGACCTCTCCTTCCTCCTGGCTGGTGGTTAAATCTCTGGCACCAGAATCGGGAAAAGCAGGGAGGAGCTAGCCATCGGGAAGATCAAAGTCAGGGTGTTTCAGTGAGAGCCCTTATAGCCCTTATCAGGAGCTTATGGCACTGAATTGTTTTCAGTAAACATGTTTTCAGTAAACATTGTCTCGCAGCTGCCTGCTCCCAGGCTGATCGAGGAGTGGGTTTCCGGTCAGGGTCTGTGATCCCCACAAGCACTCATTCCTAGTTAGCAGTTTTAAGGAAGTGCAGTGCAATAAAAGTTCAGTAGGTTCACACCTTTAAACCCAGAGCATCTCTGTGAGTTTGAGGCCAGCCTGGTCTACTGAGCGAGTTCCAGGACAGTCTCCAAGGCTACAGAGAAACAAACAAACAAACAAACAAAAAGCTCAGTAGCCAAGATATGGACGGAAGCAGCACTGGCAGGTTTGCACCAAAGCAAACTCAGGGATATCTGAAAACAGATTTGTAACAGAGAATAAAATGAGCAGAAAGAAACAAATCTGAGTATTGAACAGTAAGCCTAGATGAGGGGAGTGAGTTCTGGTGTTCCACAGAATAGTAGGATGACTATGCCTTACAATGGTACACACATTATTACATTGATTTGACAATCACAAGTCGTATACATGGGTCAAATTATCGCAATGTGCCCCATAAATATGAAGTTATTATGTGTTGGGCAAAGTTAAAATGTTCATATAAATGAAAGTTTTAATAATGGAGAATTAAAAACTTTTTTTCTGAAGAAAACAAAAAAGCACTAAAAAAGCACTAAAGGTTTTTTTTTTGTTGTTGTTGTTGTTGCTATTTTTGCTTTAAAAACAAGGTCTCATTATGTAGCCCTAGCTGGCCTGGAATTCACTATGTAGACCAGGCTGGCCTTGAACCCACAGAAACTCCCCTACCTCTGCCTCCCGAGAACTGGAAGCTGTGTGAAATTTTAACTGAAAACGTGGGTGCAGTAGGGTACAGATGAATGGTATAGCATTTGCTTAGCATGTCCAAATCCTGGCTTCAATCTTCGGCACTCTTCGACTCCCACCCCCAAATAAAACTTGCCCACCAGAAAACTTAGGAATCCTCTACCATCCGAAGCAAAATACTCCCAATTTTAAAAGAAAACAAAGAAACTCAGAGTGGTTTGGTGGTGTGCACGGATTAATCTAACAGTTGGGACACACAGGGAGACCCTGCCTCTACAAAGAAAACAAAGCCCTTCACATATTCCAGGAAAAATGAGCGATACACTCTTAGGTTTAGTTGTAAAATTTCAAATAATAAACACAACAGAGAAATAACTGAGAGAGGGACTGAAAATCAGCAGGGCAAGAACCCAAGGTGAGCAGAACCCCTATAATCCAGGAATTCACAAGCGTAAAGTCTGCAGGGTCGGGGTGGGGTGGGTGACGCACACCTTTAATCCCAGCACTGGCGAGGCAGAGGCAGGTGGATCTCCTTGAGTTCTAGGACAGCCAGGGCTACAGAGAGAAACCCTGTCTCAAAACACCAAAAAAGAAAGAAAACAGAATAAAGCCCAGAGTGGACTGAATGCCTGAAGGCAAACAAAACGTGTCTGTCTTGATAAAACTGATGCAGTAGTGGTCTGTGAAACGTTCCTCACCGCAGCTTTCCTGATGGCAGTGGTCTCTACTCAACTCCAGCCAACCTTTCTTCAGACAGCTCTTTCCTCACTTGTCCCTGTGAGATGCAGAGAAGCTGGGGGATGCACTGAGGAGCTCAAATTTCCTTCCCTGGGTTCCTTGAGGCATAGGAAATCACATGCCCAAGATCTCGGCATTCCCTCAGTAGTGTTGATAACTGCCCTATCTTACCAACAGGGATTTTCCCCTGCAGCGGCAGAGCGGAGATTCCCAGCCTTGTGCAAGCTAGACAAGAGCTCTACCGTTAAGCTAGGAACCCAGCCCCAGTGACCGCTGCTTTCTAAGAAACCAATCAGTAGTCGCTTTAACAGATCTTTCAGTGTTACTGTGTTACTTTTATGTTATGACCTGGTAATAGAGAGAACAACTTAAAGGGGAAGAGATTTTAGCTGCTGGTTTTGGGTTCAGCCTGTGGTCTCTTGGGCCCTCTGCACTTGTGTAGAATCTCCTAACAGCAGGAGTACATGGGTGAGGAGGCTCTTCCCTTCCCTTTGGACAGGAAGCAGGAACAGGGCATGGAATCCAGGAGAGGCCAGGGCAGACACAAATCCAATGCTCCCAGTGACCTTCATCCAACTCAGCGCCATCACTCCCAGTAACGCCATCACATTACCAACCCACCAAGCTACTAATAACCCACAGATTACATCAGAGCTTCACCATCTGATTTTCTCTGGAAAAGCCATTAGACATCCTAGATGTGCTTCGCTAATCCTGGGGGTATTTTGTTTGTTTTTTTTTGAGACAGTGTTTCTCTGTGTAGATTTAGCTGTCCTGGAACTAGCTTTTGTAGACCAGGCTGGCCTTGAACTCAAGAGATCCACCAGCCTCTGCCTCCTGGGATTAAAGGCGTGTGCCACCGAGGCCTGGGTCTCTATTCCTATCTTAAAAAAAAAAAAGCCTAATAGGGATATAAGTAAACTTAATTTCTCAACACCTTGTGATTAAAAAAAAAAAGATTTATTATGTGTACAGTGTTCTGTCTGCATATATGCTTGCAGGCCAGGAGAGGGCACTGGATTCTCGTAACAGACAGTTGTGAGCCACCATGCGGGCGCTGGGACCTCTGGAAGAGCAGCAGCCAGCGCTCTTAACCCCTAAGCCATCTCTCTAGCCACCCCCCCACCCCTGTTTTCGAGACAGGGTTTCTCTGTATTGTTTTGGAGCCTGTCCTGGAACTCAATCAGTAGACCAGTCTGGTCTCGAACTCACAGAGATCCAACTGCCTCTGCCTCCCGAGTGCTGGGATTAAAGTTGTTTTGTTTTTGAGACAGTGTTTTCTGTGTAGCCTTGGCTGTCCTCAAACTCAATTCTGTAGATCATACTGGCCTTGAACTCAGAGATTTGCCTGTCTCAGCCTCCCAAGTGCTAGGGTTAAGGGCGTTAATTTTTAATGTAATCTCCTATGAAATCATGTAGATTGTTTTTGTTTTTTTGAGACAGGGTCTCACTACGTGGCTCTGACTAGCCTGGAACTGTCTATGTAGACCAGGATGGTCTCAAACTCAAGAGATCTATTTGCCTTTGCATGTTGAATGCTGGGATTAACAGGGTATACCACCATACCCACCCTTGAATTTTGTTTTATGCTTTGAATTCTTTTTTTTTCTGAAAAGTACATATAAGCAGACTGTCAAACAGCATAAAGAGAGTAATACTTGATTTAGCTGAATTTAGAGCATATGGATAAAAATGTAAAATTTACCCCCATTAATGCTGATCTCACTGCATTTTTTTGTTTGAATCATTATAATATGTATTGTTTACATATATTCACAGTTTCACACGACCTAAGAGTTCAACCGTGTGCACGTCTTCCAACCCTCTCCAAGTATTAAGACAACTACTGATATCTTCCTGGGTGTTAGTTGTACACTCACACACTTCTACTGCATCTGGTTCTGCATGGGCACACTAGTTAGTTGTACACTCACACACATTTCTGCATCTAGTTCTGCATGGGCACACTTGTTAATTGTACCCACACACAGACACAGACACACAAACTTCTGCTGTACCTGGTTCTGCACAGGCACACTTAAGGAAAATGTCACCAACACCGTCAAACTACAGTCTCAAAGCAGAGCTTCTTTCCCACTTTCTAAATCTGCAGTAGAAAAATGCACACTTCACAGGATCAGGCAAAATTAATAACACCTCAGTTACAACGATAATTTAACCAAACTCCACTACTTTTCTGGTCTATTTAATTGGTGTTAAAAAAAAAGGCAGGGGAACCATTTATGATTATATTTAATTATGTTTACTTATTTGTGTGGGAGGGAGGTATACACAGGTTAGTCAGGAGACAACTGTGGGAGCTCTTCCCTTCCCTGGGATCAAACTCAGGCTATCATAATTGGTAGCAAGGGCCTTTACCAACTAAGCCACCACACCAGCACAGATAACTATTTTAATAAATAATAAAAGCCAAATTGCAGCCAATTGTTGGTTCTTCTTAAAAAAAAAAGAAAATCAGGGCTTTCGTCTGAATCAATGGCCCTGCAACCTTCCCCCACAAAATGCCCATAAAAGGTCTACACGCTGTAGGAGACTCTGAATGGGGCCTCCCTCATGTCTGTGGTTTGTAATTCCCTCGTGCTCAACAGCTAGTATTTTCACTTCTGGGTAAGAGAAAAGGCATTCTGGTCCATCAGCTCCCCTACTCGCTCCTGGAGGACATTGACCAGCTCCGCAATGACAAACACATGTGTGTCATCAATGTCTTGAATGATGAACTTCTTCCCCAAGGCATTGGACTCATCCAAGTACAGCAAGAACTGCTTCATGGCAGGGTCGCTGTGGAGACAAACAGATTATAGGGCACCCTGTGGTCAACCACACAGACCTGAGCAGTTACATCTGTGCACGATCAATTTTTAAGATCATCTTTAAAGTTCAGAACGATCACCTAATATCTTGTTTTCTCTCAGCTTAAAGTATTTGTGATTCGTAGCCAAGACTTCACGTTAGAAGTCAAGTTCGGACAACTTCAAGATGAAGGCTTTTAAAAAACAACTTGTCAGTCACAAGAGGAGACGATATGGCTATCCCTCTGCAGTATAACAGGACTTAGACCTACAGCTTCCTTAATTGGTTTAAAAAGCAACGTCCATACTCACTGACAGAGACCACAGGGAGAAGCAAAGAGGGCTGAAGAGGCTACTCTAGGAGCCCATGGGGATGGGCAAACCCAGCGTAGCGGGCTTCTTTCAAAGGCTGACAAAGAGACAAAGCCTATGAAAACCACACACTGTTTTCTTGAGGAATGCGCTTCACGCCGAGGGATGAACAGCTTTTTTTTTTTTGGGGTAAATTCAATCGGTTCTAAATGTAATACAGTAATAAGGATAAACAGGAGGTCATAGTAATAAAAATAATAAAACTGCTATCCCCCTCAGTGATGTGGATTATTTTGCTACTGTTTAAGCTCAGTGAATTCACAGCTGATGCCAATTACTCTCAGTAATAACATGCTAAGAGGTGTTAAAACAGCAACTGCTAAATGGTTATAACGCCTAGGATGTCTACATTTTTCTGAATGAAAGGAATTTACATAATTCAGTGAGGAGCTAAACCACTGGACCCAAGGAGTGCTGTGGCACTCACTTCAGGGCCGAGTGACGTTTGCGGATGACACGTTATCGCTCTGTTTCAGCTGTATCCTGTAACGTCTTCATTGTAAGCCTCCCTGCCTTCCCCATATCCCAGTTGGGACTTAGTGCTGCAGAGACCCAGACTCCCGGGGGACTGGTCTTGGAAAGCCTCGTTCTACATCTCCTGGTTCAGCCTTTTACCTTCCGGAACTATTTCCTGCTCTAGATTCCCTCCTACCTCAGCAGTTGGTTGGGTTTTTTTTTGTTGTTGTTGTTGTTTTTAAACTGACTTTGTTAGAATTTCATCTTCCCAAAGTCTAAAACTGCATTAGCCTTATGGTAGCCCATGAATCATGTTACTACAGAGCATTCAATATGCTTTAAAAGTAAAAGATACTGGACTTTGAAGGTGTTTTGAAGACTTAGTGCATGGGGCTGGAGAGATGGATGGTTCAGTGGTTAAGGGCATTGCTGCTCTTGCCGAGGACCCAGGTTCAATTCCCAGCACCGATATGGTGGCTCACAGCCTGTTCCAGATCCAATGCCCTTGTCTGATCGCCTCAGGCACAGACACACATAAAAAAAATTACGACTAACTTGGGCCACCTGTTTCATTTTACACTTTAATGTAGTTACTAGAAAATTTAAGACTATGCATGTGGCTTAAACTGTATTTCCAATGTACGGTGCTGCTCCAAATGCTGCAGGTTTTCTAGGATTTGACCTTGCTACTCCCTCAGCTTTGCCATCACAGGAAAAGCATCACCACCGTCTGTACAATGACTCACAACGGGGACACAGAAAAGGAGAGAGTAGCATCTCCAACGAAGGCAGCGAGTGTCCAGAGGACAGGGCTTCCAACAAGGGAAAGCTGGAGGACGAGCTCAAGGCTTTGAAGGGAGGGACAACACAGGCCTCTATTTCAGGTTGCTTTGAGGAACTCAGCTCTAGACATTATTGTGGCTTCTTGCTTCTCCTCTGGAAGCTATGCTAAGGAGTTTACAAACCTGCTCTGATTGGCTCTCATTTATTTTCAGGGAACACATTCTGTAGTGGCAAAAACGTAACCAAGTTCCAGTATTATTTTGTTTTTTACTCTTTTAAAGACACTCACTATGTAAACCAGGCTGGCCTTAAACTATCTCTGAGTGCTGGGACTAAAGGCGTGTCCCACCTTTCTTAATTTTCTCTCTTGCCTGCCTGCCTGTCTCTCTCCTCTCTCTGTGGAGACAGGGTTTTTCTGTGTAGCTTTGGAGCTTGTCCTGAAACTTGTTCTATAGACCAGCCTAGACTCGCACTCAGAGATCCGCCTGCCTCTGCCTCCCGAGTGTTAGGATTAAAGGCGTGTGCCACCACCACCCGGCCTAACAGTTTCTCTCATCAAGGCTAATCTAACACACATGCCTCTGATCGAAAAATTGTTGGAAATAACACTAACTGCAATAACTTAACAGACAATGAAATGTAACATCAGCAAGAAAACCTACCAACAAAGTCTGTCCCACTTATAAAGAAAGCTTACGGAGATTCAAAGTTGAAGCCTTGCTTTCATTTAGATAGAAGGGATCAGACCCTCACCCAGCCCCTGCTTTAGCAGCCATGACAGGCTACAGAAAGACTGTAGGCCTCTGACACAAGGAGACTCCAGATCCTCTGGTCTCCCGGAGCCTAGGGCCAAACTGAACACAAAGAAACTCCAGGACCCCTCCTGTCTCCTAGACACTTGGTTCCTGGGAACTGTTTTGCCACAAAAGAAACTCCAGGGGAACAAAACCTCCCTGTAGTCTCCAGGGTACAGTTCTAAAAACTATTGGTATCTATGTACAACAGCTACCTGCAAGTAACAAGACAAAGCCATAAAAACCACAGAATGTTCCCTCTGAGCACTGACCAATGAAAATAATTGGTACACAGATAGTTCATGCCAAAATATGATTTTGAAAAATTCTCCTAATTGTTCCCAGATGTCAAGCAATCAGAAACCAACCTGTAACTACTGATGTAATCCTGTGATTTTTGTCTTTAAAACCTAGTAATAGACAGGGAACTTCACTCCCTCTGGAGGCTGCTGCCTTGGCTAACCAGATGGGGTCCCTGTCATGGTTGGATGAACAATAAAACCTTGCTTTTGCAGTTTGGTGGGTCTGTCTCCCTGGTGGTCTCTGGGGATCTTCGAAACTTGGGCACAACATAGATAAACAAAACAAAAATTTTGGAAAAGGCATATATACACAACAAGATCCACTGTGTCAATTTAAAGCTCATTAAGTTTTGAAACTACGAACCATTCTATAAGCACTCCTTTCAAGACGTTGACCATCTTCTCACAGGCAGGCGGTGCAGACGAACTCAAGAATGCTAAAATAAATAAATTTAATTTAAAAAGGATAAAGTGACATAAAACCCCAAAAAATTCAATCTACTCTGGGGATTTATATCTAAGATGAAATGAAAAATGTCAGTATTAAAAAGTTAACATTAAGGCATACTGATAGCCCCATTTTTACCAATGCTAAAGCAGACTATTTGGAGTATTAATGAAAGCACAAATCCTACTTGCAAATAGATTTTACTCATGGATAATTGATCCTTAAAAAGCTCCAACCCGTTGCGGGGTGCACGTTTTGAAGCCAAGACCAGGCTGGGCTACATAGATACCCTGGAACTCAAAAAAAAAAAAAAAAAAAAGAGTCCATTACTCCAACTCAAGAACCCCAACACAGGTGTTAAAAGGGCTCGTTAATCAAATGTTGTTTTTATATCCAGGAGAACCATACAAAGGCAAGATTACGGGGGGAGGGGATAGAAATCACAAAATGGTAGTTCTGAAAAGGGGACATCCAAGCAACAGTGGTTCACAGCCTCGCTTTCCCGAGGAGCCCAAGTACCTAGACAAAGCAGGCAGCTTTAATTTACAAGCTCCTCGGTCTCCAGATCCTGTGTTCTTTTGGCCAACAGACTACATCCTCCAGCGATCTGAGCGAGAGCCAACCGAAGGATCCCTCTGGTGTCTGCACCCAGGATGGGAACCTTCCCGTGCAGGGAAACCGTGACGCAGTCCGTGACGGCCCCGCGTCCCCCACACCGCGGGCCCCCGGAAGGGTGAGCGGCTCCGACCCGCCCACGGGTCCCGGAGGCTCCGTGTCTGTTCTCCTCCTCCCCTCCGTCTTGCAGACCAGTCCCACGCAACCTACTTTTCCAAGCTGCTCAGAGCCCGCAGCGCTCCTCCGCCCACACGCCCGGGAACCGTGGTGGCGTCGCCGACCCGCTGCGCCTGCGCCACGCGTCATCGCGCCCGCGACGCCCCTAGTGGGTGGGGCGATCGGCTGGAGGCGGGGCTCGAGGGCGGGGCCAATCGCCCCGGGGGCGGGATCACGTGCCTTCAGCCGCTGGCCGAGGGCTCTCAGGTCACTAGTGGCGGCGGAGGGTGGGTTGTGCAGCCGGCTGTGTCCACCCGGAGCGGAGCCCATGAGCCGGCAGGTAGGACGGGCGGACGGGCGGGCTCGTGGGCGGGCGAGGGCGTCGCTGCAGCTGCGGGAGGGGAGGGCCATGGCCCTGCACGGACACGGCGCCCCGTAAGGTCGCACGGCCTCGGAGGAACCCGGTGACCCGCCACGGCCCTTTAGGGCCTGATTCTGGCCCTTTCCTTGAGTTGATCCCTGCGCTTCTCTGCTTGCTCCTGAGGCTTGGAGGAGAGCACCTGCGTGCGGGTGAGCCCTCCCGGGCTCTGTGATCTCATGAGCCGCACCTGTGTCTTTAAGGCCACATCTCGCTCTTCTCTGACTTGGGAGACTGAATAGTTGGGATGCAGCTAGGTTTCTAAACCCTGTAACCGTCATTTCAAGGTGATGGCCTCCGGAAGGTTCTGAAGTTAATCCCACTCCCAAATTCGGATCTTTTTTTTTTAATTAGTTAACTTTTTTTTTTTTTGCATTGGTATTCTGCCTGCATGTATGTCTGTGTGAGGGTGTTGGATCTTGGAGTTAGACAGTTGTGAGCTGCCATGTGGGTGCTGGAAATTGAACTCCGGTCCTGTGGAAGAGCAGTCAGTACTCTTAACCGCCTAGCCATCTCTCCAGCTCCCGATCTGTCGTCTTAGTGGACTTGTGTTCTCAGCAATGAGGTTGTAGCTTCTTGATCATTATGTGACCACATTTAAGCTCATGCCAATTTTTGCTTCCCCCTTATTTCCCTCTCTCGGTTCTTCAGGTTTCTTTAAAACATTTTTATTATATTTATTTGTGTCTACACGCATGTAGGTTGGGGGTGGCATGTGTCTCAGTGCACGAGTGGAGAGGTCAGAGGACAATGTGAAGGGGTCGGTTCTCTTGCAGCATGTGGATGCTGGTGAACGCAGTTCACCAGGCTTGGCAACAAGCAGGTGCATTATTTGCAAGCCTCTTGCCAGCCCTGTTCCCTCGTACTTTTCCCTCTTGTTCTTGTCCACATTTTCCTGCTGTACCCACCCTTTTAAAACTGCCCCAAGTTTGCTCTTCCCAAGAGAATTTGCTTTATGTTCTTTCTGCTACAGTAATGATCCCCAAAGCTCTTTTTTTGGGGGGGGGTTTGAGACATGGTTTCTCTGTATTGTTTTGGAGGCTGTCCTGGAACTCACTCTGTAGACCAGGCTGGCCTCAAAGTCACAGAGATTCGCCTGCCTCTGCCTCCCAAGTGCTGGGATTAAAGGTGTGCGCCACTAACGCCTGGCCCCAAAGTGCTTTTAAACAAATATCAACAAAGTGACTCGAAAGTTATGTGGGAGAGGCAAGAATCTCGAAGAGCTCTTCCTGAAAATGAAGAGCAAGCAGGGCATGGTGCCTGAAGCTTAGAATTCCGTCCCTGTGGATGCTGAGGCAGGTGAATCAAGCTGGAGGCCAGCCTGGCTTACATAGCAAGGCCCTGTCTCAAAGAAATAAAAGAATCAAAACTGTAGCCTTCGTATGGCCCGGCATCAGGACTCGGTGTTTACAGCCAAGCATGCACCTCCCTGTGCTGTGTATTTAAGTGGAGAAGTGGGTTAGTAGGGTCACAGAGCTCAGAATCAGGCCTGTGTGACACATGGTCAGCTGGCTTTTGAAAAGATACAGAGTTATTTGACTGGTGAGAAGAACGTTGTTTCAACATTTTATTGGAACTATTGGGTCTCTGTAAGTTCACTTATCATCAGAATACATAGCAACTTAGCCGGATAGCAGGTAAAAATCACTGGTGGCTCTTACAAAGGACCCAAGTTTGCTTCCCACAATGGCTCACAATCACCCATAGCTTCGGTTCCAGGGATTCTGATGCCCTTTTCTGACCTCCAAGGTCACAGCACACGGGGTACATGTACACACATGCAAAAATTAAATCTTAGGAAAATTAACTTAGAATGGACCATAGACTTAAACATAAAATATAAAGCCGGGCGTTGGTGGCGCACGTCTTTAATCCCAGCACTTGGGAGGCAGAGGCAGGCGGATCTCTGTGACTTTGAGGCCAGCCTGGTCTACAGAGTGAGTTCCAGGACAGCCTCCAAAACAATACAGAGAAAGCCTGTCTCGAAAAACCAAAAAAAAAAAAATATATAACACAAAACTGTCTTAGAATCATAAGAAAGATGACATGATGTGGACAGTGTTTTTTTGTTTGCTTTTTGCTTTTTTTTTTTTGCGAGGGCGTTTCTCTGTGTGACAACAGCTCTGGCTATCCTAGAACTCACTTTGTAGACCAGGTTGGCCTTGAACTCAGAGACCACCCTGCCTCTCTGACTCCTGGGTGCTGGGATTAAAGGTGAGCACCACCACCATCTGTGCACAGTGGCTTTTCAGGATACAGAATTCAGTAACCACAAAAGAGAGGGAATTGATAAAATTGAGTCTCAGAACTGCTCATCACAATGTCATCTTAGGGAAATAGTCAGGTCCCGACAATGGAGAGGGCAGCCGCAGAATATCTTCACGTACGTCTGATAGAAGACTTACTTCCAGCACACATAAAGAACCCATAGCCAACGTAAGCAGGCAGAAGAGATACTTCAGCAAAAGAATATACGAATGGCCAACATGCATTTGAAAAGGCCTTCAGCATGGCTTTTTGGAAGTTTCGTAGTGAATGATAGTGAGGTCTGAGGTGTACCCGCTCACTAAGAAGGCCGAAGGCAATCCTCAGCTAGCATGCTAGACAGCCGGCCCCCTGCTCTGCTGGGTGATATTAATGTGGTAATTGTGCTGAAACATTGAACATTGTTTTCTGACCCAGCAGTCTCACTCCTGGGGAGTATACTGAATAAGTATGAGAACGTGTCTACGCAAACTTGTATCACAATTCTCACAGGAGCTTATGACAGGCTAATACTGCAGCCCCCCCCCCCCATGCACACATCACATTCCCTGGGACCTGCGATTATATTTTATGTGCAGCAAAAGGATTTCACAAGTTAAATTCTAAGTTTACAGACCATGAATAGATGTTTTTTAAACAAAAACGATCCTTATTTATATAATAAGGGTATATAATGTATTTTGGTCATGTTTACTCCTCATTACCCTCTGTTATTCCCTTCCCAACCTGTGTAATGGGAAGTTCATTTTGGCCTATCTGGGAAAGCCTACTGTATTCATGCAGCGACCCTTAAAGTAGCATAGGATGTGACAGGCCTGGCAAGGAGGGGACAAGCTGTTGTTACTTCAGCAATATAGTGGACAGTCTGTCGAGGCCCTAATCTAGGAGCTGAGGGTGGCTCCTTCATTACCAGCAAAGAAATGAGGACTTCAGTCTTACCACAGATTGACAGATTGCAACTGAATCCTGCCAATCACCTGCAAGAATCGAACTCAGCCTCAAACCCACATGAGGGAAATACCGCCTCCCCCCCCAGCGTACTTGGCTTTATATAACCATCAGCATCATGTGACGGAGTTCAGAATCCTGTTGTGGACCCTACTTCCATGCTCTCAGCAGAACTAGTTTACTAAGCCAATGAGAGGACATCTGAGAAGCAGTTAAAATTAACTCCCCCAGCCAGGTGGTGGGGCCCGGGTTTTTAATCCCAGCATGCGGGGTGTGACTGCCAATGTCAAATATCCTTAGTCACCCTCCACCTTATTTTAAGAAAATTTGTATCACTGTTTTGTGTGTGTATGTGTGCCACAGCACCCGTGTGGAGGTCGGGGGGGGAGCATGCAGTTGATCCTCTTTCCACTCTGTGTGCCCCCTGGATTAAACTCAGCCTTGGTGGCAGGCACTCTCCCCTCACTGACAAATCTTCTTGGTGGCATCATAGTTTTTGAGACAGGGTTTCTCTGCAAACCTGGAGTTGGCCCATTTGGCTAGGCTTGCTGGCTACCAGCAAGCCCCAGGGAAACTCCTGTTGCTTCCACAGTGCTGGGATCATAGGCACAGTGCTGAGATCGTATCCACAGTTCATAGGCTCCGGCTTGTAACATACCTCCAAACTCAGGTCCCCATACTCTCCTTGCAAGCATTTTACTGGCTGAACCATCTCTAGAGCCTTGAAATTAAAACTCTTAAGTCCAGCCTTTGAGCCCATCAATTGGAAGTATCTGTGATAGTCTATGGAGGTATTTCACACTGCACTATATATCAGAGCACATGGGACTCTCACAGGAAACAGCCCCACAGATGTGAGCTCTTCATCTAAGATGATAAAACCAGAATCAAACGCAGTACGAGTTCTGACAAAGAGGCTTGTATTTATAGAAAGTGTTCAGGAGGCAGAGGCAGGCGGATCTCTGTGAATTGGAGGCCAGCCTGGTCCACATGGTAAGTTCTAGGACATCCAGGGCTACGTAGAGAGATCCTATCTTTTAAAAAAAAGTTAATAAAAAGTAAAGGAATATTTAGAAACTGTGTGCATTAGCTCGATGCAGCATCATGTACCATCCCAAACTGCCATTTATTTCTTATTTATTACTGATCCATCGGGCCAGCCAGGGGGCTGGTTAGACCAGAGCAGCCTCGCTTGCCCGGCGGCTAATGCTGGCTTTGACTGGCATTTGTCGGGTGCCTTAGAGGGAATTCGTTGTTTCTCTGCATGACTGTGGGACCTTCATTTATGATGAGCAGACATGATTTTCTATGCTTCTGGTTTTTAAAGGACTTTTTTTGGGGGGGGTTTACGAGACAAGGTTTCTCTATATTGTTTTAGAGGCTGTCAGTCCAGCCCGGCCTCGAACTCACAGAGATCCGCCTGCCTCTGCCTCCCGAGTGCTGGGATTAAAGGCATGCGCCACCAACGCCCGGCTTAAAGGACATTTAAGAACATTAAATGTCCATGTTAGGATTCTGTTTAATAACTTGAATTTTCCTGATATCCTATTAATTAGTACTCACAAGTGAACACAACTTGAACAATGTATGAGCCAGCAAAATTTATCCTAGTAAAGTCTGGTTTGTTTTCAGGAGTAGAACCCTGAGTTGAGATTTTTTCCCCCTCAGTTTTAAGTTATCTAACTGCGGGCAACCCACTGTGATAGTGACATGTCCTTGGAGTCAGAAGAACCAAATTACCCTTGTTATATTACTTCCTACACAGGATGTCCCTTGGTGCTTACTGTGTCATCTGTTGCAGAAGAATAGGAACCTCTGCTCCCCGTTTAAGAAGTCACATGCCCTGGAGAAATAGCCAAAATATCCGTGAGTACAGTTCAGGTAACGCCATTTTCTAGTAGAAATAGTGATGAGATTGTGGCCGCTTTCCTGCATTACAACGCTGAGAGCCCATTCTGAATCTCTCGTTTGCTTATGTCTTCTGTACTATGGTTGACACTACATTTGTAAGTCCAGAGCCATACAAGATCCCTTTTCCTCAGGAATTCTTTCTCCATCTGTCGGGTCAGTTCATGCTCACTTTTCCAACTTAAGCAGTACCGTGTTCTCATTCAGCACATGCTCACTAGGCTCTTTGTAGAGTCAGGGACCTCCGGCTAGGTTCTGGGGATACAGTGCTGAGCCAGGAGAACACTCTCCTTGCCCTGTGGAGGCTCAGGATGTGCTCTGATCCACCCCACACTGTTGCCTGGCACCCGAGGCCAAGGTAGAGCCATCGTTTGCCATTTAGTAGAGTTGGGATGGAACTTGGTAAATTATCTGACTTCTCCCGTAGATTAAACTCAGAGGGCAGTGTCTTGTTCAGTATTCTGACCCATTACTGATTATCATCTAAGGCATGCAGGAGGTGTTCCGGTAGTGTGTGTCAAATAGAAGGATGAAAAACATACCTCCCCTGAGCACTAATTCTCTTATTTGTATAGCAAGTGTGGAACATTCGCGTACACTGTGAAGAGATGTCTCTGCCAAGGCACCTTCTGACTAATAAAGAGCTGAATGGCCAATAGCTAGGGACTTCCGGGGAGAGAGAGGAAGAGGAAAAGGAGTCTGGGCACACGGAAATGCCAGGGAGACACCGAAGAGGTCAGACATACTGTGTAGAGTATAAGTGACTGAGCCACATGGCAGAAGGTAAATCTAAAACAGATTAATTTAAGTTATAAGAGCTAGTGGGATAAGCTAAGTGAATGGCCAAGCTTTCATAATTAATAAGTCTCTATGGTATTACTTGGGGGCTTGTGATCCAAAGATAGTCCCACAACAAAGCTGACTACAAACCAGGCTGACCTTGCTCATCCTTCATTTATTTGACAATAAACACCAAGGATCGCCTGTCTGCACTGCACAAGGCGCTGCTTTCTGCCCTGAGGTGACAGTGTTGAAAAAGATGAAGTCCCTGTCCTCAGGCTGTTTCCTGTGAAGCTTTAAGATAGACTATTGGAGTTGGGTGTGGTGGCGTATGATGCCACGCCTTTGATCCTAGCGCCCAGGAGAGAAAGGCAGATGGAGCTCTGTGAGTGTAGGGCCAGCAGGATCACACAGTCAGACCCCGTCTCCCCAACAGACCTAAATAAAAATGCCTGCTGGGCTGGCAAGGTGGTTCAGTGCATGAGAACGGTTGCTCTGCAAGCATGAGACCCCAAACTCGGATCCCAGAGCCATGAAAGTAAACAGCTGGTGTGTGCACGCACCTGTAACCCGGCGCTGGGGAGTGCGGGACAGAGGTAACGTCACTGGGGATTCTGGCTGCCGGCCAAGCTCCAGCTCTGTGAGAGAACCTGTCTCAGCGGAGTAAAGCAGAGTGGAGAGAAGAATAGATGTCCTCCCATGGCCTCCGTGCACCATGCATAGACATGGGCACCTGTGCATGAGAGAAGCATGCACACGCGCACACGCACATGCGTGCACCTACCTATTTTTGCAGTAGATTTTTTTAATGTAGGGACTTCTGATTCTGAATTTTAAATAGGAAAATAAGCAGGAGCAGAGAAGAAAGCCTTTGCTTCCTTCGCTCAGTATTCCCAGAATAGCAAACTTCAGAGTATTGTGTTTACCTTTAGTGGGGGGAGAAAAGGGAGGATGGCCAGGGAGATTGAAAGGAAACATTCTAGGAGGCTGGGGATGTAGCGCAGGAGAAGAGCATGTGTCCAACACGCGCAAGACCCTGTGTGTGACACCTAGCGTTGAGAGGCACACTGTATGATGTCCAGCATTGACAGGCACACTCAAAGGTCAGTAAGAAACCACAGTTGGCAGCATTAGAGAAGAGAATACTGGCTGCTCCCCGAATCTTCATGGTGAGGGCCAGAGGAGGCCACCAGGAGGCCATCTTGGAGTGAGAACTGTCCCAGAGAGTCGCACAGTCAGGAAGTTCCGTGTCTTACCACTGCAGACCTTCTCATTCCCGTTCTTGTAAAGGCCCATGAGTTTGTGGGGGAGAGCCTCCTTTCTAGATCTCCATGTGTCTGACTTAAGTAGAGTGAGTGCATGGCCAACTTCCTGCTCAGCAGTCTAGGGTTTGAATATTTTGGAATGGCTGTGTATTGAGTAGGCAACTGTCTGCCAATAAAATTTGACTGTTTGCCAATAAAAATACATTTTAAAAATGTTTCCAAGGTCCAAATAAGAGCTTATAATCTTGTTGCCTATATTTAAATGGGGCCATGTGCTCTGTGGTGCTTAAGACACCAAATACACAGTGAATACTTGAGGGGGAAGTCAGTTTATTGTCCCCACTTGACGGCCAATCCCTGTGTGGAGGCTGGGACCCTTGGTGGGCCCACCTTGCCTCTAGCAGAAGACCCTCCTGGGTCACACTCAGCGGAAGTCTGTGGTCCGGGATATGTAGCGGTGGCACAGGGATCTGGATTCCTTGTGACTTGGTTTGGGGTACAGCAGGAGCTTGGAGGATGAGTGTGGGAGCCATAAGCGTCAACCATATGGTACTTGGTGCCACCATGCATTATAGCAGCTGATAATACATATAATACACAATGTAATAGATGACCTATACAACAAAAATTAACTTTTGGCCCAGTTATACACAAAAGGTTTGCACTATTGCCCATTTCTTTTCATACTTTCAAAAATGAAATCATGTTGATTTTTCCTCTTTCTTTTTGAAGGGAATATAATAAGACTCACTGGATCCCTCATTTTAGGGTAAGTATCAGTGAGCAGCTAATGGCTTCATGATACCACAGTTGGAAATCTTAGCAGAAGCGACTGTTAGCATGGCATAGCCACGGATGTGGGATGTCAGAAGGTTGAGCATGCCCCTGTAGAAGAACACATGTGTACACAGTTATAAAATGTGCAGTGGCATCGCATGTCGTAGATTTAAACTAAAAGTGCCCTAAGTGTCCATTGTAGGAGAGTGGGTAGGTGAGTTGTGGTAAGTGTACTATGTCGTGAGGGGACTGTGTACAGACGAGTGTGGGTGACTCACACACACACAAGGCTGAACAAAAGAACACATGTAGCCTCGTCCGTTCCCACAAAGCCAAGCAGCACTGTTGCTTTAGGGCGTGCACACAGGTAGCAGACACGCGATGAAAAGCAAGGACGATTGGGTTATTGCCACGGGTCGGCTGTGAAAGAATGAGCGAGCACACTGTTAGCCTTGGGGCTGCTGTCCTCTGTGTCTTCCGTGGACGTAATCACGCAGCCACTCACTGATGTTTGAACCCGAGATGAATGTGTACACATATGTACATCTGTGTGTGCGCTCACATGTAAAATGACACTTGTGTGTTTTACTGTATCCCATGTTTGCTAGTAAAATAGAAGACAGTTCACTATGAAAAGCTCGTGGGTCATGTTCAGATCTTGATTTGTAGGAACTTCTTTTTTAGGGGTTCTTTATTTCTTACATACGAAGTTCTGGCCCTGAAGAAGTCTGTAACATTAGACACTCAGGTGGTAGAAAGAGAGAAAATGAAGTCTTACATCTATGTGCACACAGTCCCTGCAGACAAGGTAGAAAGTCACGGTAAGTTTTGTGGTGAGTTAACTCATCTTTCTAAAATAGAGGCTAGTTGTTGAACGTAAAAATGGGTCTGGCAGGGCAGCCTGAGCCTTCCGGGAGAGTCCGCAGAGCCCGTGTGAGACAGGTTCCTACGTGTCTCAGTCACTTGGATTGCTCTGAAGACAGACCATGACCAAGACAACACTTACAGAAGGAAGTATCTAGCTGGGGGCTTACAGTTTTAGAGGTTTAGTCCTTTATGATCGGGCAGGGAGCATGGCGGGGTGCAGGCAGGTGCTGGAGCAGTAGCCAAGAGTACACCCTGATCCGTACCCAGGTGGGAGGCTGGGTATGCATGGGCTTTTGAGACCTCCAGTGACTCACTTCCTCCAACAAGGCCACACCTCCTAATTCTTCTAATCCTATCCAACAGTTCCATACCCTGCTGACTAAGCATTCAAACGTATGAGCTTATGGGGGCCACTCTTGTTGAAGCCACCCCAGCAGGCATGAGCTAATGGCCACATTGGGACTTCTGTGTCTCCCCAAGTCTTTAGCTCCTTTAGAACAGGGTAAGAGCTGGCCAGAGCCCTTGTGTCTGATCCTGAGTTCCTTCTTCAGGGGGGCCATCAATTCAGTTTGACAAGTGCAAATGCTTGTTTTGACATTTACCTCAGAGACTGTCATGCTGTAGGGGGTGACTCATGCCATCAAATTCATTTGGCAGATTGAGAAATATGAATTCAACTTATTTATTGCTGCCATCTGTGACCAAGCCTGAGCGGTCTGTCGATGCTAGTTAGGACATCCCCTTCTCAATGTCGAGGTTGCTTGCAGGCCTCTTGGTTACTTGATAGATGTGAGAGTCTAGCTCTGAGGTGTCTTCTCCTCAGCTCTGGGCAGCCTGGTGAGCCCCCACCCACGCTGCTTTGAAGCTCTCTGTCCTAGATACCAGCCCTCATGTCCCCATGAGCAGGTGACAGTCCCTGCGTGGGATTGGCTTCCCTGCTCCTTCTGAACTGTAATCACCACGCCATCTTTATTGCACTGCTTGTTGGACTTGAGCATCCCTTAGGGCTCCTTACAGTTTGGGTTGTGTACACTGTCACCACCTCTGATAGTCACCTGTCTGGCGAGGCTCAACCTCATTCTTAAAGCATTTTCCAGCTTTAGTTCTCGGTCGGCTATTGACAAGGAACGTTCTTCTGAATATTAGCTTCTGTTATTCAGGATTTCTGTAGTTGCTCTTCTCATTCTGTTTTTACTTTCTCCTTGATCTTGTTCTAGAGTCCAGAGCATTCTGTGCTCCCATAACAAATGCTTGCATTTAATAGCGACAATAAGAGGTTTTGTTTTATGTTCTTTATGATTAACTTTGGAGCCTGGTTTATGTATTTCTTTTTGAAGTATTGGGGCGTGATATCGAAAGTGCACACTTGGTCTTACTTGCTGCCATCATTTTAGGGCTTGCTTGGCAGGCAAGAAAAGAACTTCACAAAGCAGTAAGGAAAATGTTGGCAGCATCAGCCAGGGTACTGCGAAGCCCCTTTTCTGGTACGTGTAGACACGAGTCCTCATCACTGGTCTGGTACGTGTAGACATGAGTCCTCATCACTGGTCTGGTACGCTTATCACTGGTCTGGAAGTTGTGTGAACAGCCAATCAAAGACTAAAAATGACCACATAAAAGATAGCATTGAGCCGGGCGGTGGTGGCACACGCCTTTAATCCCAGCACTTGGGAGGCAGAGGCAGGCGGATCTCTGTGAGTTCGAGACCAGCTTGGTATAGAAGAGCTAGTTCCAGGACGGCCTCCAAAACAATATAGAGAAACCCTGTCTCAAAAAACCAAAAAAAAAAAAAAAAAAAAAAAAAGGTAGCATTGAATATTAAAAGTATACATGTCATACTTGGATCAAACATTTGGTCATCATCTGCATCTGCATTTAGCTCTCTATTACAAGTTATTGTCTGACATAACAGTGAATATAAAGAGATTTTGGAGCTGGGAAGATGTCTCAATCAGTAAAGTGCTTGCCCTTTATGTGTGAGGATCGTAACCCAGAACCTCCATAAAAAGCCAGTAAGTGAAGTACATGCCTGTGGTCTCAGTGCTTGGGAGGCAGAGACAGGAGGGTCACGGGGCTTTCTGGACAGCAGCCCAGCAGGCTTGGCAAGCTGCTTCGATTCTGATTCGGGGATATTAGATGCATGTAGTGTACACGCAGACACACAGCATGCATGCACCATGCAGGTGTACAGGTGCCGCCTTCACTGTTTGTTTGCCGTGTCTCTTGTCTGTCGTGTTCTTTTTGTAGACTCTTTCAGCACGGTTGACATAGAAGACCATGACTGTGCAGTGTGGCTGCTTTTAAGGAAGAGCCGGGAGGATACTAAAGCTTCGAGGCTGGAGGCTGTGCGGGAAATGTCAGAGGCCCACCACTGGCACGGTAATGCGGACCCGGATCGTGGGTTAGCCCCCTCTTGTTTTCTGCTATAAGAGAGAAGGGGAATGGGGCTGAGGAAGGAAAACGAGTCTGGCAGTCTTGCTATGGAGATACACACACAGTCTCTCTCCCAAACACCTGAGAATAACTCCATGCTAAACCGGAAAACCTGCTGCCCTGGCAGTCCAAGTGCATTTGGTAAGGGCATCTCTCAAACTGATCTGGCAGTCCAAGTGCATTTGGTAAGGGCATCTCTCAAACTGATCTGGCAGTCCAAGTGCATTTGGTAAGGGCATCTCTCAAACTGATCTGGCAGTCCAAGTGCATTTGGTAAGGGCATCTCTCAAACTGATCTGGCAGTCCAAGTGCATTTGGTAAGGGCATCTCTCAAACTGGAGCATGTTCCACCAGAACAAGGTTATACTAGTTCACCGAGAGAAACACCTCATCCTGAGTTACCAGTTTTCATATTTGAACTTCAGATTTTTTTTTTTGGAACTTTTTTATTTTGTTTTTTCAGGACAGGATTTTTGTGTAGCCCTAGCTGTCCTGGAACTCAGGATGTAGACCAGACTGTCCTCAAACTCACAGAGATCCACCTGCCTGTGCCTCCGGAGTGCTAGGATTAAAGGTGTGCACCACCACTATTATTCTGAACTTCAGATTTTTAAAAATTTATTTATTTAATTATGCAATGTTCTGCCTGCATGCCAGAAGAGGTCACAGATCTCATCACAGATGGTTGTGAGCCACCATGTAGTTGCTGGGAATTGAACTCAGGACCTCTGGGAAAGCAGCCAGCGCTCTTAACCGCTGAGCCATCTCTCCAGCCCCTGAACTTTAGGTTTTTAAAAAAATTAAAAAAGTCAGGCTGGGCGGTGGTGGTGCACGCCTTTAATCCCAGCACTCGGGAGGCAGAGGCAGGAGGATCTCTGTGAGTTCGAGGCCGGGCTAGACCGATGGCCTCCAAAACAATACAGAGAAACCCTGTCTCGTAAAAACCAAAAAAACCAAAAAAACAAACAAAAAAAAGTTACTCAGAGCATGACTGGGAGTGTTGAGGAGAATTGTGTGATTGATGCAAACTTAGCCAGTTGGGCATTGAGCTTCCTGGGTGTGTGGTAACTGAGCCGTACTGGGTGTTGAGCTTCCCGGTACTATAGGTGCATCTGAGTTGTGAAAAATACTTCGGAAATTTGGGGCTAGTAAATTGTAGAACAGTTTAAGAATTGGGGTACTCTTGAATAACTTTTTATTTTGTCTTGTGATAACTTCGAGTTAATCTTGATGTTAACGAAAACTGTATTTTCCTAACAGACTACCAGTACAGGATAATTGCTCAAGCCTGTGACCCAAGGACCCTTATTGGTTTGGCACGAAGCAAAGAAAGTGACCGTCGCTTTTTTCTCCCACCCCCTCCTTTGCCATCTTTAAAAGAAGTAAGCAAGCATAGTAGTCTAGGGAGGAAAAGGCTGAATGCCTGTTGTAGCGTGGGGCAAATAAACAGAGCTGGTGCCTGTCTGGGGAGAACGCGTGAACTGGGCGCAGAGCTGAGATCTTAGTTTCCGCGGGGCTGGGACAGAGAGTCTGTTCTGCTAGGTGACTCTACAAGATGTCAGCACCCAAGAGAGGGTGCCTCGTAGTCAGTTTTTTGTTGTTGTTGTTTTTTCAAGATAGGGTTTCTCTGTGTTGTACTGGCTGTTGAGAACTCTCTGTACATCAGGTCAGCTGCCTCTGCCTCCTGAGTGCTGGGATTGTTTTGTTTCAAGGTTTATTTTATTTTTAACTATGTCTGTGTACCTAGATTCAAGTGAGTATGCGCATGTGAATACAAGTGTCTAGGGAGGTCAGAAGGGGGCAACAGATCCCCAGAAGCTGGAGTGACCGGTGGTTGTAAACCACCAATGGGTGCTGGGAACCGAACTTGGGTCCTCTGCAAAAGCTACGCATGCTGTTACCTGTCAAGTCATCTCTCCAGCTGCTTTGTTGTTTACAGACAAGATAGTCCTCATCCCGAGCGCTCTTGACATCTTAGATCAAACAGTGTCCAAGGAGGCTGTTCTGGGTACCTCAGGGTATTTGGCAGTATTCCTGGACCCTGCTTTGGAGATGCAAGGAGCCCCCCAAGTTGTAACAAAGAAAATTGTCTCCAGACATTGCTAAATATGTCTTGGGGCTTAAAAATACTCTTGGTGGGGCAGGAGAGATGGCTCAGTGGTTAAGATCACTGACTGAGTTCAATTCCCAGCACCCACATGGCGGCTCACAGTTGCCTGTCACTCCAGTTTGAGGGGATTCAATACCCTTACAGAGACATACATGCAGGCAAAATACCAATGCACATAACAAAATCTTTAAAAAAAAAAATGCCCCTGGTGAGAACCATGGCCAGAAGCATGCTGAACTGCAGGCATCTTCAGCACTTTCCTTAGGTAAGAAAACAAAACTGAAACTTTGATGTAAACAGTAATTTGAAAAATAGAAAAGTGAATATATAATTATCACAAAAATGAAATCTTAACAAACTCCAGGCTTAATGATATCTTTAATTATTAAGGGTATAACTCATTTTGAGTCAAGATATCAAGAAGTCCCTAAGGTAAAAATTGAGTTACAATTTGTAACAGTTCCTTTTTCTGCTTGTTTATTTATTTTTTTTAAAAGATTTATTTATTTATTACATATACAGTGTTTTGTCTATATGCCAGAAGAGCACACCAGACTGAATTATAGGTGTTTGTGAGCCACCATGTGGTTGCTGGGAATTGAACTCAGAAACCCTGGAAGAGCAGTCAGTGCTCTTAACATCTGAGCCATCTCTCCAGCCCCCTGCTTGTTTATTTTTAAGGTTTTATTTTGTAGGTATGTGTGGGGCCTGCATGTATGTACATACACTACATGCATGCTAGGTGTCCATAGAGGCAGAAGAGGGCACCCAGGCTCCTGACATGGAGTAGCAGGTGGTTGTGAGCCATCGTGTGGGTGCCGGAACCAGACCCATATCCTCTGCAAAAGTAGCTAGTGTTCTGAATTATTAAGACGTCATTCCAGCCCTTGAAATAGGTCTTTAACTGTGGCAGCAGGCATGTGAGTGTAGAACCCGAACGAATGAGTGTGTGCCTCCGCCTTCGTGGCTGAGTACTCTCCAGATCGCAAGCACTGTCCATCCTGTTCTTACTGTCTTGTCTCTGACTCTCCGGGTGTTCTCTTTGGTACACTCGGTTGTTGGGCTAGTGTCTGAAGACTATGTCTTTGCCTTTTACTTCAGGATTCCTCCACTGAAGAGGAACTCAGGCGTTTGCTGGCTTCTCTACCTCAGACTGAGCTCGATGAGTGTCTCCAGTATTTTACATCCTTGGCTCTCAGTGAGAGCAGCCAAAGCCTGGCCGCGCAGAAGGTTGGTTTCTATCTTTTTCAGCAAATGGTTTGAGCACTCACCCTTCTCTAAGACACTATGCTGGGGCTATCGTTAGGAACCTCAGTTCGATTGACCAGCTGTGGACTCTTTGCTGTGCACTGGGCTGCGTGTTGTTGGGAATCACAGAATGATAAACATAGACGTGTATAAGAAAGTTTTGGGCTACAGGGATCCTTAGCTTGTGAGCTCGTTTATTGTGTTGTAGGCTCAACCTCTGGTGTTGCACACTTAGTGTCCAGAGTCAGGACTGGGGCACAGCTCAGTGACAGCGCCGGCCAAGCGTGCTCCAGGGTTAGGGTTTGATTCTCAGCATTTGAGTTGATACATCTAGGCCTGTGTTCTAACGTGAATCTAGATTTGATTATCCAGCCTCCTCTCCTTGGAGCATAGCAAGAATCTTGAATTTAGCCGATCAAACCTGCCTTCCCCTGATACAGCCCTTACCTCTTGTCTTTATTTCGGTTGCTTAACTTGCAGCCTAGTGATCGTGCTCCTGCTCAGTCTTCATGTATACAGCTGCCGGCACTGCTGGCCATTGCCGTGGGCACACACTGAGTCTGTTCTACAGCCACCTGCTCTCACGAGTCTTCTCCACGGTGTTGGCTTCTGCTGCTTCTTTTACTTCCTCAGTGGTTTTAAAATCTCTTCCGGATTCTTGTATCTGTTCCCTTTTAGGGTGTTGATTCTGCTTGTGCTGTTTTTTAGCTGGTGATGGTGCCTTTCCTTGGTTGTGGCTTTGGACTGCATGCAGCCTCACTCTGTATGAACTGTTTCTAGTGAGCTCCAAGCGCTGTGGATGTTAGATTTGTCCCCACACAGCAGGGTCTTTTCTCTCTCCTTGAAGGTCTCTTGGTGTCTTCCCTCTTGAAGGAAGGAATTCTATGGACCAGCACAAAAGACTGTGTGTGTCAGGAATGGGCAGAGGCAGTCATAACACAGGGGGCTGGCTCTGTGTTGTGGGTTTTAAAGAAGTTTTTATGATTCATAAGGTTAGTGGCATATTCATGGTATAAGGCGACCCTTCCCTTCTACATCATGGTGACAAGCTCTCCCCTTTATGGAGTGTATTCCCATGGTCCTCTAGAAAAGCGTATAAAGAGGAGGGATGCAGTCCCTTTGTTAGTGCACATGTGTGGGCAGATGCCATGGTGCCTGTCTGTAGCTTTAAGAACATTTAACCACAGCTGGGCTTTGTGAACATCAGGAGCACAGCTGCTAAGAAACAGCTGTCACGTGACTGCCTCATACCCAGACCCTTTGAGACTGCTCAAGGACCCTGATGGATCTGAGTCTGCTGGGTAAGACATTTTGTTAGTTTTAAGTTGGGGTTTCTCACCGAAGGCTGGGGCCAGGGCTTTACCCGAAGCAGAATGCAGAGTGGAGGCTGCCTGTGGGCTTGGTTCCCTTCTTCCACTCCTCACGGCAGTTTCTCCCATCGCCTCTTAGACGACATTCCAAGTCCTTGCTTTCGATGGAAGTCTCAGCTGTAGCCCCCAAGAAACGCCTAAGAAGGCAGTCTACACTGAACCTCCTAGGCTCTATGTTGTCTCCAGTTCTAGCACCCAGGGTTTCTCGTCATTTCTTTTTCCCCCTTAGAGCTTGTGTGTGTCTAACAACATTTGAAACATTTTAGACTTTTTCCTAGATGCCTGAGCTTTTAGCTCATCTTGTCAGTGTAGCCAGAGTGATGTTACAAACCTTAGTAAGAACTGCCTTGTCCTGCTTAAAACTGCCCAGAGACTTCCTCTACATGTTAAAGGAAGCCCTGTATGGTCTCTGTGGAAGGCATGCATGGACTGTTTACTAACATGGTTGCCTTCAGGTCGGAAGCGAGGGTAGCAGAGTAGACAGTTGCAGGATGCAAAAAGCCTGTCCAGTGGCCAAAGGCATGAAAGCTGATGGAGTTCTTTACACAGGTCAGAGGGCAAAGACCGGCTTGCAGCTGTCAGCACCACTCTGGATCCTGGTCACAGTACTTAGTATCTAGTAGTACTTGCGACGCTTCGTTTTCTGATTGAACATGTGTGTGTGTGGGTGCGTGCGTGCGTGCGTGCGTGCGTGCGTGTGTGTGTGTGTGTGTGTGTGTGTGTGTGTGTGTGTGTGTGTACAGGGGTCAGCATCAGGGATCTCTGGCTAGTTCTTTGCACCTTAGTTTTTGAGACAGAGTGTCTTGTTGAATCTGCAGCTTGCCAGTTCAGCTAGATTGGTTAGCCAGCGAACTGCTGGGAACTGGAGTGTGCTCTTCCTCCCAGACCCAGAGTTGAGGTAACAGATCTGCACTCCCTACCTGATTTTGTGGGTGCTGGGGGTCTGAACTTGGTTCCTCGTGCTTGTACACAATCGCTTTACCCACGGAGCTGTCTCCCCAACCCCCTAAGTACACTTACTCTCTCACGTGAGTTTCACTTTCAACTGGGAAGAATTAAAGACCACCATGTTTTTAATATTTTTGTTTGGTAATGTCTTTCCATGAAAATTTTTTTTATTATTAGGTTTTTAGTTGACTTCACTACCCTAATCTGTATGAATTAGTAACTGCTGAAGGAAATGACGTCAGAACACTCTGACCAGTGGACAAAGAATTGACTTTGCCAGGAGAGGTCAGAAGTAAAGAGGAGAAAGGATGTTAAAATTGTCCTGGGAATTGCCTGATGTGTTCTCTATTCTAGAAAGCAGTAGAAGTTTGCATAACATTCCCTTTAAGTTTCCAGAGTATCTTGAGGCATTTACTTATTTGAAATTCCTAATCTGAATATGTCACACACTTGCATGTTTGAAATCGCTAACTTGTATCTATTACACAGATGTAAATACTTTGTCTTTTTTTTTTTTTTTTTTTTTTTGGTTTTTCGAGACAGGGTTTCTCTGTGGCTTTGGAGGCTGTCCTGGAACTCACTTTGTAGACCAGGGTGGCCTCTAACTCACAGAGACCCGCCTGCCTCTGCCTCCCGAGTGCTGGGATTAAAGGCGTGCGCCACCAACGCCCGGCGTAAATACTTTGTCTTAACACCAGGGAGGACTCTGGTGCTTTGGAGGAAATGGACTTCCATATGCCGAAAGCTTTGGTGAAGTTCCCTCAGCCACAGTGGAGATGTTCTGCCTAGAAGCTATAGTAAAGCATTCAGAGGTAACTTGCATTCCAAAATATGGCTCTCCATATTTTGTGAGAGGGGGGAAATGAGGAGGAGTAAGCAGTGAATATGATCAAAATACATTGTATGCAGGTATGAAATTCTCAGGGTTACTAAAGATACTCTCCTTTTAACATTCCACTGTTAACTGTTAGAATTAATAAGAATGACTTAGCACCAGTACATGACTTTCAAAAAGGTTTTATTGTATTAATTTTGTGTGTGGATGTTTTGTCTGTGTACTGCATGCGTGCCTGATGTTCTCGGAGGCCAGCAAAGGGCCTTGGATCCCCTGGAACTGGAGTTATAATGATGAACCACCATGCAGGTGCTGGGAATTGAACCTGGGTCCTCTGTAGGAACAGCAGCCAGTGCTCTTAGCCACTGGGCCATCTCTCTAGTGCCCTGTTCCATGTTTTAAACAACTCTTAATCGCACATGAAGGAGGCAGCCCCTGCTCTAGCGTGACATTTGTCTTTGATTTGTGCTGCTTCTCCCAGATCGCTGTACACGTAGTGTCAGATAGTTAATTTCCATAAGGTATCAGTCAGAGAAGAAAGGGAAATATCAGATTGCTGTGCAGCTAAGTTATCAGTACTAGTAATTTCTAGGCATTTTGGCGTTGTGGTAATTGCAGTTTGCTTATTTATTAGACAGGGTTTTGCTATGTATCCCTGTGTAGCTGTATGCTAGCCTGCCCAGCTATAGTTGGATTTAAGAGAAGGGGGGGTGCAAAAAGCCTAGTGGTACCCACAAGTGAAGTATGACATCACCTGGGGAACATGCCAGGCACAGTGTCCAGTTGCCGATGATGTCTGAACTAAGCAGATATGGTGTGGATGCCAGAATTTGCATTTGCCACCCAAATGGCAGCGTAGTGTAAAGGACCCGCCCTCATCTGCAGAAGCACCGTCCTCCAGGTTCTGAGCTTGCCACTGTGACCTGATGGACCTGATGGGAACCGTGGCTGTAGCTAATCACCTTTGATTCCCACCTGTGGAGTGGAAACCAGGAGGGCGTAAGAGGGGCTGCAGCCCTGCAGCGCAGGGCAGGCAGGGTGTGGGAACTCACCCTTGAGGCGTGAGTGGTGCAGTGTAACGGGAGCTCTGTTAACTTGTGCTAGATCCCCTCACACTGTGACCACATTGAAGCAGGCGGGGGCTTGCAGCTGCTGCAGAGGCTCTTCCGGCTTCACAAGGACTGCCCCACAGTCCAGAGAAGCATCATGAGGATCATTGGAAACATGGCCTTGAACGAGCGTCTTCACCCTGCGATTGTCCGCTCAGGTAATAGCCTTGTGTGCATGTTCTCCAGTACCTTAGCTCATGCTACATCCATTCTCCAACAGACTCAACACTCTTGGGGTTTTCTTGTTCCACACTGAGGGCTTAGCACAGAGAGCCATCATGGCGAGCACACTTTGGCATGAAGATTGTTGAAATTGTTGATGTGATTTAGTTAACCAGGAGGCAGACAGAAAACAGACCCATTGTAGAACTGATTCATTTCCTCTGCAACCTACGAGCCACCTGTGAGGAGACACACACCTGCCATCCTCCCTGCTCACCCTCTTCCCCTTCCCTCCCTTTTAGCAATATGAGCACACAGATTACTCTTTCAGATGTTTTTGAAGTTTATAATTTATTACTGTACTTACTAAACCAATGCTAAATTGTCTCATCTTTGGCTAGGGGGGCCCAGAAAACTGTCATATCATACATATGATGTATTGTGTGTGTGTGGTGTGTGTGTCTGTGTGAGTGTGTGTGGTGTGCGTGTGTTTGTACACTTCTGTATTAGTTACTTTTCTGTTGCTGCCATAAAACATCATGACCAAGGCACCTTAAGGAAGAAAGTTTATCTGTGTGGTTCCAGAGGGATGAGAGTCCAGCGTGGCAGGAAGGCATGGCAGAGGAGAAGGAAGCTGAGAGCTCACACCCTCAACCGTAAGCATGAAGCAGGGAGCATGAACTGATGTGGAATGAGACTGTGAACACCCAAAGCCCGTCCCCAGGGACATGCATTTCAACAAGGACACATGTTCTAAATATCCGCAGACTGAACCACCAACTGTTCAAATAT
Organism: Mesocricetus auratus; assembly: GCF_017639785.1. Classification (NCBI taxonomy): domain Eukaryota; kingdom Metazoa; phylum Chordata; class Mammalia; order Rodentia; family Cricetidae; genus Mesocricetus; species Mesocricetus auratus. The sequence continues at coordinate 42,988,580 of NW_024429199.1, read as the reverse complement.
GTGAGCCTGTGGGGGACATTCATTCAAACCTTTATAACATACATACATATGTACACACACATTCGTGCATGCATGCATACATACATACATGTTGTACTGGTTGGTTTTGCATATTAACTTGACACAAGTTAGAGTCATCAGGGAGGAAGGAGCCTCAGCTGAGGAAATGCCTCCACGAGATCCAGCTGTGAGGCATTTTCTCGATTAGTGATCAATGGGGGAGGGCCCAGCCCATCATGAGTAGTGTCATCGCTGGGCTGATGGTCCTGGGTTCCATAAGAACGCAGGCTGAGCAAGCCAGGGGAAGCAGCATCCTCAGTGGCTTCTGTATCAGCTCCCGCCTCCAGGTTCCTGCCCTGCTTGAGTTCCTGTCCTGACTCCCTTCAGTGATAGACTATGAATCTGGACGGGTAAGGCAAATAAGCCCGCCCGTTCCTCCCTAACTTGCTTTTGGGTCATGGTGTTTTGGAAGCAATAGAAATCCTAACCAGACACATACACATACATAGACATATATTCATATATATATGAGAGTATGCAGATACATGCTCATATACCTTTGTATGCTCATTCTTGTACACACGCATATTAGAAACTATGAATCGACCCTTAGGTAGTCTTTAGATCAGCAGATGTTGTTATTGTCATTTTTGTTTCTAAGATGGGGTCTCACTCTAGCCCTGCCTGAGACTAAAGGCGTGCATGAGTATTTTGGCCGTATGTAAGTCTGCACTACATGCGTGCTTCATGCTATGGAAGCCGGGAGATGGTGCCGGATCCACTGGAACTGGAATTACACACAGTTGTGAACTAACTTGGGGGTGCTGGGAATTGAACCTGGGTCAACTCCCACATCAGCAGATTTTAATTTTAATGAAATCAAATTCAGAAACCAGAAAATTTCCTGAGAAGCATGAAGCGGCCCGAATATTCACCTTTTAGAACTAAATATGACTCTGTCACATCTGTGAGATTTTACAACTCTTGGAAAGTATCACAGCTATTCTTTATTTTTCCTTCCTCTTTCATATTGAGTCATTTCCTCTTTCTCCTTCCCTACCTCCAGGCTGGCCTTGAACTCACTGTGTAGCTGAGGACGACCCTGAACCCTGATATCCTGCCTTCCCCCACTGAGAGCTGGACTCACAACCATGTGACACCACTTTTTTTTTAATAACTTTTTTTTTTTTTTGGTTTTTCGAGACAGGGTTTCTCTGTATTGTTTTGGAGGCTGTCCTTGAACTCGCTCTGTAGACCAGGCTGGCCTCTAACTCACAGAGATTCTCCTGCCTCTGCCTCCCGAGTGCTGGGATTAAAGTCGTGCACCACCAACACCCAGCCTAGCCTTTTTTTTAAAAATAGCTTTTGTTTGGTTTTGGTTTTTTGAGACAGGGTTCTTTGTGTTATAGCCCTGGCTGTCCTGAAACTCACTCTGTAGACCAGACTGGCCTTGAACTCAGAGATCCCTTGTCTCTGCCTCCCAAGTGCTGGGATCAAAGGTGTGTACCATCACGCCTGACTTTTTTTTTTCTCAAAACTATTTATTAATTTTATTTTATTTGCATTGGTATAGAAGGTGTCAGATCCCCTGAAACCAGAGTTACAGACAGTTGTGAGCTGCATATGGGTGCTGGGAATTGAACCCCGGTCCTCTGGATGAGCAGCCAGTGCTCTTAACCTCTGAGCCATCTCTTCAGCCCCCCACGCCTGACTTTTTAAGTAGAAATTTTTATCACGCATTTGAGCCTTGCTTGTTGTGTGAGCTGTAGTAAGATTTTTAATTTGTGTATTGAGAAGCAGACCCAGGTGACAGCTGTTAGCGTCATCCTGCAGCTCTCTGTTGCAGATGTGTTGAGGAGCCATGACGCTGGGAGGGCATCCCACTAACAACGTGTTACTGTATTCTTGAAAACCGCCAGAATCGATTGAGTGTTCTCACAACCAGAAGTGGTGTGTGCAGAGACGCACACTGAACACGTTGCAGAACAACAGAGTGGGCTGGTGAGGTGACTCAGTAGGTTAGGATACTTGCTGCCTAGCCTCACAGAACCCACATGGCTGAAGGACAGAACTGAATCCACAGATTGTCCCACAACTTCACATGCATGCACACAAAGTACAAATCACACTGCACACCATCACACACACGCGCGCACACACACACACGTTATTTGACACTGCACACCATCACACACGCGCACACACACACGTTATTTGTAACGTAAAATAAAAAGTATACAATGGAGCTGGAGAGATGATTCAAGCATTATAGGCCAAGGCTCATGACCAAAGAAGACAAAAAAAGAGATAGTTGAGAGAAGAAATGAACAATTCAAAGAAAAAAACTTTTTGTTGCTATCAGACTACTCTGAAACCTGTGTTATGGCAGCAGGCGTTAATTTGCTCATTAACTGAAGTTTGGACCACATTCCGAGGGAAGGGGTGCCCCTGCTCCACAGGGCAGTCCAGCGGCGGGGTGGAGGGGACACGAGAGAGCGAGTTCCTCATACATGTCAGGTGCTGATGGGTACAGCTGGGCTGGAAGATGGTCAGAGCTGTGAAATACCTTCACTGAGGTTTCATAGCACATAAGGGGACAGAAATTTGACTCCAAATGTCTCTTCAAGGCCCATATTGTGCTAGAAGTCGTGTGTGTATATGTGTGTCTGTATGCGTGTGATATACAAGCAGGCACTTGTTCATACTTGAAGTCGTGTGTGTATGAGTGTCTGTGTACGTGTGATATACAAGCAGACACTTGTTCATACTTGAAGTCGTGTGTATGTGTGTGTATATGTGTGATATACAAGCAGGCACTTGTTCATACTTGAAGTCATGTGTATGTGTGTCTGTGTACATGTGATATACAAGCAGGCACTTGTTCATACTTGAAGTCATGTGTGTATGTGTATGTGTGTATGCGTGTGATATACAAGCAGGCACTTGTTTATACTTGAAGTCATGTGTGTATGTGTGTGTGTATGCGTGTGATATACAAGCAGGCACTTGTTTATACTTGAAGTCATGTGTGTATGTGTGTCTGTATGCGTGTGATATACAAGCAGACACTTGTTCATACTTGAAGTCGTGTGTATGTGTGTCTGTGTACGTGTGATATATAAGCAGGCACTTGTTCATACTTGAAGTCATGTGTGTATGTGTGTGTGTATACGTGTGATATACAAGCAAGCACTTGTTCATACTTGAAGTCGTGTGTGTATGTGTGTGTGTATACGTGTGATATACAAGCAAGCACTTGTTCATACTTGAAGTCGTGTGTGTATGTGTGTCTGTGTACGTGTGATATACAAGCAGACACTTGTTTATACTTGAAGTCATGTGTGTATGTGTGTGTGTATACGTGTGATATACAAGCAGGCACTTGTTCATACTTGAAGTCATGTGTATGTGTGTCTGTGTACATGTAATATACAAGCAGGCACTTGTTCATACTTGAAGTCATGTGTGTATGTGTGTGTGTGTGCATGTGATATACAAGCAGGCACTTGTTCATAGTTGAAGTCATGTGTGTATGTGTGTGTGTATGCGTGCGATATACAAGCAGGCACTTGTTCATACTTGAAGTCATGTGTGTATGTGTGTGTGTATGCGTGTGATATACAAGCAGACACTTGTTTATACTTGAAGTCATGTGTGTATGTGTGTCTGTATGCGTGTGATATACAAGCAGACACTTGTTCATACTTGAAGTCGTGTGTATGTGTGTCTGTGTACATGTGATATATAAGCAGGCACTTGTTCATACTTGAAGTCATGTGTGTATGTGTGTGTGTATACGTGTGATATACAAGCAAGCACTTGTTCATACTTGAAGTCGTGTGTGTATGTGTGTCTGTGTACGTGTGATATACAAGCAGGCACTTGTTCATACTTGAAGTCGTGTGTGTATGTGTGTCTGTGTACATGTGATGTACAAGCAGGCACTTGTTCATACTTGAAGTCGTGTGTATGTGTGTGTGTATACGTGTGATATACAAGCAGGCACTTGTTCATACTTGAGAAGACAGATACAGCAGAGCTGCCTTTCCCAGCAGCCTCTTCCACTCACCTGTCTCCTGAGAGGCGATGGCCCCTGATGAATTAATTGCATGTCCTGTGTCTTTCCGGACCTTTGTGTGCTTGCTTGTGTGTATATGTGCATGCACGTACTTCATACATGTGCTTAGGATGTCTGTTCTTTTCCCCAGGCTGGGTTTCTATGTTGGCAGACGTTTTGAAATCCTACCACATTATGGAGGCTTCCCATGCTGCCAGAGCCCTGGCGAATCTAGACCGAGAGACTGTGTGTGAGAAATACGAGGATGGGGTGTATGTACTCCATCCCCAGTGCCGAACAAGGTGAGCATCGCATGGCCTAAATGATCGCTTTCCAAACTGGAAAGTGGTTTCATTTTCAATTGAAAGAGAGGGAAAGACCTCCAAAGAGAGATCCAAGAAAACGACTCACAGCACCCATCTCTGTAGGCTAGCTATCCCCTTCTGTTTCCTGGTTCCAGCTAGTGGTGTGCCCAGGACTAGGGAAGAGCTGTGGAAGGAAACAGCCACCGAGTTGTTGCAGCCCGGACCCTTCCCTGAGCTAGATGAGGAAGAATGGAGAGCCCGGGGCAGACCCCCTGAGGGGCCTGCTTGCCCACATTCTTCCTTCACCCCTGGCATTCTTAAGTCAATCTGGGGATGTACGATATTTCTTTGAACCGAACTCCACGTCTCTCTTCACAGGAAATTAAAAATAGTCGGCTCCTCCGTCCCCACCAGCTCCTTCAGTCTGACTGCAAGAGGTGCTGACAGGAGACAGTGGCAGGGCCCCTGCCTCTGCCCCACAACCGTCAGAGCCCTGCTCCCATGCCCAGTCTGGGGGGGGGCTGCCTCACAAGACCCTTTTCTGAGGGAGCAGGGTCCCAGCGTCCCAGGGTCAGTGCTTTGTGCCGGGGGAGCCAGGATGAGCAGTCACGCACATCATGGGAGATCTGACATTCAGAGGCTCAGGGTCACTGTTGAAGGTTGCTGTTGAGCTGTTATCACTAGGATCCGGGGTCCCCTTCCAAAGCAATACAGAGAAACCCTGTCTCGAAAAAACCAAAAGAACAAAACAAACGAACAAAATTTTCTTTTTGCAGGGGATTTATTGGTTCATTCTAACAGGCAAATAAAATGTTAGGATGATCAGTGCAATCCTAGCTCCCACACCAAAAAGAGGAAGAGGGTTATTAGTTAAGTGTGAGTGTCCATGGCTCAGGCTTCAGATTGTTTGGAACAACATGTTCCAAAGTCAATTTCTTTTTTTTTTTTTTTTTTTGGCTTTTCGAGACAGGGTTTCTCTGTGGCTTTGGAGGCTGTCCTGGAACTAGCTCTTATAGACCAGGCTGGCCTCGAACTCACAGAGATCCGCCTGCCTCTGCTTCCCAAGTGCTGGGATTAAAGGCATGCCAGACAAAGTCAACTTCTTATCATCACAAAAGAAGAAAGTCATGAGTAAATACATTTACCAAATACTCTGGTGGGAGGAGCATCAGGTAGGCGGGGAACAGAAAAGCAGGGAAAACTCCAGAACAGGTTTACCCATCACCTGGTGACATTTTAGCTTTTGTTTGGTGGAAACATTAGGGCCTGTTCGGAGGCATTTGAGGAAAATCAAATCATTAGGTTTTTCCTCACACTTTAAAAACATTGTTTCTGGCCGGGCGTTGGTGGCGCACGCCTTTAATCCCAGCACTCGGGAGGCAGAGGCAGGCGGATCTCTGTGAGTTCAAGACCATCCTGGTCTACAGAGTGAGTTCCAGGACAGCCTCCAAAGCAATACAGAAAAACCCTGCCTCGATAAAACCAAACCAAAGCAACCAAACAAACAAAAACCCCATTATTTCTGTAAAAAAACAAAACAATAAAAATCCATGTTTTTAAAAGTCTTCATATAAAACAGAAAAAGGAAAGCCAAAGATGAGCCCCCTAGTGGTGTAAGGGGGAAGTTTGGTCCCTATTTAGTGTTTTTATGTGGGAAAGAGGAGAAAAAGCCCAGCAAAGACAACAGTGAGGCTGATAGTTTTAAAGGTTAAGGGTAACACAGGAGCTGGGTTTGAATTTTACTTAGGATTTTTACCTCTGCCTAGGACTTTTAGTGTACATACACACATACACACGCCTACCTTGGACTGTCTAATGGTTCCCATTTTTTTCAATTAGTGTAATTATTAAATTACATTAATTGTACTGGCGTACAGAGTAACAGTTCTCTCTTTCTTGCACTTCTGGCTCCTGTCTCAGTCTTTATTCCTCTTCCTGAACATGGCCTACGCTAGTTGGCGGGCTTGAGTTTGAGTCGGATTTGCACAGGCTTGCAGCTGCAGCTCCCTTTCGGCTCCCCCGAAGGCTGAGTCATCCCACGATGACTCAGGTTTGCTCTGCCAGCTGTGAAACTGTGAGGGAGGTGGTCAAGGTGCTGGGTGCCACCCCATGTGTGTCTTTCTGGCTGAGTCAGCAAGTTTCCTTCCAACTCTGGAATGAGGCGTGTTGCCTTGGGTTTCGCCATGAGGTCACTTCAGGTCCTGGGGAGGTCCCCCTGACATTTCTCATGTACAGTGGCCTTGCCATCATATGAGCATATGTTGTCTGATTTCTCAAAGACCTTCATTGGTCTGTGGAATGTTTCCATAGACTTATTTAGAGGGTAACCTCGTGGTAGTGTGGCTCCCATCCTGGACCATGGAATTCATTACAGGCGCTGTGGTGGTCTGCCTGGCTAAGTGTGTCTTTTCACTGAGGGAGCAATGGCAGTGCTGTGCCTGAGTCACAGTTCCCAGGATTCCTCAGCAGCCCTGTGTTGATGAAGTTTCTCCTTTGCGTTGTGTCAGCCTGCCGAAGCCTCCGCAGAGAATGCCGTGTGGCTTGCCACAGGAGTAATGCATTTATTGTGCTTCTCTTTCAAACTCTCTTCCCTCCCAGCCAGCCCATTAAAGCCGATGTCCTTTTTATCCATGGCCTTATGGGGGCAGCGTTTAAAACCTGGCGCCAGCACGACAGTGAGCGGGTTCTGACGGAGAGTGCTGAGGTGGATGAGAACAGGTACACCACGTGCTGGCCCAAGGTAAGGAGCCATAGCTGCGACTGTCGCCACGCTAATGCACAGTGGCGTGCCGCACTGTGCCGTAGTCCTTGTCTTGTGCCGCTGCTGTTCTTTCCCTGGGAGACACCTGTAGGACATTACATCGTCAGCTGGGCTGGTGACTCTGCATGTGTATTTTGTTTGGGGTGTGTGTATTCTGCGACTCTGGAATAATGCTCAATGAGTGATAAAATAGGATAAGAGTGCAATCATGCGTTTTGATTCATCATTTAAAAGAACACAGCCATATTTCCTTGTACTAGCCAATTTTATGCGCTTACTAGCCAATTTTATGCGCTTATTAATTATAGAGTTAGAACAACTGGATGATATAATTCTCCTTTGCAGTTCCTTGATATTTTCTTCTCCAAAGAGCCACAACCCCAGAATGAATTCATGGGACGCGATGAGTTTGAAGTCCGTTCAGGGGAGTCTGTGTGAATCGTGTTCAGGGCTTTGTTCCCCTCCTGCTTCCTCCAGAAAGAATAGCGTGTTCTTCTCTCCGTTGCTGCTGAAGTCTGCATTGACAGCCTCCAGCTCCCAGAGACAACACAGTTAGCATTAGCTTCCAGTCCTCAGACCTCAGGGTATTCCAGCAGAAAATGCAGTCTGTTCTGACATAACAGCTTTATACTAAGAGCTAAAAGCCTCCAAACAAGTCTTGATTTTGGCAATTGCAGAGTAAAATCGACAATGTTCTCATACCTTCATTTGCCTTTGTTACAAATATTGATGGCATTCTGTGGCCAGAGCTGTAAAGAGACAGAATAGTTTTCTCAGCATCCTAGCCTCCGGTATATCCCAGCAGCCTCTGTAGTGTCTGTTGCAGCCATATGCTCACGAGCCTTTTGTTTTACCTAGACGTGGCTAGCCAAAGACTGTCCTGCGCTGCGCATTATATCTGTGGAGTATGACACCAGCCTCAGCGACTGGCGAGCAAGGTGCCCCATGGAGAGGTAACATTGGAGGGCACACTGGATGGGAGCAGGGGTAGGGCTCACGCCACAGTGGATCTTCTAAGTGTTGGGGATTGAGCTCAGGTCTGTGCATGTTCGGCAAATGCTCCAATCCGCCACCATTGTCGTCTTCCTTTTAGAAGGCGTTAGCTTATAGTAATAAGTAGTAGTCGTTTAGATTCCACCTGTCTTTGGCTCCTGATAAGGCTCACGTAACTCTGAAATAGGAAAGGACCATGGATCTCTGTCAAAGCCTTCACTTCTGCAGGTAAAACTGGTAGTTGCTTGTGTGTTCACAGTCCTCCTGGCTGAGGGAAGCGTAAGGAAAACGGTACCTAGCAGTTTTGACGTGGGTCCCTTTTGTCTTAAGCAGCAGTGCCTTCCTGAGTTCCAGGACATAGATAGCCAAATCCCAGCCTTGGCTCACTGTGCAGTGTAGCAGGTCATCCGGTGTCTGTGACGCTTTGTCACAGAACTGGTCTGGTTAGTGACTCAGCATGGTGCTGATGAGGATCCCACATGGGTGCCCCAGAAGGATGCCAACAGAGGGACACCCAGCCCCAAAGCAGCACTGGGGAACCTTTGTTCTCAAAAAAAGGGTGTTACAGTTGAAGAGCGTGAAACTAGCAAGCTTTATGATAAGCTGTGAAGTTAAGTTCCCTTTTGGTGTGAAATCACTCTTTTTGAACTCTGGTGACCATTTCCTAGTATTTAATGCATAAATCCAATGGTGACAGCTTGACATCCATAGCATAAACAAAGTAGGAATAAACTCAATCAAGTCTCTGGGACATTTTGTTGTCAGGGGATGGATGAAGAGAGATCCCCCACCCCCATACCTAAGTGCACAGGGCAACCGGGACGAGACCCATGTTCAACCTGTAAAACTTGCCAGAGCCATTTGATATTCGGATAATGTGTGCTTAGTGTGAGTGGCCTGTTTTGGGCTTAGAGAGTTCTAACTATGTGAGTGTTGATAAGTTTCAGATAGAGAACGAAAGTGGCACAGCCTACACTCCAGAGTGAGAGCCAGTAGTGTTGAACAAGCAAACGTTCTTGTCTTCAAAAGTTAGGTGGCAAGATTTGGGGGATGGATACCTCCCGTCATGCTTGCTGTTTTCGTTTTGTTCAGAAAGTCCATTGCATTCAGAAGCAACGAACTTCTTAGCAAGCTCAGAGCTGCTGGTGTTGGGGATAGGCCAGTGATTTGGATATCACATAGCATGGGAGGTAAGGATGGTTTCATCTTCATAGGGTGACCATCATGAGGTGGTTGTCAAGGTTACGGCCAACTGAAAGTTCCGCATCTGTCCGTCTTACTTAACTAGTCTCCCCAGCCCAAGTTAATGTTTTAGCTAAGCGTTTTAAAGTTGCTACTCTCCTTCCATGCTAATAGCAAACTGGGTGGGGGGGCACGGGTTGGTGACTTGGTGGTTTCGGGTGGTCATTATGAGTCAGCCTCACACTGCAGACTGTTGACCAGTCAGACTCAGTTAAGCAGGTGCTCCCGGAGGCTTCCCTTTCCTCCTGGCTGTGCTCTTCTGCATTGCCAACTCTACCGTTGCACGTGTGCTTCTAGTCCCGGGTGCCTGTGCTGCTCAGGCGTGCTCACCGTTGTTCTGTGCCTGGCTGCTGTGCTTGGGACCTGCCCTCACTTCCTCTGCACACCCCACTTCTCCTGCCCCCCCAAACCAGCTCTCAGCTTTCTCCATATGCCCAGCCCTGGCTTTTTGCCGGAAAAGGTGCATCTAAACATAACCCTTCTGCTTCTCAAACGTCCAGTCACCGTCCGGTGTCTCTGCATTATCTGGTTAGGTGCTCATGGGTGCCTTTGCCATCGCTGCTGGTTCTCCTTGGCAGGATCTGTAACTTGGCACTCAGTACTCTCCCAGTGCTGGGCTTCAGTGGCCGGCACCCTGCAGGCCTGACTCTCCTCACTGAGGCAGTGGGATCTGAGAGAGAAAGGTCTGTGCCACAGAGCAGTCTGCGGACTGGTTGTAGACTCATATTCCTAATTCTATGTAGTGTCATTATAGTAAAGGTTTTTATAGAAATTATTGAAATTTTAGATTTTGTCTTGTTGGCTTATTGTGTTGTAACAGAGGGAAGGAAACCATGGACTCTTTTTCTCTATGATTAGGTCTTCTTGTCAAAAAGATGCTGTTGGAAGCCTCTAGGAACCCAGAACTGAGCACTATTATAAACAACACCAGAGGAATGATTTTTTATAGTGTCCCACACCATGGATCACGTTTGGCTGAATACTCGGTTAACATTCGCTATCTTCTCTTTCCTTCTTTGGAAGTCAAAGAACTCAGCAAGGGTAAGGCTCTATGTTGTGAAGGGAAAGAGGGAGAAAATAATTTCGTCCTTAAAATTCCATCTTGTTTTGAATTTGCATATAACTTTTAGCTTGGCTTGGTTTTTGATACCTCTTTTTGGTTTTAACCAACTATCTACTCGAGTATAGCCATAATTTTTATGTTGTCTCCAACTATTCAAACAGACAAATTATGACTTTTTCTTCCAAGCTAGTAAACTGCCTTTTCCATGAATTGGAGAACTATGCACTATCAGAATACACATAAACTTTTGAGACAACCTGTAATAGAGCAATGTGTATTTGTCATCAACACATGGGTTCTAGCCTAACATGTGATTTATTCTAGAGAACACTGTGCACGAAGATGTGTATTCTACCGCTTTGGAGAGAACGTCCTAAGAATCCACGTTAGGCCCGGTTACTGTGTGTCATGTTTTGGCTTCTTTGGATGACCAACTGTAGCATAGTGGAAAGTAGGGTCTGGATGTCTCCAACTGTCTCTGCATGTTGGCTGCATGCATACATAGGATCAGTTCAGGAAGAACATGTAATAACTATCTGTATATAGCCTTGCCTTTTGACTGTTTCTAATTTTAAGCATGTTTTGTCTGACAAGAGTATAATTATCCCTATAGATGATTAAAGTGCATTTCTTTTTCTTTTTTTTTCCGGTTTTTCGAGACAGGGTTTCTCTGTATTGTTTTGGAGCCTGTTCTGGAACTCGCTTGGTAGATCAGACTGGTTTCGAACTCACAGTGATCCTCCTGCCTCTAGGATTAAAGGCGTGCGCCACCAATGCCCGGCTTAAAGTGCATTTCTTGTAGACAGCACATCACAAGGTCTCTGTCCATTGGGTAGAGATTATGAGTCATCTACCTGTAGGGTTATTTAGAAGCTCTCTTGCTGTTCTGTCAACTGTTCCTTTTCACCTGTATCTCCGTTCTTCTGGTGAACGTGTGTTGTCATGTGCTTTGATGACACCTGTCTTTTTTTCCTACTGCTGCTGAGTCTCCTCAGTGTCTACTAATCGAGGACAGACTTTCCTAGTCCATTTTGAAGGATAGTTTTGCTGGGTATAGTACTCCTGGTTGGCAGTTTCTTTTTCTGATGTTTTGCATATGTCATTCCATTCTCGATGTTTGACATTTTTAAAAGTTATGTCTTGGTAAAGTTATTATTGAGTGTCTCTGGGGGCCTCTGAGCTTCGTATGCAGACATCTATACCTCTGGATGTTTGGAAGATTGGCTATTATCTTATGAATCAGTTTTTCATTGACTTTCAGTTTTCTTCACTTTCTTGAGTTTCCATAGTATGAATCTTATTTCTTTCCCTCCCTGCTTTCTTTACTTGTCAGCTGGGTTCAATCAATCCTATCATTAAGGTCAGAGGTTCTTTTTTTTCTCTCTCTCTCATTCTAATCCATTACAGAAACTGTTTTATAATTTTGAGTTTCAAGTTCTGATTGTTTCTTTGTAATGATTTCTGCCATTGGTCTGCTTCTCGTTCATAGTCTGAATTGGTCTTATTTGTGTTGTTTAATCTTTTTAAAAAGTTTCCCTTTTAAATTGTGTGTATGCCTATGTATGCATGTGTTACCTCACACATGAGTATAAGTGCCTTGAGAAGTCAGTGGCATTGGATCCCCTGGAGCTGGAGTTACAGGACATGGGTGCTAGGAACAAAATTCAGATTCTGCATAGGGGCAGCATGTGTTATCACCTACTGATCCACCTTTCCAGCCATGTTGTTTAATCTTTATTCTCTTCTAAGTTTCCTTAAGCTCAACATTTTTAATTCCTTTGCAGCCATTTCTTAGATTTCCTCCAATTCTATTTCTGAAGAAGTCATGCTTCCCGCATGGTGTTATGCTTTCCTTAGTAATGTGCTCCTTTGTTGATGCCTGTGCATTTAGGGTGGTATTCATCCCTTCTAGTTTTATGAAGACCCTCTGAAATTAGCAGAGGTAATGAGTCCACTAAACACAGACTTGAGGGTGTAGACCCAAAAGAGATCTTTCCTAGGCCCCTGGGATCTCTAGGGCTAGAGGTGGTGGCAGCTAGCTATGTAGTGCTGTGGGCCCGATGGCCCCTCCAGGTCTCAGGTGCTTCCTTCCCTCCCTGTGGCCAAGCGATCACAGGATGCCTCTTTTCAGCCATCTTGGTTCTGATCTTCAGCTTTTGTGTTCTTACAGCCCAGGGTTATTTTTTCTTCCTTGTTTGGTGGTTATTGTTTATTTGTGTCTTCTTGGATTGTGGCTCTGTGATCTTATCATCCTGAAGATACTGGAGTACTCTGTAAGGTTCCTGTGTTTCAGAAGTAGTCTTAATCAGACTTCTGATGTCTGTGCATTTCTTTGTGTTTAAGTCATTGTCAGTTGTCATCAACCTCATTTTTTTTTTTTTTGAGACAAGGGTCTCTTATTGATCCTGGAGCTCATTGATTGGCTAGACCGGCCAGTAGGCCCCACAGAGCCTCCTGTTGTTCCCCTGCCCTGCTAGAGCTAGGATTACAGTTGTGTAGCCACAGATTATAGGGATAGAAACTAGTCCTCGAATGCATTAGTCAGGTCTCTCTAGAGGAACAGAACTGATGGAGCACGCGCACACACACACAGGATTTATTACAATAACTTACAGGCTATCTAGTCTAACAATGGCTGACTCCTAATGGACAGTCCAGGAATGCAGTAGTTGTTGGTTCAAGAGGCTGGATGTCTCAGCTGGTCTTGAGTGCGTGTCTGAATCCTGAAGAAATGCTCTGATGCCTGTGGAGTAAGGGCAGAAGCTCTTTTCTCCTTGTCCTCCAGAAGCTGTGGCCCATATCAAAGATGGGTCCTCAAGTGATCTGGGTCTAAGGTGGGTCTTTCCTGCCTTAAATGATCCAGTTAACTGAAAAACTTCACAAGGTGCCCAGAGGTTGGGTTTTAGTTAATTGCAGGTGTAGTCAAGTTGACAGCCAAGAACAGCCATCACCTCAGGCTTATACCCGCTGAGTATGTCTCCTGCCCGAGTCTGCTGTGACTCAGGGTTTTCCCGTCCTGTGTTACAGACGAATGAATGTGTCCTCAGTTGAATGATCAGGACTGTCACGGTCTCCCTCTGTGCCTTACAGATTCTCCCGCACTCAAGGCGCTACATGATGACTTCGTGGAGTTTGCGAAAGACAAGAACTTCCAGGTGCTGAACTTTGTAGAAACAAAACCAACATTTATCGGCAGCATGATCAAGCTACATATAGTGCCCGTGGAGTCAGCAGGTACTCACTCTTGAGGCACGTGGCCGTCGGATGCCTAGCTGAGGGGACCCAGCATTTAGTAGATGTCAGTTTTTATATCCAGTGTCTTGGGGATGTACAGGAGAAAGTTTAGTAACAATCCAGAGCCTACTTTTTAGTAACATGTTCAAATCACAATGTAAGCACACAGCCTTGGCTTTAGCCCCGGTAGAATAGATGACAGCAGCTCTAAGGCGCCAACGGTGGCGCTTGCATTAAAGAGACTACCAAGCACTTCTGTAAGCTAGCCTAAAAGAGGCTGCAGAGAAACCTTAAAGAAACCTGTAGTAGATGTAAATGCTGTAGTAAATGCAGGACATAGACGTTTGGAAGATTTGTAAGTGGAAGGTGTTCGGGACTACTCAAGCAGTGTTACCATGAGTGGGGGTAACCGTGGCCTGCTGCCGTAGCTCAGACTCACTTCCAGGCTCTCCTCAGAGCCTCCTGATTACTTTGCACCATGGCCTCCCAGGCATCTCACGGTGAAATGCCTCCCTTGACTGACCGGGTCTCCTCAGCTTGGGTATCAGCTCTTGGAACTCTTTTCTGAGGCTGGCTTAGGTCCTATCCTGGCAGCTCATAGCAGTGGCAGGCTCTTGGCAGCTAGGGACAGTGATAATTCTTAGTGTGCTAATGAGCTTTGTCTTTACCTCAGTGTACACCACACGAGATGGAAGGGTCCCCAAGGTCCTAAAGAAACTCTAGAGAGGAATCCCGGGTCCTAGGCTGAGGTATTGCAAAGCAGCTACGTGAGGATTTCCAAGCATGGTGGCCAGACGTCCAAGACAACCTGAAACTTAAAGCCACAGCAGAGCCAGTCTCCTGAGCAGCCGCCCATAGCATTGTCCCGTAATTGTGACTGTCCTTGTATTACTCTCCTCCCTCCACTCAGCGGTGACTCATTGGCATCTCTTGTTACCTGCATCCAGGTGGACTCATCAGACTGAATAGCAGATACCCTTTCCAGTCCCTTGAGCAGTCAGATCCTGAAGTACTAAAGCCTGTCTCCACATCTTCCCACAATCCTTTATCCCACCCCCCCCCCACTGCCCCCACCCCACCCACAGTTCTCACATACTCCCCCCCACACACACACTGCCCTCACCTCACACACACTCCGGGAGGGATCCTGGGGATTTGGCTCTAGAATGGGTTTCACGTGGGACAACCCCATTCTTAGAAGAGCAGCAGAATGGTCTGTATTCGCCTGCAGGCAGGGCCGTCTCTGCAGTGCAGGAACTCGGGCTGTTCTCGGAATGCTCATGGAAACTGGGAAAGTGCAGATGGAGCCGACACTCCTGGGCTTCCATTTTCACCCACGGAATTAGAGTTTCACTCAGACGAGCTTGACCACCGTCTGCTTCATTGACACTTCTGTTTTCTTCAGATTTAGGCATTGGGGATCTAATTCCTGTGGATGTCAACCATCTGGACATTTGCAAGCCGAAGACAAAGGATGCTTTTTTTGTATCAACGTACTCTACGGTTCATCTGTGAAACTTTAGCCAGAGACCTTAAAAACTGACAACCGCCTTCTTCCATCCTTGGCGTGAATACAGTGCAAGAACCATGGCCTTCTCCTTGTTGAGCTCCGTGCGGTTCTGCGCAGTCACGGTGGCAGCCTGGTTTGCAAGTGTGGTGCAGACGGCAGGACGCTGCTCTTCATTCGAAGTGCTGCATGGACCTGGAGGTCACAGGGGAAGCACGAAATTGTTTCTCTGTCCAAAAGAAACTCCGCCACTGGGCTTGGAGCTGAGGGACAGAGTTACGTTGGCCAGAGTGCCTGTCCGCATGAGACTGTCCCAGCTCATCCCAAGAGCCCTGACAGGCGACTCAGCGTACCATGAAAATGCCATTTGGAGAGAACAAACTAGAACTTAGAGGCCGTGTTTGTCATGGGTGCCATGTGCTGTAATGTTCTAGTGCCAGTTTTTAACTGTTAATATGCCCGTTACATATTTGACACTTCCTCACTGGTTCTCACACGCCCGGTTGTATGCATGGGTCAGTCTTGTGTACTTCTATTTTTTCATATTACTGAGAAATCAATTTTTTTCTAAATATGCTTTCTAGGACATTTTCACTATTTGTGCAGTAATGTGCTCTGGGCACTGATAAAGTAAGGATCAGCATATGAAGAAAACTCTGTGGAGCTGTCAGACATGCTAACCGTGTGGCAGCAATGCGCTCTCATTCTCTGCATAGTGCACAGCTGTTCTGTGTCCCTTAGAGACACTTCAAGCACGGACTAGGAAGTCATGCTGACGGACTTCTTTTGTGTTTGAGCATTACTGACATGAAATTCTTTTTCTTTTCTTTTGTGATACTAAGGGATCAACCCTGGACTTTGTGCATGCTAGCCAAGTACTCTGTCACTAAGCTACATCCCAGCCCCCGATTTTTACTGAGGTGTTCAGAGTTACCAGCTGTCTCCACGGTCCATTTCAGACTCTTTATCATCCTCAAAGCTCTCTGAGCAGCAGCTGGTTTCCCCTTCCTCTGTCCCACGCCCCCTGGTGAACACTAATGCACTTACCATCTTTGTGGCTTTACCTGATGGTCATTCATAAAGTTGATGGTTCAGCCTGGTTGCTCTTAGCATAATGGTTCCACCCGCCATTGGTCCTTTCCTGTCTCTCTGCTTCCTCCCTGCCACGAGGTGAGCGGTTTTGCTGATCCTACCGTTCTGCCCTGATGCCCATTGACTGAAACCATGAGCCAGAGCAACTCTTTCCTCCTTGAGCTCTGCTGCCCAGGTATTTGTTGTAGCAGTGAAGGTGAATACAGTAGTGCTTTAAAAGTGAGGTCCTGGGTGTGTTATTGAATTACTGTTGCTGTTTTTCCAACAAGACAGCATTTTTGCTGTTTACACGTTGGAAAGGGCATTAATCGCCAAGGTGTAGACGAGGTTTATCATACACAAGACCAAGGGGAAAGAAATGATGGACTTTGACAGCCTAGAGCAAACGCAGCACAGGCTGGAGGTGCACTTCTAAAGGCAATGTACCCTGGACAAAGAAAGGACTGAAAACAGACGGGTACAGTGACATAATTCAAAGGCCCCAGAACATTACAGACTGGACAGACGTGCACCCACTGGTACAGGGATGGCTTGATGAGCACAGAAGCACAGTAGCAGCAGCAGGACAATACAAAGATACTAAACGACATGCAAGCTGTTTGCAGCAAGGTAGGCGCTGGCTGCTTGGGCAGGAGACCCGTTTGCCTTTAGTGACTGCATGAAGGCAAACAAGGGAAGAATGAAAACACCATGCTTTAAAATGCAAATACAATCTCTAAAAAATAAGTAACACGCCCACCTCATTTTAGAAACATTAATAAGGAAGGGAAGAATTACATCCTTAGCTAAATTGCCCTTGAAATGGGTATCTATAATGAGCAGATACAGTCAGGCTGCAGAACTCTAGTGTTGATGCTGTCTAGCTTCAGCTTGAGCTTACATAAATTACTATGTGTGGTATAATGGAATGGGACATAATCTGGTATATAACAGGTGAACATAGATTTCTAGAATAATGTTAACTTATGGACACATTTGGAGTAAACCAACTATAACTAAAAATATGTTGGTGAAATCATTAAAAAATATATCCTGGGCTGCATATGATAGCATATACCTTTAATAACAGGACTCAGGAAGCAGGGAGATATCGGAGTTCAAAGCCAACCTGATCTACATAGCCCATTCCAGGCCAGTCAGGGCTCCGTAGTGAGATCTTGTCTCAGAACAAAGTCCTGCACATGGCCACAGTGTACCACCGGGAAGGCTGAGGTAGGGGAATAGCTAGTTCTGGGCCAGTCTGAGCTGCAGAGTGAGACCTCGTCGTCTAGAAAAGCAAACCCAAATGCCCAGCCCTCTCCAGAAACATGTCTTACTTAAGTTAATCATTTCCCTTGGGTCAAAGAAAAAGCAAAGTTACAGCTGAGCAGTTGATAGCAAGGAGAATAATTCAAAGGGTAAGGCTAGGCTTTGCAGGTTTGAAAGTTGAAATACCTTATTATATATGAGAAACTGAAGTAATGGAAACACAGTGCGCCTTTAAAACTGGAAAAAATTAAATGCAGACAAAGGAAACAGTTGAAACATGAAAATGCATAAAAAGCAGTTGGGAGAAATTGTAGAAGGTGCATCTTATAAAGACTTATCTAAAATATACAACTTTTAAACCTCAAAGTGAGGAAACGAAGCCTTACTAAAACCATAGCCAGGGGCGCAGAACCGTCACCAAAGACACACACAAAGGCTTATGAAGGTGTTCATCACATGGCATCATTACATACTTAGTAGAACAGTCAAAATATCAAACAGTGCCAAGTATGGACAAGGATGCGGGGCCACGGAGACTCTGATCTGTCACAAATAGGAATGAAAAACGTCAGCTACTTTGGAAAACCACTTGGCAATTTCTTAGAAAACTCATTCTTAGCTTTGGTATGTAATCAGGCGAGTGGAAATTATGCTCACACAAACCCCTTCATCCACAATTGACAAAGCCTGGGAGCCACCATGATCTTCAGTTGGTGATTGGTTCATCCTGACAGAAAACTCAGTACTATGAGGAAACGTGCTGTCATCTCATGAAATGACAGGAAGGGACCTTACATTCCTGTCACTGGGTTAAAATGGCAGCATGGAAAAGCCACATACAATATGACTGCAAATCTGACATTCTACAGAGGGCAACAACGGACAGGGACCGAGTTCCTGGGATTGGGAGATGCATAGGAGCAAGGTTCCGTTTAGGGCAGTGAAACAGGTCCAGTAACGCACTGGTAGAAATGGTAGACCATGTGTCTTCACACCTTAGGATGCACAGTGCAGTGAGGCCTAATGGGAAGCCAAGGCCATCAGAGGCAATGGCATCGGGTGTGGATTATCAGCTGCAGAGTATCAGTGGGGGTGCTACCTGTGGGGGAAGGTGCCATATGGGAACTCTATTTCTATCATTGGCATCACTCCTTCCCAGGCAATAGTTTGCATTGCAGTGAGTTTGAGTCCAGCTCCTACCACTTTGGAACAAGGAATCTGCAGTCTGCTTGTCCCTTCCTTGGCCAAGTCCAAGTCCACAGACAAAGCGAGTTCTTCCTGATTTACCACTTTGAGATGACCAGTATAGTCTTACTCCTGAGAAACGTGACATTAGTCACTGTATTTTATGACTAATCAGTTTAGAAGAAAACATGGGCAAATTTTTTTTTTTTGAGACAAGGTTTCTCCATTAACAGTCTTGGCTGTCCTGGAGCTCACTCTGCAGACCAAGCTGGCCTGGAACTCACAGATATCTGCCTGTGCCTGCCTCCTGAGTGCTGGGATTAAGATGTGCACCATCACAGACATGGGCAGAATTTAAAGAGTACAGACTCCCATCTGTTTCTGTGAGAAATGTATATATACACAGTTAATCCATTCCTCAGTCTGCCTTAAAGGCCTTGAGAAGACAGAGTCTAGGCTCTCCAAGTCTCACACACAGTGGTGCCTAACTCCCGTGTGTGGTCCCTGAAAGCCGCTTTCACACGATACATTCTAGGCTTTTTTTCTCTTTACATTTAGTTTCCGTGTGTGCGGGCATGTGCACACACCACAGGTCAGAGGACGACTTTAAAGTTATTCCCTCCACCCACTAGTGAGTCTTGGAAATCACACTCAGGTCTTAAGGCTTGGCAGCAAGTGCCTCTGGCTACTGAGCCACCCCTTGGGCTCTGAAGCCAAAATTCTCAACCTTATTCTCCTATTTCTAAAGTGTTTGATTATTGAATAGCAAAACATCACACAGCAACAACTAGCGATTGCAGTTGGGCATGGTGACACACACCTTTAATCCCAGCACTCGGGAAGCAGAGGCAGGCGAACTATGTGATGTATAGGCCAGCCTGGTCTACAGAGCGAGTTCTGGGTCAGCCAGGGCTGCACAGAGAAACCCTGTCTTGAAAAAAGCAAAAGAAAAAAGAATTAGCAATTACATTTGATGTAGTGGAAGGCTGGTCAGAGATGAGTCCCGAGTTCTCTTCATATCTGAAAGGAACTCCAATTTTAAAAAGACAGGGATGATTAATAACATATCCAACATTAGGACAAATTACCAACTCAGCACACACTGCAGACTTATTACTAGTCTCTGGGTATAATTTTCAGTTTTCCTTCCCAACGAAATGGCCATTCTGAAGCCAATGTTTTAGCACATGGCTTCCCTTATACATGTTAGGGACATTTTTTTTTTAATATCTCAAACTTCAGCAACTTTAAACCTCTGTAGAAGTTTCTTGAGATTTCCTAATTTCAGTCACTTTTTTTTTTAATATGTAGGAAGCCTAAAAAGAGGCTCTCCTAGGGTCAGAGAGACCATGTGAAAATGTCAGTATCATACCTGAAATACTGCGAACTGGAGCATGTTTCAAAGCAGTGGCTACATGCGGTCTCATTAACTGAGGCAGACCAAAACCAAAACCCAAACCAAACCCAGAACAGAATGAAGTCTTCCGGGTGGCGGTCGCTCATTGCTGAAGTTATGCAACTCTACTGTTACTGGCTTAAGCCATCCTCCAACTCGTAATTGATGCTGTTTTAAAAGTAAGGTAATTCCAACTGTCCTTCTCCCCCCCCCCCCCACTTGAGACAGGGTCTGTCCTGGAACTATGTAGACCAGGCTGGCCTTGAACTCACAGAGATCCGCCTGCCTCTCTACCTTCTGAGTGCTGGTATTACGGGCGTGTGATACCACTGCCCGGATTCTTCGATTGTTAACGCGACACTTTTCCTTTTGGCCCACAGTCCTGGGTGTGGATTCTTCACTTTCAGACTCCCGGGAGGGGCTGCTTCTCTGAGGGGCACTGGCGCGTGGGTACGGGCTCCTGCGCCTGTCCTCCCCTGTGTAGGACGAGGAAGAAAACTACAGGCTGGAGTTCTTCCCTCACCACAGGCCACCCTGTGGGGCTGACCTCCCTGCTGCTGCCTTTCTGACTGGGGGTTGCATTTATCTGCCACCAAATTCACCTCCTCTGTGGAGGGAAAAGAAGGCACATAAAGGAAGAGGGCATCTGAGTTAACAAACAACAAACCAAAAAACAAAGAGTCTTCCACCATGACTGCACTCGTGGGAAGACACACCGTGGCCGACCCTTGAACGTCTTCAGGCAGCCCACCTCACTGCCTCCTCTGATGCAGTCTAGGTTTTTGTTTGTAGAACATTCCAGGTGAACCACATAACCCTCTACCAAGTGCCTGCACGCCACAGAAAGCACTTGTATCATCTCCACACCATCTTTTTCCTTTATCTATGTTTATTGTTTTTCCTGCCTGTACATCTGAGCACACAGTGCTCTCAGAGGCCAGAAAAGAACATTGGATCCTGTGGGGTTGGGGCCGCAGATGATTGTGAGCCACTATGTTGGTGCTGGGATTCAAATCTAGGTCCTCTGGAAGAGCAGCCAGTGCTCTTAACTGCTGAGCCATCTCTCCAGCCCCATACCCTCTTTTATAAGTACTAAATATGCATATTATCTACTCAATTTCTAAGTCAGTGGCTCCTTTTTCTCTCATCAGTTTTCAGATGAATGTAGACACTTGGAGTTTTGTTGCTGAGTGCCAGGTTTAAATAATTCACAAAATAACTTCTGAGATCCCAGCAGTCTGGTGGGTAGAAGAGTGAATGACATGCCCCAGGTGAAATGGCCCTGACTATCCCAACCATCAGCGTCCACTGCAGGACAGCACCGGGCATTGCTGTGTGAGTCTATGATGTGAAAGACTCCTAAGTATGGAAGCTGCCATAATAAGATTTGCTGATGAATTTCTTTCTGGAAAAGGACCTTGCTCTGTCGCCCAGGTTGGTCTTGATCTTGTGACCTTCCTAACTCCTGGTCTTTTTCAGCTAATGAACTTTTCACACACAAAAATGTGATACCTGCTTCAAATAGAGTCTAGGGCCCACAATATTTTTAAAATATAAAGCAGCATCGTGGTGTCTTTGTCAGTTCTTGGAGAGAAGTATGAGAAATGCATGAAAATGGGGAGAACAAACAGACCCAGATTCCAAGCCCATACTCCATGTCCCCGAGGCGCTCCCTTACAGAGTCATGTAGCACACTCCATGCCCCGGAGGCGCTCCCTTACAGAGTCATGTAGCACACTCCTTGAAGACATCATACCCTACACCAATGAAAATCAGTCATTGTGGCCCAGCACGAGTTTTCCCATTTTGTGCTTTTATGGGACATGGACGACATGGAGGTTTCATCCAGGGGGTGAATATAAATTGGCTTATGCAGCACACCATAATTCAAGGCCATGGCCATGTACAGGACCGTATCTGAAGGAGGGTTAGCTCATGGTGTACACTTGACACCCAAGCTGGCATTGCCACCAGCTGCCACAGCACTCATACATCATCAAAGTTAATACCCACAGGGAGTTGCCTGAGTGTCTGTGGGAGATCTATTCCAGGACACCCTGAGGTGTCCCAAATCCTTAGATGGCCAAGTCCCCAGTGGCACAGTATTTGTATAGTCCCTATACATCCTCTTGTAGGTGTGCAGCTGTGTTCAGATGACTCACCTGTTACACCGTAGTGTTTATAGAATACTGAACACACGCATGCTCCGTGCAGACGAGCTCCCTCTGCTGAGCTGGAGCAGCAGCTCCTGCAGCTATGAAGGACAACTCCATAAAAAGGGGCTCACGAGAATGGAGGTCGGGGCATGCTGTTGACCTATCTGCTGTTTTCAACCTGATTTTTTTTTCTTCCTTAGCCTGGCTTAAAGTGGGCCAGAACAGCTCTTAATGGTCCCAACTGCTTTTAATGTTATGCTTTATGAACCTACCACTTACCCCGAGTCTGTAAGACACAAACAAAAATAACAAGCAAACGGCGTACACACATTAAGTTGAACAACCATTTAAGATCCAGTGGGTGAGAGCATCTTGGGCAGCTAGATTTCTTTCCTTTAAATTTCAAATGCTGAATCCTACGGCACATATCCTATTCCCCTGAGAGCAAGCTTAGAATGCACAGGTCTTGAATGAATCACTTTGGTGACTGCTGAACAACTATACTGACTAGGAGACAGCTTCTATAAACCACACACGAGGGGCAGACAAGCGGTGCCCACACGAGGAACATCTGGAACGAGAGTGACTTCAAAGTCGGCAGGGCATGTCCTTGCCCACAGATCAAACGCCTAATGTCGTCCTCTTGTCTTTGTTACTGGCCGTCACCCAGTGACTGAAGTCTTTTCCCCCATGGTCTGGTGGGAGCCCCCTCTCAGCCACAGAGGTGCTGACCTGTGCCGGGTCTCCATGTGTCCTCTCAGAGTTCCTGGGCCCCAAGTCTAAAGGGTCCGAACTCTTGGATAGCCAGGTATTATTATTCAACAGCTTGGGGTGGTGGAGAAGGCTCCAGAAGGGATCTGGATCATCACCATGGAAGAAGACTGCCTTGGGCTCCGCCACTCTGGGGTCATCGGTTTCAGCGCTTACGGCAGACGAGGTGCCAAGAAGACCCCCTTGCGGACAGAACGCATAGGCTTCGGGCTGTGGCGGGGGCGGAGAGCTGCTGGGGCACGTGAGGCCCTGGAGAAGCTGGCTGTTGTCCTGCAGCACCTGCAGGTGGAATGCAGCCGGTGCCGACTTCTTCCTCCTCGGGGGCACCTTGGGAGCCAGAGGCGGGGCCTCCAGAGGCGGGGCCTCCGCAGCACCTGTCATGGGAGGAGCTTCATCGAGTGCTGTCTTGCCGCTGCTGGGCCTCCTCTCGGTCCCTTTCCCAGGCAGAAATGTTCTTGGTTTGGGAACAGGCAGGGCTTGAGGGGCTGCTGTGGGGAGCGGGGTCTCACGGCTCATTTCCTTGGGAGCGACTGTAAAATGGACGGGCTGCTGTTCAGACCGTTCTTCTGGCGAGGTGGGCTGAGAAGAGGCAAGGAAGAGTGTAAATGTGGAGCCGGAACGTAAGGAGTGGGCACCCAGACAACACTCAGTAGGGGATAGAGATGGGGGAGGCCGAGGCAACCAGTTAGAGACTGGGAGCCAGTGGAGCCACGGGGTATGAGGACGTCCAGGAGAAGCACATGGGCCAGCATGGGCACTGGACCACTAGAGGTTTAAAACCAGAGCCACAGTGGGTAATTTACAAAGACGTTGTCTTGGTTGCCTGACAAAATGGGGCTATGTTCTCCCCTCGTTCAGTGAGAAGCCTTCTGGAACACTCATGAGGAGGCTGCAGGCCTAAGCAGGTGATTCGACATGCACCGTGGCGCCCTGGGAGGGAACCCGTTGCAGCGGGAAGGACTAACGGCTCTCCTTTCTCCTTGGATCTTTTGTATTTCGATACAGAAGGAGGGGGGAGAACTTCACACAGGGACCCCCTTGTTTAGCTCTGCTTTTAAACTACATGGTGCCAAGGGAAGCTTTGGTACAGATGGGGCCGGGGAGTTAAGCCAGGTCCAGGTCCAGTGTTTCCTTTTGTTTTTAAGAAAGAAACCAACAGGAAGCATAAGCCTTCTCCACCAGCCTCGTACCAAAATCCCCGTGCAGCCACTGAAGAAACCACCAAACCCTGCTCCTGCAGACAAGAAAGGAGGGGGAGTTCATTCTGCCACAAAGCGTGGAAAATGAACAGGCGGCACCAAGCCAATGCAGCAGGACAAGATGCACAACTCAGAAGACAGAAAGCGAACTTAATAAGTACGTAGGCGCATGCCAGAGCGACCTCTCACGCTGGTCAGGCTGGAAAAGCAATAGTCACTCTATGGTGCCCTGGCAGGGATTACCAAGTGGCCCGCTCCTAGAACTGGGATCAAACAGAAGATCCAGAGGTATCTACAGGTGTCAGTCTCTGTGCAGCTACTGTCCTTACAAACTCATGTCTCTGCAGCAATAAGCAAGGCTGAGAAGCTTGCGAGCCAGAGCAGAAAACAATCTGCAAGGAAAGTGGTGAGAAGCTGTTGGGTCTGCGGGAGACCACATCCTGTGAGCCTGCGGGAGACCACGCCCTCCCTGTGAGCCTGCGGGAGACCACGCCCTCCCTGTGAGCCTGTGGGAGACCACGCCCTCCCTGTGAGCCTGCTGGCTATAGTTTTTCTGTGTGTGTGTGTGTGTGTGTGTGTGTGTGTGTGTGTGTGTGTGTGTGTGTGTGTGAGAGAGAGAGAGAGAGAGGTTTGATGTGTAATAGCCTCTGTGGGGGTGTGTGGAGTAGTACCCCTTTACAGGGAGGTCTGGAGGAGATGGGATGTCCTCCTTAATCCTCCCCACCTTATTCCTTTGAGACAGAGTCTCTCACTGAATCTGGAGCTAGGCTGGCAGTCATTGAGCCCCAGCAATCCTCCTGCCTCTGCCCTCTACATCTCTGGGGTTACAGGTACATGTACACCTGTATGGTACTTTTTACGTGGATGATGGGATCCCAACTCAGGCCGTCAGGCTGGGGCAGCAAGTGCTCTTACCACTGAGCCATGCTCCCTGGGCCCCGTGAGGGCTTGTCTAATGCATTTAGTCTATGCATGTGAAACCACATGCATGTACCACACACAAACAGCAGCACTGGACCACTGAGCCATGCTCCCTGGGCCCCGTGAGGGCTTGTCTAATGCATTTAGTCTATGCATGTGAAACCACATGCATGTACCACACACAAACAGCAGCACTGGACCACTGGGCAGAAAGCACCTGTGGCAGTTCCCTGTGAACTGGGATCATTCAGGACGCGGCCTCTCTGTCTGAGTGAGAACCTGCAAAGGACAGTGAGCTCCTTGTTCTGCTCAGCTGAGGCCAAGATGCAGCAGGAAGAGGAGGGAAAAGCAGTTGCCAAACGAGCTGTTTTTCCCTCTAGACTTGGCTAAGTCCGGGGTGCAGGTGGGTGGGTAGAGAAACCAAATACAACTTCATGTCTGTCCTTGACAAGACTTTATGTAACAAGGCCTTGAGCCACCTTGGAATGAGTGGCTCCCATGTCTTGGCTTCTTACCTTTCCTGTCCTCCTCAACGTTGGCTTTTTGATGGCAGGAACCCTCGGAGCAGGCCGGCGGGGGAGGACTGGGGGGTCCAGGGAGGTCTCCGGCTTAGAAGACCCCTGGTCTCTCAGGGGCATGGCACCTGGGGCCAGTTCTGGGACACCTGAAACAAAATCACTCAGTTCAAGCGGGAGGCGATGGAATCCACCGCACGACCTACCATTTAGAGAGGCTACCCCTCAGAGCCATAGGAATCCAATTATGTTTACTTCAGCTACAGAGAGGTCTTTAGAGCTGCTCAGTACTAGACAGTCAGGTCTGGCCCCATAGCGCACAGTCACCTCCTTCTCAGGGGTGGGGGCCTGGGACCCACGGGACCTGAGGAAAGACCAGTAAGACCACGATTCCAGACAGAAAGTGTCAGATGTTTCTCAAGGAAGACGACCCACAGGCAACAGAACCTCAACGGGAGCGTGGACAAGACAGTGTCACATGGAGATGGTGGCAGACTGCAAACTTCGAAATGTCACCAACGTGTGTCTCTAGAGCTGTCTGCACTTCATGTGTCACCAAAATATAGCTCCCTACCTTAAAAGTTTCCCATTTTAATGGTTTTTAATGTATCCACCGAGCAGCACAGGCATTAACACTAACCAATTCCACAGCATTTTTGTTCTGTCAAAAGGAAACCCATTCTTTCTTCCTCCTTACAGCTTTCAGTCTGTGGGTCTACCCAACACAGTCATCGTGTACGTGTGGGATAACACATGTGATTCTGTGTCTCCACGGACATCATGTATGTGTGGAATAACACAGTCTGTGATTGCATGTCTGGCTTCTTTCACTCAGTGTAACATTTCTAAGGCTTACCCTTACTGTTATGTAATATGTGCCACTGCATTTCCACGACTGACTGATACTCCGCTGTATGAATGCACTGTATTTTTATTCATTTATCAGTTAATAAAAAACAAAACCACCTGGACTGTGTAATAATCCTTCAACAATGTTTCTCAGGTTTCTAACCCGGACCCGCTGCCCTCCTTTAGAGCACCGAGAATCCCAAGTCAGATGAAGACCGTGGATAATACAATTGGGCTGTTATAATATACCCATATTTCTTTACAAAGGGTATAATCTCTCCTCTCCAAAAGGGATTCTGGATTATAGTCCAAAACCAAAACAGCAGTGTTAGTAGCAGTGATAGAAAAGAAAAGAACGGGAGAAAAAGCTTCCAAGTAGGACAAGGAGGGTTCAGTGAGGAGCGACAGAAAATTAACAGTAGTGTGGAGGGGGAGATGGCCCAGCCTGGAGCACAAGTTTTATTTACACTTGCCCACAATGTACAAGGTGAATTTTGTGTTTGCAGCAGGGACAGAATACACAATGGTTCTTTGTCACCCAGCTGGCAAATTGGATGACTTCTTACAACTCTAACCTTTTCCCAAACATGTTTATATTTGTATATTTATCGTATGTGGAGGGACACAGAAGTGCCACGCTGCACTTGGGAATGTCACAAGATAACTGGGTAATCAGTTCTCCTCCCATCACATGAGTCCTGGACTGAGCTCAGGTCATCGGGTTCACTAGCCCAACATTAACCTTTACAAAGGTTTCATTTGAAGCTGGGCGGTGGTGGTGCATGCCTTTAATTCCAGCACTTGGGAGGCAGAGGCAGGTGGATCTCTGTGAGTTTGAGACCAGCCTGGTCTACAAGAACTAGTTCCAGGACAGGCTCCAAAGTCACAGAGAAACCCTGTCTTGTAAACCAAAAAAAAAGTTTCATTTGTTTATCTCTAAAATGTTGTCTAATCATCATGAGCTTATATACTTCCTGAATTTTGAGTATATAATTGTAAGTGGAAAACATATCAAAGACAAGTAAATAAAATACTAAAGGCTACTATAAATTATTATTACATCGAGAGAGAGAGACAGAGACAGAGAGACAGAAAGAGACAGAGAGACAGAGAGAGACAGAGAGAGAGACAGAGAGAGAGAGACAGAGAGAGAGAGAGAGAGAGAGAGAGAGAGAGAGAGAGAGAGAGAGAGAGAGAGAGAGAGAGAGAAAGAGAAAGAGAGAGAGAGAGAGAGCACAGACTCAGGTCGTTTCTAGGCCACTACCAGTAAGAGGATGAAATGGGACTCGGCATTCCCTTTTGGCCAGGGAGGTGGTTCCCAAGACAGCCTACCTCCACTAGCTTCCAGGAGACACCGGATCGCTGCTTCTGCCTCCTGAGCATTGGTGGTTTTGATCTGCTTGACGTTGTAAGGTTTACTTATTCCAGTTCTAGCCTTGGGCTTGAGGACAGAGTTGGGAAGAAACACGGATTAACACAAGCACACAGAGTGTACATCACCTGCTTATCTGTAGAGGTGGCAGGTGGCCCACATGTGACTGTGAGCTATGCAGAACCCCATCAGGCCATGTACATGCCCACTAAGTCTAAACCACGTCTCTCAATGGCCTTCTCTACCCCCCCGCCCCAAGAATAGGAAAGCAATAAAGGCTCACAAACAGGGTGGTAACAGACAGGGCTTTTGTAATGTAACGCTCCATAGCCAGGCAGAGCTGGAGCACACAGTCTCAGGC
The DNA here is from genome assembly GCF_017639785.1 of Mesocricetus auratus. NCBI lineage: Eukaryota > Metazoa > Chordata > Mammalia > Rodentia > Cricetidae > Mesocricetus > Mesocricetus auratus. Next base: position 42,960,353 of record NW_024429199.1, on the reverse strand, counting down.
CACGCCTTCCCTGATCCGTGTGGATATGAAAACGCCTCCTCTCCTGGGTTCTCATTTCCTAACAGAACCTTCGACCTCTTCACTCAGCACCCGGGTCACCCGAGAGCCACTTCCATTACCATACATTCCAGCCTGCCTTGGCTGCATACGCCAGCCTGGCCCAGCTCGCCAACTTCACTTCCTGGCCACTGACCTCCATCTGCATGTCCATCAGTGCTAGGACTCCTCCAGAGGAGTCCCCCTGCCTTCTCCCCTTGCGATTCCTCAGAACCAAGCTTCAGCAGGGCTCAGGCCCAGGGGTCCTCTACCCTTACACCGAAACGGCCAACACATCTGAATTTTCCCTTTTCCTTACCACTCAATGCCCTATAGATCTAGGGGAAGCTGAGAACAGCCAAGGCACGAAAGAGGAGTCTGGAAGCGGGCAGTCTGCTCCGCAGGGACACTGGGGGTTGTTTATCCCAAGTGTCTTCCGCAGTGCTCAGAACAACAATGTCAAGAAGCTGCAACCAAGTGTTAGGGCTTCTGGATGAGTGATGGGCAGGGAGAGGGTTAAGGGGACAAGAGTTACATATTCCTCGACAAGGCGTGACCCGCATGACCTTGGGGTGGGGCACTCCCTCAGGGTCGACAAAGCTAACCACTTCCCCGGGAGCCCCAGGACTCACTGGTTGCTGAGGTGCTCCTGGAAGAAGTTTCGCAGTCTGCAGGATTGAATACTGCCCGTGAGTGCCAGAGGAGATGGAAGCATCTGAGGCTGACTTCTTCACCACTAAACCGGCTGTGAGAAGACAGAGCATCAGCTTCAGTGACTTGGTGACATGCCAGCCACGACAAGAAGTTGGGAGGCGGCAGCAGCAAAGGCAGACACAGCCATGGTTGGGAGTGCACAAGCCATACAGACTGCTCAGGGCAGGCCCCATTGGGGAAGTGGGTTAGCAGCAGAGCGCTCACACAGCAAGGATGAGGCCCCAGGCTCCATCCCCAGCACCACAAGAAACAAACAGTTTTCCTGGGTTCTCTAGCTTGGCCTATTGATACAGACTGTCTAGGGTAGCAGGACTGAAATGCAAATTTAAATCCAACACACAAGGGGTTTCTAATCTTCTATACAAACCCACTAATGTTTGAGTGGCTTAAAGCACATTATCATCAGGACCAATCCATTTCAAATGCTGTCGTTAAACAATGGTGTATGTGTGTCTGGGTGTGTCTGAAGGTGTGTGTACAAAGTATCTGTTTGTATATGAGGACGTGCCCATGCCACCGCACACGTGCAAGGACAGAGGATGGCCTTGGGTGTGGGTCCTTATCTTCCAACTTGCTTGAGGCTGATCTCCCACTGCATGCACTACACTCTAGGAGGGCTGGCTGTCAGGTTTCTGGGGATTCCCCTTTCTCCTCCTCCCCACAACATGTAGGAAGGATGCTGGAATTAAAGACAGCACTCCAGCGCGTGCTTTTGACACGAATTCTGGTGTGGTGAGGTGCACAGAGCACACCACAGCGGGAAGGCCATCAGGCACGCGTGACAAGTGCTTTTACACGCTGAGCCATCTCCCCAGCCCTAAAACATTTTTTTAAATGTCTGAGAGGCGATAAAAGTCCTGGAGTCCCCAACTCAAGTGAAATAAATTATGTTACATTTTGCTTTTAGCCACTAACGAATAATTAATGACACAGTGAAACAAAAAAAAAAAAAACAAAAAACAAAAAAAAACAAATGACCAAGCAAAAACGATAACAATTTGTTAAAATTTTCTTTTGGGCAGAATTAGGGATAGAATCCAGTTCTTTACGAAAATTAAGCTGGCACACAACTCCAGCCCTTCAATTTTTTTCTTTTAAGATAGTGTACAAATGCCCATGTATACAACTGGAAAGACAATGGAAATGTTTTTGATTAAAACTGTTACTGTAGGTAGCCAAGTAACTTTTAAAATCTTGATTCTTCTCTATGATTCTTTATTTTTTATTAAAGCTCTAAAATAGTATGACATGTAAATTTTATTTAAATGATTTTCAATTTACCCTTTTTGAGACACAGTCTCACTAAGTAGACTGTACTGGCCCTAAACTCTTCCCCTTCTTGCAGCAGTCTCCAGTCACAAATTATCATTTCTATTTCACAAAAGTGGAGAAACACTTGTAGTTTGACACTGATTACTGCTATACATTAGCTATGGGCAAACCAGATTTTGAAAGGAATGGCTTAGAAAAGTCTGTGTTTGACTCTCACGGTTTGGGGGAAAGAAAACTGTGACAGTATAAAACAGAAACAAATCAGAAGCAAGCCACAAGGTTATTTTGAAATTAAGGCAAGTTTGATGGGAGAAGCATAGCAAGAGGGGCTGGACCAGCATCCTGGGAGAGCCTGGATAAAACAGGGCTCATCCCTAAAGAGCGAGAAATACAGAAGTAGGAGGTGGATCATGGCCTGGGCTAGCGGCATGCATGCTTGGGTCTCTGGGTGAACCAGATTCATAAAGAGCAGGTCTGGGCTTCTGTCAAAGAAACAAGCGCCTGACTGAAAGGTTAGAAAAATTCCCTCGGAAGGCTATGGCCATTTCTACGTTAACGGCTTCAAATTTAAGGTGTCTGGAAGCAAAAGCCAAGTTCCTGAATGAACAGCCTTATAATGGCTTTGCCCTGAGAAGCCAATGACCTCCTACAGGGGACACTACCTAGACTTGGACAAGGAGCCCTGGGGGGTGCAGGGTGGGGGAGGAGCAGCAGTCTAGAGCTGTGTTTTCAGTAGCAGGAGGTGTGAGGTTATTCCCAGCAGGCATTGTGGCAAGCTCAGAGCAAGCAAAGTCTTACTTGGAGGGGGGGGTCTCTGTGGTGGGTGAGGTGGCCGAGGCCTACCGGGGACAGACAGGGACCTGCTCGGAGAACGGTGGCGAACATCCCCAACAACTTCCAGCTCCTGCTTTAACGTCACCAGGTCAGCATCGTCTGGAGGACATGGCAGCTGTGAGAAAGACGGTCTCTTCCAAATGCAAGGGCTAGAAAGGGCTTTGTGCGCAGAGCACGCTCACCATAGGAGGCGAAGCCTCACGGGATACCCAGCGAGTCCGATTCAGAAGTGACAGCCCCTCTGTGGGGGTGAGGATATACCCAATGCCTGCTTGGAACACTCCATCAACTGTGAGCCTGGTTTCCCAGACTTGAGAAACCCTGGCGTGTTTCAGAGCACAGACCCACTTCCTTCCCAAAGGATCAGGCAACTCATCTACACAAGCAAACGTCACAGCGAAACCAGAGCTGCTGAGCTGCACCCCACCGTAGGGAGGAGAGTCTAATTCCTCATTCTAAAACGTGACTGCTGATTTGGAAGCTGAGAGAGTTTCCCTCCTCGCTAGCTCTTGGATACTAGAAGCTTCAGCTAGCCACTTCCCAATGCCCATGGCTGGCCGTGGGACACTCCTCTGAGAAGATCCAGAGTGGCCAACGCTGTAGGAGAGAAGAGCAGGGGACGGAAAGGCCACTGATGCTGACCTGGTGTCATCCACCAGAACTGCCCCACGTGCCTTGCCAAATCTGAATCGCAAGATGTCCAAACCAACCAGCGCTGCTGGAGTGGCAAGTACCGATCGGCCCCAGGACCATTATCTAGTCACAGAGACATATGGGGGTCTTTGGACCTCTCTCTTGACAGGAAACCCCTTAATTACAGGTCAGCCACGCTCTACGTCTCCAGCCTTAGCTCAAGGGTCCTGAACCCGTTGGCTAACGCTTCTCTCCAGTTAGGGACATAGAGGTCTTGAACCTGCTGGCTAATGCTTCTCTCCAGTTAGGGACATAGTGACTGACAGTGGAGGGCAGGTGGGAAATTTTGGATAGACCAGAGTCAACTGAATCTAACCCTCTGCCATTTAATCCAGGATATGAATTCATCCCCCACATTCTAAAATGTAATGATGCCACTGTATAATACGACATTATGTGAATGAGACAACGTATCAGGGTGTGTCGATATTGAATATATCTCTTCAGAGATTCAGTCAGAAAAGTACTGTGGGACAAAGTCACAGACGTAAAACCAGCTTCTAGAGAGCTGTGACCCCTTGAGTACACAAAGGACACAGGACCCACATCTCTGGGTAGATGTGTCATGGGGGGCACACACTGGAAAAAAGAGGACACTGTTCCATCCCCACCCCAAGAAAGTGGGGGAGCAGCTACCTTTGTATGTTGGATGTTGCTTCTTTTTAGATAGTGCAGGAGATTTGCTGGAAGGTGCTGAGGAGCTCATGATATCAGAAGAGTCGTCTCCGCCAAGTTCACCGTCTGAGACCACAGGCTGGCCAAACTCGTCCACTAAATAGTCTTCGTCATCTTCTACAACATCCCCTTTGAGGAAGAGCAAGTCACACGAGGGTGAGAGTAATCAGGATACAGAGGCCAGCCTTCCACCAGCGGGGCTGTCTTGCTGGCTGTCAAGCACTGGCTTCACTGTTATTACCTATGAGATGGTATCTGTGGGGACGTGTCCAGAGAGGAGTAGATAGGGAAAGAAGGCTCATGCTGATCCCTTGGCTTGGAGACCCAGCCAGAATAAAAGATGACACTGGTATTTTCTCTCTGCTTCTTGTGCACTGGGAGGGGAGTAGCCACTGTCACATGCTCCCATGCCACAAAGGACACGCCTTGCCAGAGTCAAGACCCAGAGTCAACAGAGCCAAAGGCTATTGTTCTAGTTAGATTTCTGTCAATGTGACATCAGCTAGAGTCATTTGGGAAGAAGGACTTTCAATCGAGAACATGATTCCCTAAAATTGCCTACAGATAAGTCTGGGAGACATATCCATAACTGGTGATTGATGTGGGAGGGTCTGCCTGGCCCAGGTGCCCATGGTCTTAGACGTTATAATAAAGCAGGCTGAGCAGGCCATGGGGCACAAGCCAGTCACGAGCACTCCTCCACGGCCTCTGCCTCAGTTCCTGCCTCGAGCTCTGCCTGACTTCCTTCCATGATGGACTGTGGTGTGGAACTGTAAGCTGAAACAAACCTTGGCCTCCCCAAGTTGCTTTTGGTTGGTCATGGAGCTTTACCACAGCAATGGGAACCCTCACTGAGACAGCTACGGACCTATGAGCTGCGAGTCAAAATGAAGGATTCCTCTTTTTCTGTGTCGGGAATTTGGACACAGTGAAGCCAACGTAACTAACACAAGAATTCTATGAGACTCTTCCAGCAGCCATGGGAGCCAGCCAGGTCCCCAGGCCAACTTCCCACCTCAGTTCATGCCCTTCGCCGACAGCCTCTGAGCCCCCGTTAATATACGCGAGGACACCTTGTCCCTTTCCACTTCCCCGAATCACCCCATGTGTGACCACTGGGACATATGGATGTGACCCACAGCTAATGCACAGATGCAACTTTCACACTTGACATGTCCTCGGTGGGGTTTTGGGCAAGGCCTGCCCATCAACTAGAACTCTTTGCCTGTCCTTCCTGACAGGGTCACTCACCTTCTGACTCATAGTCCAGACTCGTGAAGTCGAAGTTCTCCTCCAACAAGCAGGAGTTGGCGGTGGGAGACACGGGGGCCATGCTGTCCCTCTTCCGAATGAGCTCCTCTCGCAAGCCTTTCAGCCAATCCTTCGTCTTAGGTCGTATCTTCACGGCTCTGCCTTTCACCTGGGGGGCCGACCAGCAAGCGAGAACAAAGAAGTCACCAGTTCGCTTGAGTCACAAAATGCTTCTCTCTCCAACCTGTGCATTCATCACTTTGCTAAGGGAACCCAAAGTCTGGACCTCAGGTGAGCTCAGTATGGCTCACACACATTTGGTTGGAATAGAAATTGAACTAGCGCCTCTAGCTTCTCCTTTGCAAATTTAAACCCAGTTCTTATCACAGTGAAACTAGGTGTGAGCTGCACACCCCTAAGCAGTCTTAGGAGAAAGGAGGAAAGCACTCTCCATCGGGTGGGAGCAAAGGCTCAGCAGGAACCACGCTTCCAGCTTCCGCAAGCGGAACACAAGACCCAGACGGAGAATCCCAGCTGCTATGCACCGTGGCGCCACACAGGTAGGGCACTGGCCCGAGCTACTCACCTTCATACCATCCACGTCCAGCACACTGAGAGCCGAGTGGCTATCTGCAAAGGTCACCAGCATCTGCCCTTGGTTGATCCTATGAGAGAGATGAGCCAGTAAACACTGGAACTTAATGCAGTTGTCCAGGATCCTGCTGACACCCCAGAACATACATCTGAGGGGAGGGTTACCTGACCAGAATAATCGTCCCATAATTCCCCAATGTCTGCATAAGCTCTGTGCGCAGGTCCTCGGGAAATTCATTCTCCTCTTCTAGGGTTGGGGACTGAAGGTTCACAACAACAGTGGCATCCAGCGGGCCTTGGACGGAGGACACTTCCTGGAAAACCCTCTCCCGGGCTCCCACGTCAACCTCTTGTACCTCCACCTCCACGATGGCCAGCACAGGTCTGCATCAGGCATGAGGAGAAAACGGTAGTGAACAGTTGGCCTAGGCGGGTGTCACACCCCAGCCTCCGACCTGCCTCTGTCCCCCTGAGCTGCTAGCCGTGAACTCACAGGCTGCCAGTCCTAGGCATCGCATCTCCTGGAGCACAAGTTCTCCACATGGTTCCATGGCAACCCATGCTAAGAGTCTCAAAGCACCGTCCCTTTTTGTGAGGAGAGCTCATTTCTAGGATTTGATTATGAGGAAATGCCAGAAACTAGGACAGTTCCGACTCACTGGGTGACCCACATTTACCACTCTCCTCGTCCCCCCCTCCCTCCCTCCCCCTCCCTCCCTCCCCCCGCACTTAGACAATACTGGTAGAAACTGCAGGAGAATTAAATCTCCCTCACTTGCACTGTTTTATGCTATCTTCTACCATTTCTTGTAAGGTGTTCAACAGCAAATAAATGCCCCCAGGGGCTACCGTCGGGCTGCCCTCTCCCCTCACACCATCTGCTGTCTCCTTCCATTCTTAGCCCACAGCGGCTGAGGGTAAATGACATCTCAGAGTGTCTAACAACCCGAACCCCAGATACAAAAACTGAATGGCGTTTGGCACAACACAGACACTGCATGAAAAGTGTCATCTGTAGGTGAATGGGGCAGTCCCGTGGCTCTGCTCAGAGCCGGACGGTGGCTGCAAAGGAGTGGACCAGATCTGTGAGCTGCACAGGGTGCAGCTTGAAAACTACCAGGAAAGCCAGCTGTGCAGTGCAGCGGTTGGGAACGCTTCAAAGATACAACACTGGACAGGGTGTATCTTTGAAATCTTCATAAGTGACATCATTTATGATATAGAACAATGACAAAATGCTAACAATTATTACTTCCCAATGGTAGGTACACAGGCTGTCCCTCATACACACACACACACACACTCACACACTCACACACTCACACACACACACTCACACTCACACACTCTCACTTGAATCCTTATAGGAACCGCGTGTGGGTATCCTACGGGAAGTGGAGCCAGTGTTCTACCCAGAGAGGACCATACCTGTGGTCAGATGCCTGCAGCTCTGCGCGGCCGTAGTACTTGAGAGTTCCTGGAGACCAGGTATGTCTGATTTTGGTGTCACCGTCTAGATCATTGTCTAGAAGGTTGAGTTCTCCAGCTGCTCACAGGGTCCCATTCAAGAAGCCAACAGCCAACAAGAGACACAAAACCATACCCATGCATATGAACGTAAGTAAGGCTGCCTGCGGCAAAGACATCTCAAAACGTCTTTGTACCTAACGAGCTTGATGCAGGCTCATTTATGCTCCCCCTCCCCCCAGCTTGAACTTTGGTTTGGGCTGCTCTGGGACTGGGGTGGATAGTTTTTCATATGAAGATTACCAGGCACCCTTGCACCCCCCATTCCCGGCTCAGGCCTGAAACTAAGGCCCAGGCTGCAGCAGGCCTCTGCCTCTGAGACCTGGGGTCTGCATGGCGAGAGATGCCGCGGCTCAGAAGCCAGGACTCACCTGGCCCTGCCTCTAAGTGCCCAGGGCCCATGCGGATGCTCTCAGACTAACCTGGAAGAAAAACTCTCTCTTCTACTGGAAGCTCTAGTTTCCTGGCTTTGAAATCTCCACAGACCTTTCTTTTGAAAAGTGGAAAAGCCCGTTTGTGGTCTAAATGAAAGGTTGACCAGCTCTGATGAGCTTTGCCTCCCTTCTAGGCATCAATGATTTCCCAATACCTTCACAACTAACTGATTAAAAAAAAAAACCCAGTCTTGCTCATGTTTCACTTAGAACTGAGGCTTTCAGAGGCAAGAATTTGGCTGAACAAAATGGGCCGAGTGGTGTGAGGAGTGGTGAGGGCTAGCCCAGGACTTTTCTCCTCTTTCTCCCCAGGATGAAGGGCAGAACAGGAATACAGGTGGGTCAAAGACGGTGACATCTAGGAATGACTTTATCGTGTGGCTGATTAATTGAGAAAAATGTGACCTACACCGCCAGGCCCCTGGGCTGAGCGACTGGTTCTTTCCCTGTGGCATTTCCCATCTGCCCCCGTTTTGTCTCCGACACGCAAATGGCACTCACCTGTCTTGTCATACGGATGTTTCTTCCTCCACCACAGCACTCTGTCTGTCCAGGCTGGGGTACGGCACTTGTCACTTGTATCGTAGGCAGCTGACCCAACATCATATTTGTAGGTGGGTCCAAAGTTAATGGTTCCTTCATGGAAGTCTTTAAAAATCTATTCGGAGAAAGAAATTACAAGGCTATCTTGGGGTGGGGGAGAGGTACATTCCAAAGTGTTCTAAAAAGCAATAGACTCTATATTTGCAAATATGTCTAATATTGAACATATATATATACATATATATATATATATATATATATATATATAGTTTTTTGGTTTTTCGAGACAGGGTTTCTCTGTGGCTTTGGAGTCTGTTCTGGAACTCGCTCTGTAGACCAGGCTGGTCTCGAACCCACAGAAATCCACCACCTCCCGAGTGCTGGGATTAAAAGCGTGTGCCACCATGCCCAGCTTCGTTTATGTCTTTTAATAGCTGGGCGCACAACACACACACACACACACACACGCACACACCCCATTGCAGTACCTCACTTCCCTCCTGTGTCCCTGCCAGACACCTCTGTCACCCTTGGAGACAGAGAAGGGACCATGGGACAGAGATCACTATGTGCTCATCTGGGCATTCAAGCACTGGCATACAGAAGCTCCATCACTTGATGTAGCAGAGAAGGCAGCGGGAATTAGGTAGAGGCAGGAAGAAGAGTATAGGGCGACAGGGCTCATCTCTATACTTCACAGTTAGGCAGAGCAAACTCCCATACGGTGGCCGAGTCTCACATTTTGGAGGGAGAGATACCTTCATTTCTCTTTCCCCCCGCATTTAATTAGTTGCTTTCGCAAAGGCAAATGGCAGGCTCACATACTTGCTGCTAGGAAAGCAGGGCTTTGAAATAAGCAACAGTCCAGCCGTGGATACCTGGAAGCTGGCTGCTAGGGAACCGAAGACAAGTCTATAGTCCAGTGGTCCTCAGCCTTCCTGATGCTATGGCCCTTTAAAATACAGTTTCTCATGTTGTAGTGAACCTCAACCACAAAATTCTTCCGCTTCTACTTCATAACTGTAATTCTTTGCTACTGTTATGAGTCCTAATGTAAACATCTGATACGAAGAACAGCTGATTCATGACCCTCAAGGCGGTCTTGACCCATGGGTTGAGAACTACTGCTAGACCTGAACCTGTCATTTATGCCATGGCCTTTGGAGACCTCAGAAGCCTGGGCCATGGTGTGGCACATGTGCACTCTGTGAGAGACAATTTTGGAGCAAATGGTGACCCGGAGTGCTGACTGCATGATACATAGTTCAACTTAAGTCTGTTTTGTTCATAAAAGGAGTATAACGTGCAGGACACACTGGAGGAGTCTATGTACAAATGAAGTGTGCAAAAAGACTCTATTAGCATTCTCACCAACAAGAAAGGGACAGCACCAAAATATTCTGAGTAAAGTCCAAAGTGTCACCCAGTAGTTTCTGAGGCCAGAAGCAAAGCAGTTCCTAAAAGACTGCCCGTGTGTGGACAGGCGAGTGCATTTGGAATAGGTAGGCCATGCGCACCAGTATTCAACAGCTCTGACGGTATGGGGGGGCACTAGAAGGCAACTGTGACCCCGGCTGAGTGCAGACCCTCTCTGGGGCACCTTAGAGGAGCTGACTCCATCCGTCTAAAGCATAGGACAGTGCGTCACAGGTGGCGGACAGTCAGTACCTCACTCCTCCCACTGGGCTGAATGCTATCCTTCAGTGACAGCCCCTCAGCCTCAGCAAGACACAGGGTCCCTGTGTGCGGCCGGCCAGAGCCTAGTTAAGTTCAGCAGTCTCTGTGACTGCACTCTCCTGATTTTCTCACTTCACAAGGTCCTACGTGCTGTCTACACCACCAGAGTCAGAGTTAAAGCCGCTCACAGTTTCAACACACCAGTACCAGCACTTAGGAGATGGCACTCCACGCCATGACAGTTACTGGAAATGTCTTAAACGGGCAACTTACTTTCCCACTTGACTTCTGCAGCTGTAACTGGTCAAATTCTATAAGTTTCTTCCAATCTTGGCGTTTAACAAAATAGAAGACTTCCTCATAAGTAAGATCGATGCGGTAGTTGAAATCGCCACACCAAAACACGTAATCATGTGAAAAGACGTTTCTCCCCTAAGTTGTAAAGAACATCACCAAGCGTAAGGGAGGTGGGGGAGGGGCAAGGAACAAGCCTTTGGGCATTTCTTCTAAAATATTAAGCCTTCCACTGAAATGTGTCATTTTTACCTAACCCTATAAACCTTCCAGGAAATCCTTAATTAATTTGCTTCTGTTTTATTTCATTGTTTTTTGAGACGGGGCCCCATGTAGCCCAGGACTACATAGCTGAGATAACAAGTGTGCAACTCCACGCCCAGTTGTATGTAGTGCTGGGTCAACATGAGCTGTATCCTCAGCCCTGCTTTTCTATTTGATAACAGTGTTCTTGAGCGGCCCAGACAAAGCCCCCAAACCACTTTAAAAGCACTATACCAATAATCTCTCTATCACCGTACTCTTACGTCTGAATCTTGAGGTATGGAGACAGTGTGCAACATTGTAAACTTCTCCATCTCCCTCCCTCCCTCCCTCCCTCCCTCCCTCCCTCCCTCCCTCCCTCCCTCCCTCCCTCACACCCATCTTGGGGCCAATCAAGAGCTCTCCCCCCAGCACAATGGCAGTAGCTGTGACATACAGACTGTCCATAAACCTAGGGCTCTGCTCCAAGTGAACCCTATCCTCACAGAATCCATGCAGCAGACACTAAGGTGACCGCTCCCTCTATGTATGTGTTGTGTAACTCACCGAAGACCGCAAGGCTGGTGCATGATAAAGTTGAAACTTGAACCCAGATCTGCCTAGCTCTCCCCACCACTATGGTATTCAAATTTGTCCACTCAGGCCGATGGTACAGACAGGCTACGGCGGCCCCAAGCAAGCGGTGCATTTCTCTGTATCAGTGGAAATGCTTCCCATGCTGCCAAGTATTTTGAACATGACCACATGTGGTGGTTTGAATAACAATGGCCCCCACAGGCTCCTGTAATTGAATGCCTAGGGAGTGGCACTATTTGAAAAGGTTAGGAGGTGTGGCCTTGTCGAGGAGGTGTGTCACTGGGGATGGGCTTTGAGCTTTCAAAAGCCCATGCCGGGTCCAGTGTCACTCTCTTTCTGCTGCCTGTGGATCTGTAGAACTCTCAGATATCTCTCCAGCACCACGTCTACCTACATGCTGGCATGCTCCCTGCCGTGCTCATCATGGACTAAACCTCTGAAACTGTAAGCCAGCCCCAATTAAACACTTCCTTTTTTTGAAAGAGCTGCCCAGGTCATGGTGTCACTTCACAGCAACAGAACACTGACTAAGGCACCAAAGCAAAGTGATTTTAAATTAATTTAAATTTAAATAGCTACTTGTGGTCGGTGGCTATTGTAATCCACACACAACCAGTACAGAGAACTAATTTATAAGTTCACTCGACTTTTCTTTCTACAGAAGAAAAGGGGCCATATAGTAAAATTTTCAATTAGTAGACTGTATCCCAAGTATACTGTTTCAAAGTTTCCATTTTCAAGTAAGAAAGAGTGGACTACATATAAATCAAAAATTTCCCAACTTATTTGTTCTTTAACTGGAGAAATAAAAACAACGGTGAGGATATGGATACTTATAATTGAAACCAGATGAACTTTTGCTGTGTAGAGAATCCTTGAGTTTTCTGAGACAAAGTTTCTCTGTGGCTTTGGAGGCTGTCCTGGAACTAGCTCTTGTAGACCAGGCTGGTCTTGAACTCAGAGATCGGCCTGCCTCTCCCGAGTGCTGGGATTAGTGGCGTGCCCCCCCACTGCCTGGCGGGAATGCTATTCTTTTTTTGTTTGTTTGTTTGTTTGTTTTTCGAGACAGGGTTTCTCTGTATTGTTTTGGAGGCTGTCCTGGAACTAGACCACGCTGGCCTCGAACTCACAGAGATCCACCTGCCTCTGCCTTCCGAGTGCTGGGATTAAAGGCATGTGCCACCAACACCTGTCTGGGAATGCTATTCTATTCTTAAAGGCTCTATTCTCATAGAGGACTGATGGGTCCAACAGGAGAATTCCAGAATCCAACCAGGCTGCAGGGAGCTGGAGGGATCGATGGCAAGAACATCTGACCCATACTTTTGTGTCTGGTCAGTGGGACTCACACATCAGGCTGAGGTGTTGGGACATCGTCTTTGTATGGGAAGGAGAACACAAAAATCTGTTTGAAAATAAAGTGCATTGGCTTCAGCAAGGAAATCTCTAGGTTGTCACTAGAGGGCAGTGTGGTATGTGTTTTACTGGAGACCTCTAAGGCTTTTCAGTGCCAGTTTTGGAAACGGGAGTTCCTGGCTCAACAGCAACACAGCTATGGGTGTGTGTGCATCAGGAGGAGATAAAAAGCCCACTGCGACCTCCACGAAAAAGGAAATCATGCTGCTTGAACTCAAACGTTCTTCCCATGGCCACACTCCTTTTCTTCCATAAACTGAACTGGACCCCCCCCCCCCCCCCCGCCAAGTGCACCCAAGGAAGTTGAAGGGGGTGACAGAACACCGGGGGACTGGGCGGTCGCCCCCAAGAATAGCAGCAGCACACCTCCCCTCCCCCATGGCGGAGACCTTCAAGGCTCCTGTTAGCAGCCCAGAAAGCCACTCGTGGCCTAAGCGAGCAGGCAGGGCCCAGCGCCCAGGGCCCAGCGCCCAGCGCCCAGGGCCCAGCAGCCAGCGCGCACAGCTGACCCGCGTGCCTCGCTCACCGCGGGGAAGGAGAGTTTGTGCGTGATCTCCCTGTAGTCTTCGTTCCTCTCCTTCACCTGCGACTGCCCAGCCGTCAGGTGGCTGCAGATGAAACAGAAGCTGGTGCTGTGGAACTGGAAGCGGATGCCCACGGCGCCCTTATTCCCCGCCTTTCCCCCCATGCCGGTCTTCACCGTGTCGATGGCAACGTCCCTGTAACAACAGCAACAACAACCTGTAGCTGAGAGCCTGGGGTGACCACGGTGGGTCCTTGGCACCCGCCGGGCGAGCACTTGCCTGGGTGGGATGCGTCTCTGTCAGGTCCTCCATCAGCGCCCTGCGGCACCGGCAGACACATTGCTCCCGTGCCCGCCCCAGTTCCCGCCCCAGCAGGAGCAACAGGTGAGTGGTAGTTTGGAAGAAAATGGCCACGGAGGGGAGTGGCACTGTTGGGAGGTGTGGCCTTCTTGGAGGAAGTGTGTCACTGCGGGGGTGGGCTTTGAGGCCTCTCTCTCTTGCTCAAACTACCCTCAGTGTGACAGTCAACTTCCTGTTGCCTGCATGCTGCAGCGCTCGCCCCAGTCCCAGCACCACGTCTGCCTGCACGCTGCCATGCCCCCCTTCATGGTTAAAATGAAACTATAAGCCAGCTGCCCCTCTTCACAGCACCGAAAGCCTGACTAAGGCACAGGCGTCTCTCTGTTGTGCCTCCCACACCCCTCAGTTCTCACGAAAGTGCATACATACCCTATGACGGGACAATGTGCAGTTAAGGAAGCAGACCTTAAGTTGACCCGGGAATCAGTCCCACAATGCCCTTCTCCAAATGCACTGGGGATGCACATCCTTGTGTTGGGCCCTGGGACCAGACTGCTGGCTACTCAGTGTTTCTGTGAGCAGGCCACAGCTGGGGACTGCCGTTACACCGCCCCAGGGGAGACGTGTGTGTGTGTGTGGGGGGGGGTGACAACCTGCCCAAGGGTTGAGTCTAACAGGCGTGAGACCAAGGGACAGGAAACTGAGGACAAGGTGAGAAGACCTCAGGCAGGTTGGGAACACCTGCCACTCGTCTCCCAGGACTTATCGTTAACCTTTACCCATATTTCTATTAAACCTGGGGCAATGGCCGAGCTACCCTAATAACGCGACGGAAGGGGTGGGGCCTAAGTGGGTTTTTAAGGTAATGGAAGATTGTGAACACAGAGCCTAAGGCCACCACAGGGCATTCTAGCGGCCCTCTCCATACGCAGATGCTTGGCCAGGTCTCAGGCCACTCATTAGCAGTTAGTAACCCTGATGCCACCAGCGACGTGTGTAGCAATAGGAGACGACGAGAAAGCAGGAAGGCAAACTCCTCCAGGGTCTTACCTACACATGCCCGCTCCTAAAAGACACCTGTTTCCTAAGGCTCACTGTTACACTTAACAAAGCCAGCACCTTGGAGAGGTAACAACGAGGTGAAACGAATTCTACCTAGAATTCTGGAAGAGGTGAACTCATTGGAGTTTCCGAGCAGTCCCCTTGCTCAGAGCGTTTCCTGTCTGGGAAACGTGAATGTGACACCTGCTCCTTGCCCTGCCTGAGCTTGCCTGATATCAGCCCTGACTCCTCCTCAGGCCGGTTTCCTGAGTTGGGATTTTCCCATGGTAGCTTTCAGTTGCCAGACAATATTCAATTCAAGCCCATTTTCCCCTCAGGAGCTTTGCCCTGTGTATTGAGAATAAAGGGTAGGTCTTGTTTCCTGCTGGCGTTGGAGGGGTGGGGGGGCATCGGGAGGAAGCCGCAGAAGAAAACGCAGACTCACAAGCCCCTGCTCCCCAGATGCTTATAAACTCCGTGTTCTTACCTGATGAAGGGGACATGGTACGGACGTACAAAGATATAAAGGCAGACGCCCACCAGCTGCGCCGAAGTCAAGAGGATGTACCTATGAGACCGGGAGATGGCTTTCTGAAGCTGCTCACCCCACATCTTCCTGTTGGTGGTGCTGCAAAGGCAAGGAAGTCAAAGATGCCGAGGGCTGCTGTAGGGAGCGCCCAGCTCCTGCCGCCCATCATCCACCGCCATCACCCACCGCCCAGCACCCCCTGCCCAGCTCCCACCGCCATCACCCACCGCCCAGCACCCACCGCCCAGCACCCACCGCCCAGCTCCCACCGCCATCACCCACCGCCCAGCTCCCACCGCCCAGCTCCCACCGCCCAGCTCCCACCGCCCAGCTCCCACCGCCATCACCCACCGCCCATCACCCACTGCCCAGCTCCCGCCGCCCACCCCGCGGGCCTCCATCTGTCTTTTCTACTGGTTGATTTCACGCAGCCTGTACTCCCGAAATGAGTGTCAGCCATCAGTCCTTCCCACTGACGTCTACACGGTTTTGCTTTATTTTCGTTGCTGTCCATTATTTTGTGACTTTTTTTGGTAGTGAGGTTTGAACCTACAGCATCCTACATGATAGGGCAGGAAACCACTCCTGGGCATCCTCAACCCTCTTGTCACTATTTGAGACAGTAACTCATTAACCTGCCGGGGCGGGCCTTGAACTTACTCTACAGCCCGGGCAGGCCTTGACATTCACAATCCTTCTACCTCAGTCTCCCGAGTAGCTGGTGTGACAGGTCTGTGACACCAGGCCCAGTGGCTCCCGGGCCCCTGACACTCAAGCACAATAAGGATCTGCTAAGACCTCCCACAAGCCTGCTTTATTTTATTTTAAAAGCTCCTTAAGCGATGAGGAGATGGCCCAGTGGGTTAAGAAACTTGGCACCAAACCTGACAACCTGAGTTCAAGCTCCAAGACCCACATGGTGGAAGGAGACAACCAGTTCCCACAAGTTGTCCTCTGAGCTTCACACACACACACACTAAATACGTGTAACCTTAAAAATTAAAGAGTTCTTGGACAGGTGTTGGTAGTGCACGCCTTTAATCCCAGCATTCAGGAAACAGAGGCAGGCGGATCTCTGTGAGTTCGAGGCTTGCCTAGTCTACAGAGCGAGTTCCAGGACAGCCTCCAAAACCATACAGAGAAACCCTGTCTCGAAAAATAAAAACAAAAAACAAACAAAAAAAAATTAAAGAGTTCCTTTAAGTAAGACTGGGTCACTTATGGGGCAAATGTCTGGCTGACTTTATATCAAGTATTGATCCAGTGGTTTGGGGTCTCCCCTTTCTGCCTGGTGTTATGAGAAGGGGCTTCTCAGCATCTCAACATCCACTACCAGGCCCTCGCCCCTCACTTTCCCCCAGGCATTCTCCTACACACACACACACACACACACACACACACACACACACAC
This sequence comes from Mesocricetus auratus, assembly GCF_017639785.1. NCBI lineage: Eukaryota > Metazoa > Chordata > Mammalia > Rodentia > Cricetidae > Mesocricetus > Mesocricetus auratus. The sequence goes on along the minus strand of NW_024429199.1, from coordinate 42,943,748 downwards.
ACACACACACACACACACACACACACCCGTCCCTCTGACTCAGCCACCGCACAATGCCCAGGCTGGAAGACTTCACAGAAGAAAACACCAGTGCCTGCTTCTGTCTGTTTAGCCAGCAGGAAGAGGGCCAGAGCACTTCCTCAGCCAGTGAGTGCAGGCAATGCGGCCAGAAGGACCCAGACAGCCAAGGCCTTGGGCAGCTGGCCCAGAAACAGGCTGACTCTAGGGGTGCTTGGAGCCCTGATCCTGGCAAGGCATCTGGTCCAGGGACACCCTGATCTCCATGCCCAGCCCCTTACCTGGCATTGACAATATTCCCTGCACTCAGCTCCACCATCTCTTCAAATCCCACGGCAAATACATCAGCGGGGCTGCCATCGCCTGGGGAACAAGGCAAGAGATCAAAGAAATCACAGCGGCCAGATCCTGAGTCGCGGAGTCCTTTTCATGCTTCCTGACCACACCTGCTCATTGCTGGAACCCAATGAGCCTGGCCACTCACAGGGGACCAGCCACTGGAGCCTACCCTCACTCCCTCCTGTGCTCACTGCCCATGCAACCTCTGCCCTACCCTGTATTCAGTCAGGAACAGTAGGAACCTCTAGTTCTTACTCTACAAAGGGACAGCAACTGCTGTGTCACCAGGTCATGTAGCATTCAAATTGGATACCATGATTAAAACATTTGATTCAGCCTGGTCCATCTCAAGAGCATTCTCTCACCCTTCCTGGTGACAAGTCTCTCCAAGCCAGACCCTAAGTGACCACATCATTTCCTGTGTATTTTGTGGCTGCTTGTGGTTAGGAGACACTGCCCAGGAGCACTGATGGACAGCGTCATAGATGCCTGTGAGCCGTAGAGCACAGTGAGCGGGAGCTGCCACTCCTTGCTACAATGGAGACCAGTGCTTCATAGAATCCCTACAGCCCTTCGATGGAGGACCTCCCGGACACTTCTTCAGACACACATGGACCCCAACCATCAAGACCAGACAGTGCTCCACATGAAGGGGTGAGATGGTTCCCGTCAGGGAGGAAGGGGTCTCTCTCCAGCAAAAATCCAGCAAGCTTTTCCATGTCCTCCGCTGGCCACATGGTACTTAGCGCCTTAGTGGACAGGGCTGAGAGCATAGATCTGCTTGCTCTTTAAATGAAACACCTGCTTTCCTCTCTCTGATTCAGTGGGCAACAGTAAGGTCAACGCACCCTTTATCCTGAACCTGGAAGGTTTCCGGTGAGCCTACTGCTATCTCCCCAGTAATATCACTGCCAAATGGTCATCAGTGTGCCTTGACCACCACCCTTTTGTACAGGCAGAGGAGATTCACCATGGCATTAGGGAGCTCTCCTCAGTGAGGGGTGCTGAATATCCTTGGTAGTACTGAGCTGCCTCTGATGTCATTCAGAAGACTTCTGGGTACTTTAGCAACGCTAACACAAACCACCAATGACTCGGTGACCCTGAACTATAGCCCCCCAATACCTTCCCTGAGATGCGGGTCACGTGTGTATGTGACAAGAGAAGATACGTTTATTAAACTATGAGTCACTCATCACCTGTTCCTTATTTAGGAATGCAGGAAGCAGTCAGGCCTCTGAATAAAGGAACACTCCTGCAGGCTAAGTAATCCTTACCCAAATGCTTGGGATAGAAGAGTTTCAGGTTCTGGATTTAGGAATATCTGCACAAGTGTAATGAGATTATCTTGGGGATGGCACCCAATTCTACACAAGGAATTCATCTGTGTTGTGTACACCTTTGCATGCGTGCATACACACACACACACACACGCAGTAGTTTTATACGTTTACAGTCTGCCAAGCTTTGACTGTGACTCATCATAGGAGATCCTGAGTAGAAGACCCTCCCCCTGGGACACTGTGTCCCTATGCCCATGTGATGTCACAGCAGTGCTGACAAGTTCCAGTTGCTCTAGCAATTAGGATTCCAGAGTTCCAGACTGGGACTATCTGTGCTGGTGTAGGCTTGGAGAAAGGTAGGGATGAGGCAGTTGCCAGCATCCCCCACAAGCCTTGCTCTAGCCAGCTCCTGATGGCAGTACCTACAGACGACAACTGTCCGGTCCCTTTCCCCCCACCCCACAACAAAATCCCTGCACGTTTAGAGAAAGGCAATCCACTCCCTGGAAACTCCTCCATGCGCTTGGAAAAGAAAAGGCGTCTTAAAGGTAACATGACGCCGAGGGGCAGCATTCTAGAAGGTGAGACCATGGTGCTTTTTAACATGCTGATAAATTAAAATGCAAATGCTGATACCAAATTTTACAAGGTAACGTGCATAAAGTCAAGCTGCCGGGGTGGGCTGTAGGGAACCGAACTTGGCTTTCCCAAGCTGCCATTCTCACCCTGCCAGTCCGCTGCTCCTGAGAGCTGCGGGGCATCCAGGAGCCAGTCCGTGAGCTCGGCTGTTCCCAGAAGATTGCTACGGAATTGTTTCCCTCCGTTGACATTCCAGGTCCCCACAGCAATTTGGACCCGCTTGAAATTCGTGAATTCTGACTGGCGTTCGGTCATGGCCTTCAGGATCCTGGGTGTCACTGTTAGGAAGCATAAAAGGCATGTGATCTGCAGCCCAGGCTGTAGGGACCCTCTAATGCTGTCCAATGGGGGCCGGTCAGAGAATGTCATTCGTGAGTTGTGAACGGCCGAGCTGAACATGGTCCATAGGTAGAAGACAGAAGGCTAATACCCACCCTAACCACTCTGTTTTCCTATCTGCGATAAGCGTGGGGCTGGACATACAACTTCCAGCTATAGTTCGAGAGGCATGGGGCACCCAGTGACAGGGGAACTCGGTGAGAAAGCCTAGCACTGACCCTGCAGCCCACCATCTACAGAACAAGGCACAGGAATAAAAGTGAAGTCAAACTGCAATAAACCACGTAACTAATGTGTCATATACAAATAATGGTATGGTATACACACATACGCATTCATGCCTATACGGGACGGATGAAGGATGGATAGAACACCTTACCAACCCACATCTGCATTTTTGCATTTGCCTTCCCCATCCAGCAAGACTGTTTTGTTTATTTGACCTCAAGCCTAAGGCATCAAAAAACAAAGCATTGCATCTCTATCTACTTAAGAGATCCAAAATTTATCCACTGTTTTAAAAGTTAGCAACTTCTGGGACTGGAGAGATGGCTAAGGGTTCAGAGCACTTGTTGCTCTTACAGAGGACCTGGGTTTGATTCCCAGCACCCTCATGGTGACTCAAATCATCTGTGACTTCAGTCCCAGGGAATCCAACTCCTTCTTGCGGCTCTAAGGTCATCAGACATGCATGTAGTGCACATATGTACATGCATGCAAAACATTCATATACATAAACAAAATAAATATATTTAGAAAACCAGAGGCTTAAATCCCCTGTTTGTCACTAAGTGAGCTCATGATGACACCTGGAGTTGGCTCCAATTTTCCTGAGCTGGAAATTAACCCCAGAGCAGATATTCAGTGTCACCTTGGAAAGTTAAGTGTTCCCCAACTATGGAACAATGAAAAGTGAAAGGCCTATATAAAACTAACATGGGGTTCATTTATTTTTCCAAAACATCAGAAGCTTCTAGAACTCAAGTAAACACCTGACTCTGCCCTTCCACTTTCCATTAAGGGTAAGTTCACAGCCTCTAAAGAAAAAGACGTCATGGAAAGTTCCCTTAAAAAACCAGGCCTAATGACACAGTGTTTGCAATCACATACTTGGGAGTCTAAGGCAGAGGGATTAAAAATTCAAGGCCTTCCTTGGCTACAGTGAGTTCAAGGCCAGAGTGGGCAGCTTGGTGCTCAACATGCAAAGGAAAAGGATACTGGCAGTGTCTATATCCATGGCCCAGCACTAGTCAATCATGTGCCAGGCTGTAGGTTTGATCCCTAAGCGCCACTGCCACCGAGACAAAACTAGCCCCAAAGAATCCTGACAGCCCTATGAGAGTGGATGCATCCCCAGCCCCAGGGTTCAACAATGCTCTTTCCTTTATTTCTGGGGGGCCCTGAAGGACTTGAACATTCGTGGAGTTTATCCTATGGAACTGTGGCATCTGAAAGAAAATGGCCCCCAAAGGGAGTGACACTATTTAGGAGGTGTGGCCTTGTTGGAGTAGGTGTGGCTTTGTTGGAGGAAGTGTGTTACTGTGGAGGCGGGCTTTGAGGTCTCATATATGCTCAAGCCATGCCCAGTGAGACAGTCTAATTCCTGTTGCCTGCCTGCAGGCTGCCGTGCTCCCTGCCATGATGACAATGGACTAAACCTCCGAGACTGTAAGCCAGCCTTCAATTAAATGTTCTCCTTTATATAAGAGTTGCGTTGTCACGGTGTTTCTTCACAGCAATAGAAACCCTAAGACAGGAACCTAGAATCAGTGCTTTCTGGACACCGAGGGACATTGGTACAGGGACGTCAGGCTGCTTAGGTAAACTGATCAAGTCAGAACATGGACCAGACCAGACACCCCACCTCAGATCACATGGCTGGGTGTGGCGGGGCCATTAGCCTCATCCACCGTCACCCGCGCCTCCTCATAGCCTTAAGGTTGTGGACGCCACATGTAAAGGCGGGCACACATTACTTAGAAGAGCCGTATTGTCCAGCAGCATCCTTCCTTTGTCTGTGGACTCTTCGTTGTAGACATCTCCAACCAGCAGCAGCTTAATGGCCTCCTGCTTCACGCCGTCAAAGAAGTTGGACTGGATGGTGCGAGACATGGATCGGGCCCCATCTTTCAGCTTCCCCACCTGCAAGGGCACAACACTCGGTGAGCCAGACCTAAGGGGCCTTCCCTCCTGCCCCCTCAACCTGCCCTCCCACCCTGCCCTCCCACCACCCCTGCTCTGCCCTACCTTGGCCTTTCCTTCCAGGGCCCTGCTCCCCGTGAACACCTTGCTCAGCCCATGCCCATTCAGAGACCACATGGCTTTGAAGGACTCCACAAAGCGGTCAATGATGGGCTTCGAATTCAGCCCCAGGCTCTCAAGCTGCAGATGAAGGACCTGGGAGGGAAACCAACCGTGGTTATCACCCGATGCCTAGAAAACCTCCCGAGGCCTCCAAGTGAGCACCTTGCTCATCAGACTGCCCTCAAGCCCAACTCCCCCAGACTTCCCTTAGACCATGTTCCCAGCCCCCCTTTGATGGCCTGATGCCAGACCAACCAACATTACTGTTGGGAGGTGGTGGGGAGACAATAGCAGCACAGATGGAGCTGTAGGCAGTTGGCCAGGCCTAGCTCTATACAGAATTTTAAAGATTTGTTTACTTATTGTGTACACAGTGGTCTGCCTGCAGGCCAGAAGAGGGCACCAAATCTCATTACGGATGGTTGTGAGCTGGGAATTGAACCCAGGACCTCTGGAAGAGCAGCCAGTGCTTCTTAACCTCTGAGCCATCTCTCCAGATCCAGAATATCTGCTTAAGGGCACCCTAGGCCCACAGTGTTTGGGACGCATCTCAGCAGACATATAAATAAGTACATCTATGACAGGGAAAGGCATACGGGGACTACAAGCAGGAAGCCACCAAGGAAACCTCTCTAAGTGGTCCCCCTCCACATCCCTGTCACCTGTTCTATTGCCCAGTAAAGCCACCCTTGCCCCACTGACAGCCCCGGACCTGGCGCAGATGGCTCAAGGACTCACCTCCAGAGCAATGAAGCACTGTACAGTGTTGGTTCTGTCCAGACAGTCGAGACAATTCATCCGCAGAGTGCCTTTCTGAAAACTTAGGGCCAGGAGACAGGGAAGGATCGTGAGGTGTGCTTGGAAGGCAACAGCTATAGCACATGGCCTGGTCTGTCTGCTCCCAAGGGGACCTACACCACAAGAGAGGCCCTGCCTCCTCCCTAGCAGTTCAGCAGCAGGCCAGAGCACATCCCAAGAGACCCTGACTTGTAGAAAGGACAGGCAGACCCGAGGACACGCTCTCAGCAGCCCCCATCCCAGGTCGCTGGTTCTTGTCATCCACGACAATGACATTCTACAGCACGTTAGCCGGTACCGAAGCATCCATCACTCCAGGGAGAATGTAAGACCCGTGCGTGTCTCTGACACTGTATCAGCTGGTCAATAATGACCTTGCTTTGCATGTTTTTGTTCAAGGATATACACACTGGTAAGTACACACATACACAGGCAAACTTGGGATGGTGCAACTCAACCTTTCGTTTTTCAATTTTATGGGGGTTTGACACATGATGGGGTTCATCAGGCAGTGGCACTCCCGTGAGTCGAGTGACACGGGCATACTGCCGTTTCGCTAATGCGACCCTCGCCAACTTGCATTGCAGCTCTTGGCTGAAACGAGGTACGCCTTGTGTCTCCTGCGCAGGGAACAGCCTTGCTGTCTTGTGTTTGGAATGCTAGGCAGCACCTTGGCACTGAGGTTAAACAGGGGACATCACCCAAAGGAAGCACAAAAATGTGGAAATCACAGCAATCAGTAAATAGTGAAAAGATACTTTCTACAGGAAGAACTGAACCATGGCAGTAGAGCATGGCCTTGACTCACGGGGGGGGAGTTTTCACTGTGCTGCATGTGTCTGAGTAACGGTGAACACGTATGCGGTGAGGAGACTCTGGGGTGCCAGGGAGTTTTAGTGAGGAAGTGAATTCATAAACCTGAGGTCTCCTGATGACGGACTGTGGTGTGGAAGCTGGAATTCCTTTACACTCCACCCAGAACAGGGTCCCTCGCAGCCCAGTGACATGGTACTATGGCTTTGCATCAGCTGCTCTCACAGGTCCTGTCCCGGTGTGGCTAAGTCATGTCATCTGAGCTTGGGGTTGGGGTCGGGGTGGGGTGGGGTGGTGTTTCGTTTTGTTGCTTGGGTTTGTGGTTGATTGTTTTGTTTCTGAGACAGAGTCTCAGGTAGCCCAGGATAGCCTAGAACTCGCTGTACATGACCTTAAAGTTCTAATCATTCTATGTCTACTTCCCAAGTACTGGAATGACAGGTGTGTGACACTGTACTTAGTTCTGCTTGATCTGGGGACTGAACCCAGGGTTCCATGCATGCTAGCCCGGCGCTCTACCGACTGAGCTACATTGCCAGCTTGGCGCTCAATGTTGTAACTGTATGTTTGGACATGCCTTTTTCCAGAAAATCAGGCATTACCATCTTTCTCACTAAATTCAGAAGCATGTCTCTGACTAAAAAAGAGGGAGCAGAGAAGATCGGGACCGCAGAAGCCAACGTCACAGAGCTTATGTTTCGGGACACCACAGTGTGCAGTCAGGCAGCCAATGTTGGAGTATGTGTCCAAGGTGCCCACAGCCTCCACAGTGACAACTCCCCAGCAGGAGTCTGACGCCCCATGGAAACTCACCGTGGACTTACATTCTCGCCCTTCGCAAACACGCCAAAGTCATCCCAGTGAAGCTTTAACTGGGGCCTCAGCAGGTTCTCCAATTTCTCTAGCTTCCCGCCTTTGGCAAACTGATGGAAGTCGAAATTTATCATAGGTGTGTCGCCTGCGTGGCAAGAAGCCCAGAGCAACTTCTGAAAAGGGAAAGGAGAGGGTGTGGGCATACCGACAGAAATGACTTGTAAGAAAGGCAGGGCGGGGCCTGTGGTTCTCCTCCAGTGGCTTGGGGGCTTTGGCCACCAACTGTCACCCACGAGACTGGATCTATCTGCTGGCAGATTGGCCCCGACCTTGAAAGGGAAACACAAGACAAAGGCCTTGTGTTTTGGGGACTGGGTGGGTGGGGGCAGGGAGCTGGAGGGCACAGAAGACACAAAAAGCATCTTGCTGAGAAACCCTGTCTCAAAAAAAAAAAACCCACAAAACAAAAAAAGAAGCATCTTGCCTTTGTAAGAGCAGAAGGTCCCCCTTGGGCGAAAGAGCCCACAGCAGGAATGTCTCTCTGGGGAACATTCCACTCTTCCTGGGGCTCAGAGGGCACAGGTGAGGGAAGGTTAGAGCTGTTCTTCAGGTGGCCCGAGTGCCCGGCCCTCAAGAACAGCGACATGAAGCAAAGCCATGCAGCTCATAATCTAGCTCCTGTTGCCCTGGTAACCAGCCCCATTCAGACAGGCACCAGCCCTAGGAGGGTGGGCTCAGCAATAGTTGAGTCTCCAGACTGAGACGGCCAGCAGGATGTGTAGGGTGGTGAAGCCTAAGATGGAGGAGATGTTGCCCTACATGCTCCAGAGTAGCGGAGCGGGGACACAGAGAGAACGGCAGACCAGGGTAAGGGGTGGGGGTGGGGTGGGGGACAATGACAGAGAGACACATATCAGAGCTATGGATGGGTCAGGACGCAGAAGCAAGGCCTCCTTCCCCACACAGCTTCCCTGGCCTGTCAAACGTCCTCAGCCTGCTCACAAAAGCCCCCTGGAGCAGGAGACAGGCTACATGCGTTCCTCAGCCACCTGTCTCTGGACCTCACTGTATTAACCCAACATCTGCTCAGTCAGAGGTTCTGAGAACTCCAAAGAACTGGATGGCCCCAGCCAGTCAGAATGCAAATTAACATGCTCTGCCCCTTCGAGAAAGTCGTGTCGGGAACAAGAAGCCCATGTAACTAAACAAAGAACTTAGTGGCCTTGCCCAGCTGTGGAATGACAACCACTGGGGCCCCGGCTGCCTGCTAGGCACTGGCTTCTCCCTGGTAAAGGATGTTCAGGAATGAGGGCCAAGGCCCGTCTCCGAGTAGCGTGTTAGGTCTACCTGCTCAGGAGCCATCCTTAACTCCTGGGACATCTCTGTCCTCTGGGCATAAAGGAGGCCTTCACTTCAGTGCCGGGGAGGGACTGAACATGTCCTTTCTAGAGCTCAGACACGAAGGATTTGGGGTTTCTGTTGTTGTTGTTAGAGATACTGAGATTGATTTTCTTTATTGTCCCTTTCCCCTCACCTCCCTTAAAATAAGCAGTCAGCATAGCTGCCAAGAGAAGTGGGAGGAGAGATTTCGTGAGCTTGTTGCTCTTAGCAACAAGCTAAACAGGAAAAGCAAGTCTGGCCAAAGAGAACTGGCAGCCAGCGAGCTCCTGCTCCCCCCCAACCCCTCTCCCCAGGGGTTAGGGGGCAGTGGAAGCCACAAAGGTCACATCTCTACCAAGGTGACCTTAGGGTGTTTCCACAAGGGAGAACTTCAAACAACCAGAGAGCCTTTTCCCACTAAGCGAGGCGGTGGGGCCTTGGCAGTTTGGGGGCTGCCTCAGTTCACCGAATCTTCAATTGAAGACTGCAGGCTCTGTGGCTGAAAAACCCGAGTGGCCTCACCAGCTCCGTCTCCTTCCAAACCCTGTCAAGATCCACTCTGCCCAGGAATGGAAAGGAGCCTACCAGGAGCTGGCACAAGCCCTCCCCCAGCTGCCCAAACACAACCATACGACTTGAAGGCCGTGCAGGCAGAAGGAAGCCACACGGGGTCTGCTTTGAACCATGAGCACAAACGCCCTGGGTGCTGGCAGGTGGGGCCTCGGAGGAGCCAGGGCACTGCTAGGCTGCCCTTCTGTTCTGGCTTGGAAAGCAACTCCTCGGGGAAGCATGGGTGGCCTATCTGCCTGTGTGGAGCTCAGGGAAACAGCTCTGTTTTGACTGAACACATTCTCCTATCCCTCAGCTCATAGAAAGTAAACTTAAAGTATTAAAAGCCCGAGTCGTGGCTGGAGAGATGGCTCAGAGGTTAAGAGCACTGGCTGCTCTTCCAAAGGTCCTGAGTTCAATTCCCAGAAACCACATGGTGGCTCACAGCCATCTGTAATGAGATCTGGGGCCCTCCTCAGGTCTGTAGGTGTACATGCAGACAGAACACTGTATACACAATACATACACAAATAAATAAATGACCTTAAAAAAAAAAAAAGCCCAAGTCATCTAGTGCTGGGCTCTAAAAGCCCATGCGGGGCACGTGTTGACCCGAGTACTGACAGGGCTGCCTCAGTCTCAAGGCCCCACCACTGGCCCCTCCCTACCCAAGCCCAGCTGTGGAGGAGGGTGAGCCTTACCTTGAAGGCTCTGTTGAGTACCTCCTCACCACCTCTGCTTCCCAGCAGGTTCACGACCACCTGTTTCCCATATTGCTCCTTCAGAAGTACCATGTGCCTGCAACGGTATCGGGGTTGGCAGCGACTCCACAGTACCCAAGGCCAGGCAGCCTGCGCCTCCATCTCAGCATTGGAGATCCGGGACCCGCCATGCCCCTTAATCCCAAGCGTATAGAGGAGGAAACCCCTTCCTCCTGGCTACCATCCCTGCTCATCTGAAACTCACGGGGGTAAGTCAGCCCAGGCAGCTTGAGTGGAAGTCTCGGGCAGGAATCCTGTCTAGCATGTGAGACTTTTAGACAAAGCTGCACTGACCTCCCTATAGAGAACCACCTAGAATGCCCCGTGCCTCAAGGGCTCAACACTCCCATCTCCAAAGTTAACCCAGAGCTTCTTTCCCTTGGTGGGACCCTCCTCTTCCAAATTAGAACCACTGGGGGATGAACTTCAACCGACTGCCTCCCAGGTGCTGCATTTACTGTGAACCCCAAATGTGATGATATCACAAACTGTGCAGTCCACATTTCACCTTCAAATACTATAGAGGCACCAGTTCTTAATCTTTATCATAAGTTTGCCAAAAGTAACTTTATTTTTCCTTGGGTTTAATGTAGTCCAGGCTGGTCTCAAATTCACTACATAGCCAAGGATGGCCTTGAGCACCTGGCTTCCCAGCCTTCACTTCTCAAACGCTGGAATAACAGGCATGAGCTACCATGCTTAGCCCAAGTACCTTATAATTGTTCTGTGTAAATATAGAAAAGAAAGAACGGAAAGATATACACTGTATGGTATTTCAAGCGGGTGAAGTGTTAAATTTGTTTTTTCCTTCTTTCAACATTTTCTCTTTTCCAAGTTTCTACAATTTATTTTCTGACATTCATTTTTATAAATATAGTTATTTTTAAGTTCGTAAAGAACTATTTTTAGCCCGAGGATTAAAAAAATATCCTCTTGCTTGTGTTGAGTGATATCACATGATAGAGAAAGATTTAGGAGTGGGTCCGCTGACTAGTGGACCCCAGTGACAGGTGAAGCTGTTTCCAAGGCCGCTAGTTGCACTACCATGTGGGACTTGGCCGCCCAAGGAAGGGACAAGAAGAGAAGGACGCAGAGGCTCTGCTCTCAGGGATTTCCCAGAGAAGGTGTGTCTCTGCCTGAGGTTGGACACACACGTTCTGTCTCCACTGAGGTTGCCGGCTGTGCTTGCCGTTGGATGGCCCGAGTCCTATGCTAGCCACATATCTAAGCCACATCCCGCCAGACAGCTTCTTAGAAATAAGGCCCGTCCAGGCCTGGTCTCCCTGTCTGATTCCTGTTTCCCCTGTCACCAGGTTCCAAATTCCAAGAGTGGAAGAGAAAGACTACAATTCAGCTGTCCTTTCCTGCCGCCGAAGCTGACTCTCTGGAAGAGACCCCGTGCTCTCTCATTTACAAAATCCAGCTCACCCTCCCTGAGCAGAGAAGTTGCAAGAATTAAAGAGGGTAAAAGAAAAGAGGCCAGGGATCAGCACCTGGGAGATGATTCTTCTTTGTTCCCTCATCTAAAAATAAGACGATACTTTTCACGATGAGATATGCCATTTTGGCGTAAGGCATGGTCTGTCAGGAACAAACCAAGCAGGACACTGTCCCCTTGTTAGAATTTCAGTCTACACCTACTACATTCTGGGAACATCTAGCATGGACCAATGTTAATCAAAATGACTGAGTATGTCATCCCTACAACATCCAAGCCTGTTCTGGAAAAAGACTAGATTACACAAAAAGTCTGCCATTTACAGCAACTGACTAGGTAGTCACAGGTGTGCTCACATTACCAGTGTTACATAGATTTCAAAAGTATATAAGCAAACACAAAGCCAAATGAAGCTTCAGTACTCAAAGTTCCCTTTGAGAATTGTTGTTAAAGATTTTAAAAATTAGTTCTTAATTAAAACCAAGATCTTTTAAAGAAGCTACTGACTATTCAAGTACAGATTATAAATAGCTCCAGCTAGCAATGGTTTTCCCTAAGCAGGCTATAAAACAGCATGCTATGGTCCAATTGTCTTTCTTCTTTTGAAAGGAAGTGTATATATCAAAGTTTTTATCTACAATACATAAATAACTGATAATGGGTAAAATTGAGGGACTTGGAAGTTTACATATTCTTTTAATTTAAACCTTACTATACTTTTAACCAGAAATAATACTGATACAATTCAGATTATCCCTTATTAATCAAGAGTAATTGGTGAATCTTCATTCTAAGAAGAAACTAACAAGATAATTACAAAGTGCTACTCACTGATGAATTCATTCTCAAGGAGACTTAAGAACAAGCAAAAAAAAAATCCCAGTTTATGAACTCCTTTCTTGGATAAAGGACCTATGTAAGAGGAAGATTTGATCCAGGCCTGGGGGTTCCCCTTTCCACTGTCCTACCCCTTGCCACGTCATCTGAATGGAGGATGGGAGGTCTTGGATGGTACCCGCTGGTTCTTACCTTTCAAAAGCAGGGGCGTTGGCCTCTAGGCCTCTGTGTAGTCTCAGATGATGGGAGCCAACCTACAGAGAGAGAGCACAGAATGATGACAATGATGGCGTCCTCACTCCACAGCCAGGCTGCCTGTGGCACCTGCTTGGCTATCTCTGTGGCTCATTCCCCGCTAAGGCAGGCCAGGCACTCCTGACTCTGCTACCAATGCTCCCAACCCTGCAAGGATTGGTATCCCCAGGTCTACTTTGCAGAGGCAGGGTCCCTAACTACAGTGTGGACCGTGCCAGCAAAATCCTCCCATTTCTAGTCTTCCTAAAATGCCATTGTGGCAACTCCCTGCACCCCAGCCTGAAGCCCCTTCTGTTAAGTGACACCTGAGGGCACGGTGGACCACACCACGTTGTCCACACCCAGGCTCAAGAGCTCTCTGCTATAATCATCTAGGCCATACATTGCTTAGTTACCGAGTGCTGAGTCAACATGTCACCGAGTACCCAGTCAGGAACAAAGTCAGGAAACAGAGTCCCCAACCTAGATGATTCTCATCCAGCTATGGTCACCACAGAAAGACCCCAAAACGGTGAAAGGTTCCAGCAACTCTGCTCAACTTGGGATAATATAGTGGAGACTGCGCTGGGACCAGTGGCTCCACAGTGTGGCATCTGGATCCTCTCTGTTTGCGCTCTCTCTACCACCTCAGGCGAGACGGGCCATAGGCAGAGGCCCAGAGCAACAGCAGCCAACAAGAAAAGGCGCAGACCAGCCCAGAGTGGAACAGGATGGGCCCAGCTATCACGATCCTACCACCACGGCTAACCTAACATCAGTGCTAACCCACTCTTGGGAACACAAGGAAATCCAGGGCACCACTCCCACAGGAATAACCAGAGTAGGAGATGTGGAAAGGATCCGAGTCTCAGCCAGTGGATTTCAAAGTGTGACCCCTGAGGCCCCTGGAGACAAGTTAGAAACGCTAAGTTGCAGGTTCGGCTCAGAAACCGCTGAGCCATATTTCTGAGGGTGGAGTCGGGAATGTGTGTTTCACAAGCCTCCAGCTGATTCTTAGATGCATACCCATTGTGGTTTGGCAGCCCGGGTTTTGACTCATTTCCTGTCTCTTGCTAACCCCCTTTGCTCTGGTTACACCAGGGAAAAGATCAGCTTGGGGCTGAATCCACAGTGCAAAGCTACGGGGAGCTCTGGGACTTGTGGGCATCTTGGCTTCATGTCAACGCCCTCCGCCTTCTAAAGTGGCAAGAACTTTGGGTAGGAATGGAAGAGGATGAGAGCCGTTAGTCTGGATTCTCAGACCCTGTGTCTTGTCTCTGCCAGCGGCTCTTCTTTCCTCCACCTCTGGCCTACTCTAACCCTTTTCCTGGTGTCACCTACTCCTGATGCGGTGTGCCGGCAGGCTTGGGAAGGATCTGCAGAATAAAATCTCCGTTAGCCTGGTGTTGCTTGTTTTTAGTTTCCCCTTCTTTTCTTCAACCTCAGCCTCTCCCCTCTGGCTAAAGGACCGATGATCCTCGCCTGAGCCCTAAAACTGTCAGTTTAATCTCATACCTTGCACAACTGAGTTTATAGTCCAAGTCACAAGAACGCCTTCTGGGGTCACAGCAGAGGTCCAGCTTGCACTCAGGGCCCTGGTAGCCAGGGCTAGCATCTCCAGGCTCTGCGGTACCTACTGCTTCCACCCAGAGGTTGGCAGTACTCTCATTGCAGCATCTGCCACTGGGGTCACCTCAGGGACACTTCTGAGGGTCCTGTGTCACCGTGCTGCACTCCAACGCTCATTATGACCACGGTCCAGCACGTGGCTATAGCTCTACTAGCTTGTGAGCCGACCACGGCTCGACTTGCTGCGGCCATGCTGCCAGTGCTGCCAGAAGCAGACAAATGGCACAAATCAGCTCTCTTCACCACCAGACCGCAAAAGTGCCTGGGTTCCCAAACACTGAGCCAGTACCATTTCCTAGATATGAACCTCGGGGGCTACAACAACGCACCTGCCTTCTTTTCTACCAGCATTGTCTCGCCCGAGTGGTTCTAATCCCCAAGTCAGTCCAAATGAAAAGGACCCCTTCTAGACCTCCAAGTGGTCTCTCTTCCACCCACCTGGGCCATCTGCCCCTCCGGAGAGCTGCTGCTCAGAGCTCAGACTTCCTCTGCCACAGCTCTACTCATGCACCACTGTCCCGCGCCTGCCCCTTGCTCCTTGAAGGCAAGGGCTACATCTGATCCCAGATGTCCAGTGTGCACAGAAAAACGCTCCGTCAGTTTGCCTAGGACTTCTGACTTCCTGTCAGTGTGAAGCATAGGGAAACAGCCAAAGACATGGTCTTTGTGTTGCATGGCTACATCTGAGTCCTGCTTAAGGGGAGAGACCTCTTACCAGCGGAAGTACACAGAGCCACGCTTCTCCCAACGAGGCTTGTCCTAGTTTCCATCATTACTAACCACAGCTACCATTCTGAGTGCTGTGGGGTCTAAACACTATGCTAAATTCTAGTACGTACTATGATTCTTAACCCTCTCTATAACCCCATGAGGGCAGGTATTCTCAATCCTACTTTATTGAACAGTAAACTATGGTTTAGCGAAGATAAGTATTTCTTCAAAACACCTTGTTGTTACCAAGTGGGATACCCAGGTCTCTGTAGCTTCATCACTTGTCCTCTGGATCCTGGGACAGACAGCCTTGCAACCTTGACTGCTCCAGTGACTGGGACAAACATGAGGCTGTTTTCTGTTGGGCTCGCAACCCCACGGCACCCATCACATGGGTTAATTTGGCCCTTGGCTTTCGTTCCTCTCAACTTGAAGGACTTTTCCTTCCTTCCTTTCTTCACCCCAGGGCCTCCTGTGCCATCGGCCATCTTATTCCCTGGCAGGGTAATGGACGGGCACACGCAAAGGTGCCGGCACCATCACACTCCCAAGAACACGGGCAGCAGTGTTTGAGAGAGAAGAGGATGAGATGAGATGCTGTAATCTACTCGACATCTTTCCTCCACTTGGCTCCATCACGTGAACTTTAAAGCAGAGGCCGGACTCACGTGTGGCGGACACGTGTCTGTGCCAGTCACAGGGATGAAGACCCTGACTTTGGCAAAGGGAGTACTCCCTCCCACACAAATGAAATGACGGACACACCCCACCATAGGCTCTGCCGGAAGAGCCTGAGCTTTAGGGGTCAAATTCTTCCTGGGGCTATTGTAAGCTGCACAGCTATCAGCACGGGACAGACAAAATTATTAAAAGCACATAGTGCCATGTAGACTAGAGGCCCTGGGGTCAGCTCGGAGGGCATCATGCCCACGACTCCCAGAAGACTAGAGGCCCTGGGGTCAGTTCGGAGGGCATCATGCCCACGACTCCCTGAAGATGAAGCATCATCCCTCAGCCCTCCTCGACTTCCCCAGTGGCTCTCCTCATCCCCCGCAGGGTTCACGTTCCCTGTCACAGGCTCAGGAAGGCGCTGCATTGCAATTTAGAATACACACCATTCCCTGGCACATCTGGGCATTTTTCATCCTACCTAAGCAGGAAGAAAGGGCAAAATTGGAGACGGAAAAAGACTGGGGAAACTAATCAGGATATATTATATGAGAACAGAAACTATTTTCAATAAAAGTGGGAAAGTGAGTGGGGGGGGACCAGAACTACTCTTTGCCTCGTAGTTGCTACTAGATGTGGACTACCATGCAGAGCTGCCCCCACCTCTCTGAAGATGACATCATCTCTCTTCTATGGTGGATGGTGTTTAGAGGATAAATACAGGCATTAGGCCCAAAGTTAGCAAATCCCAGATAAGACTTATGAAGACTCACCCTTTAAACCTGTGTTTGAAGACACCACAGAGGCTTTGCCAAAGGACACGTGTTAGGAATCTAAAGGAGCAACAGAGCTGCCTCGATCCTACTCTGTGTCCGTCTGACGCATAGTCATACTGTGACTACACAGGCTGTGTTTACAGCACTGGAGACCAAAGTTAATTTACACAGGGGGACGACTAATAAGCTGAGTCTTGTGTTTTAGATGAAGGAGACCAGAACACCAAGAGGCCTCGCAATCAGACAAAAAAAATCCTCAAAAGAATAGGAAGATGCTGGAAATGGCCAAAAGGAGGGGACAGAATCCCGAAGCCTCCCAGCCAGGAGGTACAAGAGAACCTCAGGACAAAAGTGAGGCTTGTATCTTAGCAACCCTGAAAGCCCTGGGGAGACAGGCAGGCAGGCAAAGATTTCCCAACCATCGTGACCCCCAGTAGGACCTGGAGCACAGCCTCTCTCTTTCAGAAGCTTACGAGAAGGGATCCCCTATAAAGCTGGGAGGGTGACACACATTTCAGGGCCTTTCAATGACCTGAGGCTGTCATGATCGATTTCTGGAGTTCTGATAAGTTTTGCATGAACCTAACGGAGCTTCCCGGATTCCTCTGTATAGTGTGTTCACTTGACCTGTGTGTCTCTGCTCAGAGTCCAAAGGAAACCCAGATCTAGAGGAGAACAAGTGTCAAGTGCCTTCCAACAGCCTAGGTTAGAAAAGGAGCTATCCCTGGGATTGTAAGCTCTGCCAGAGATATAGGGGTGGGGCTGCAGGTAGGCAGGGGTGTTACGTACGCATCAGCCCCGACTCCTAGATCAGAGCCTATAGAAACTGGGCAGGCTGAGGGTTCCCATGGTCCGAGCTGGAGCTGGGAAGAGCGTGGCTGCCAAGTGGCACGGGTGTCCCAGCAGTGGTGAGACTTTCCAAGTCTGAGGCGGGGATGAGGTAGAGCAGCTGCCCAGCCTGCAGGAGACCCTGGGTTTGATTAGCACTAGAGAAAAACAAAGCAACTATTCTAAACTGGGGCTACAGAACTTGCTATCACACTCTATAAATGCCAAGATGCACTGAACTGTATGCATGCGCAGTTTATGGTAGAAAAGTTATAGCCCAATAGAACTGTTTGTTTGTTTGTTTATTTATTTATTTATATTTTTCCGAGACAGGGTTTCTCTGTGGCTTTGGAGGCTGTCCTGGAACTTGCTCTTGTAGACCAGTCTGGTCTCGAACTCACAGAGACCCACCTGCCTCTGCCTCCCAAGTGCTGGGATTAAAGGCGTGCGCCACCACTGCCCGGCAGAACTGTTTAAAACACAACAACAACAACAAGACCTCTGGGAGGTGGGCATGGTGAGTACAGCTCTGTAATCCTCGTACTTGTTAGGCAGAAGCAGAAAGGTTGCCACAAGTTCAAGGCTAGCCTAGGCTCCACTGTGAGACAAAAATAGCAGTAACAGCAAAAAAAGACGTTTGAAAGACCTCCGGGGGAATTCTCCCGTTACAAGCAAACTCAAGCTCAAGCCTTCTACCTCACAGTGTCACGGGACATCATTACATACCTAGAAAACTGAAATGTCAACAAATCCACACCCCCACCCTGCAACTCAGAACCTGAATGAGACGCTCCGGCCATCCATCTTACTCCAAGAGCTGACAGGGTTGTGGCCAGTGTTGTCAGCATGGCTCGATGTGCCTGCAGCCCTGGGGACAAGTCCAGGCTGGGCTAAGAAGCTGAGTCCAAGACTGGACACTGAGTTCTGCTGTGTCAATCATTGCTGAGAACCTGGCACAAGGTGTTCCTGACCTCTCGTTCTGCTGGCTGACCACCCAATCCTCACTCCACAAGGGCCCTGGGTAAGAGACACCAAAGACTAAAGACCCAGGGAGAAACTTTCTCGGGCACTTGCAGAACCGAACAGAGCAAAGAGTAGGAGGAAAACTCCACTCTCTCTCCCCAGATGCACCTTGTCGGCAGCCACTTGAGGGAGCAGGAAGCCTTTCAGTGACAACAGCTGTGTCCTTGGATAATGTCCCCGGTCCCTGAACTCTCCTCGGGACGCAGAGGCCGAATCCCCCTGGCACTGTCCACAGCTGCACTTTGGGTGGCAGGAAGTATTTTTAGAAGTCACGGGAAAGCTTTGCAATCCTCATGTGGCGCCGCACGAGTACCACAGAGTGCCAGAGCCGTGATGTAGCCGCCGAGGGCCCAGCAGACCCTCCTGACCCTTCCAGGGCATTCCCAGCTGCCAAAACTGTTATCAAAAAGCTCAACTTAGGGTCCCATTCAAGTCAATCCTGTCCAAGCACTCTCTGGTTCACCTTCTCAACAGATGTCTCACTGCGCAAAGTAAGCAGCTAATCTCTCTCTCTCTCTCTCTCTCTCTCTCTCTCTCTCTCTCTCTCTCTC
The DNA here is from genome assembly GCF_017639785.1 of Mesocricetus auratus. Classification (NCBI taxonomy): domain Eukaryota; kingdom Metazoa; phylum Chordata; class Mammalia; order Rodentia; family Cricetidae; genus Mesocricetus; species Mesocricetus auratus. The sequence continues at coordinate 42,925,016 of NW_024429199.1, read as the reverse complement.
TCTCCCCCAGCCTCCCTTCCATAGCTTAGCTCAACACAACCGGGCCAAGGAACGAGTCCATAAACAACACCATGGGAGAAGCGTTTAAGGAAACAAACTGCAGTTACCATAACCAGAGGCGCACCGACAAAGTGGAGAATCTTCTGTGTAAATTACCTACCTGAAGCCCTGGCTGCTCCCAGAACAGCGGGACGGAGCCTCGGATCTGGACAAAGGACGACACTCCATCATCCATGTAAATCGTCTGTGGCACAAGGGAACAGAAAGAGAAAGGGACTCCTCAATGAAACCGAACGTCCTGGGTTGTAACGGGATCCGGGGCCTGTGACCTGACACCAGCCTGGAGGGTAGCCGGTGGACTTCGGTGCCCTCTGCTCTCTCACCTAGCAGGGCTGGTGCTGCTCCATCACCGCTCACCAGACAGCAAGGCACGGGGCTATTCCCGGGGCTCTGAGGAGGGCTCTGCCCTCAGACCTGACGTGTGCGGGGATCCTCACTCCGGGGGCACAACCATACCTGCTTCTCTGAAAAGCCTGGCACCCGTTTCCCACTCTAGAGCGAGAGGCAGGTGCGCTGGGGTTTAGCTAAGACCTTTGCAGAGGGTTCTGTTCTCACCTGCTCAATAACTGTGGAGCTGGAGCAAACGCCCTGCTGACTGCGCCTGCCACCATTGAGCCTCACAGCACAGGTCAAGGCTTGACTCGAGCTTGTCTACAGCCCTGGCCCTCTGCCGCTGTGTTTTCAGACATGCCACCAACTACACACACACAACGGTTTTGACAATACACAGACAGACCCCCTCGTAGAAATAAATGCTTGCTTAAATTAATGATAATAGTCCCTGCTGACCAGTCTTAGAGTAGCCTACCTGCCACCAATGATAGAGGAGACAAGAGTTTAAAGGACACACAGTACAGTCAGTCCCGAGCAGGCACTGGGGATGGCTGCAGTGGTTATCAGATGGTGGCCTTTATCTGTGCAACCCTAGCCTGGCTTGGCAGGGCCACCATGGGTGCCGCTGCGAGTCCTTTCCATTGCTCACTGGCCTGCTCTCTTACAGGGTAGCTTTCCACACAGGCTAGATCATGCTCAGATCACACATGCATTAGTAATTCTTCAGGGGGAGGGGGCTGGACAGTGAGCCTGAGGTTCTCTGGGCCACAGGAATGCCATGGGCCTGGTGCCTGTGCTGTAAACTGTAATTCTAGCCCTAGACTCCAGAGGAAAATACACTGGGTTGGGAACGTGCTGTCTGTTTCTAGGTACTGGCTCCCAGCAAACGCGCTACATCCGTTATTCCATTTGCTACACTGCAGGAAGGCCTGCACTTCTGAGATCAAAGAGGACAATGAAACCAGGTTAGCCAACATGCTCACATGAAGACAACCATTTAGGATGCCAGAATCTGACCGAAGCGAAGGGCTCCCAACGCTTTAATCCGATGATCGTGGACTTTACAGACTATATTCTGTCTCAGCCTTGCTTCCTTTGAGCTCAGTGCCGGAGGCAGAGCCTGGGAGCCCCCTTTCTCCATGGGGAAGAGTTCCTTCTTTCTCCCCATAAAAATCATCTACACGAGTCTCCCACCCCAGCACCCAGTGTATAACCCAGCAGCTAGTGCCACGGTGTCCCGCAGGGCTTCTATGCTGGGTGAAAGAACAGCCCCAACACTCACACAACCCATGCCTCCCCACTGGCACCCTCAAGAGGACACACACAGTCACCCTAACTTCCCTCGGCTGGGTGGTGGCCTGATTGTCAAGAGCCAACTGTTTATCATGCACCTTTTGCCGACGGGTAGAGGGACTGCGAAGCTGAGTCGCTGCTGCAGATGGAGCCAACTGGATATGGTTCACAGCTAAGCTGGAAAAAAACAAATTTCCACGCTCCCCCCCCCCCCCCCCCCCGAGAAGCCAGAGAAGGCATCTACCACACGGACACACAGTGTATATGCGTCCATGTGTGTATACATGCCATATAAACATACATATACACCCACAAGTACACAACATACACAACAAATGCACACACACATAGACACATCACACAAGCACACACTGTATGGGACTTAAACATACACCATATATAACATGTGCATGCACACACCACACAGATGCATGAACATAAAACGTATGTATAGACATGTGCCTGTGGATACAACATATACACATCCGCACACATACTGTTTATAAGAAATCCATTTATTCCTCAGGAAAACGTTGTCAAAAGTAGAAATCCTACAAGCAGGGCTCACTCTCCGGCTCTGTGTGTGTTTGTGTGAGTGTGTGAGTGTGTGAGTGTGTGTATGTGTGTATATGTGTATGTGTGTATGTGTATGTATGTGTGTGTGTGTGAGTACTCACAAGTATACATGAATATGTCACTGGACAGCTTGCAGGAACCATTTCTCTCCTTCTCCCACATAGGTTCTCAACCTTCCTAATGCTGCAACCTTTTAATACAGTTCTTCATATAGTGGTGACCCCAACCATAAAACTGTGTTTGTTGTTAGTTCATTTCTGTAATTTTGCCAAGATTATGAGTTGTAACGCAAACATCTGTGTTTTCTGATGGCCTGTGAAAGGTCATTTGACACCCCCTCCCCCAAAGGGGTCAGAACCCACACGTTGAGAATTCTGTTCTACCACAGGAGTCCTGGGCTTGAACTCAGGTTGCCAGGCGTGGCGGCAGGTATCTTTAACTACTGAGCCATCTTTCTGGCTTGCCTCTCTTCTCTGTGTGGTCCCACTGCAGGACTTCACCCAGAGCCATCGTTTTGCTCTGCCTAGCAGAGTTCAGGCCTGCAGTAGCACAGGGTACCAGCACCATGTTTGCCCTGTCCCTACTAAGTTCCCTTTCCTGCTGTCAATTGCTGCTTATGCCGCCAGTGACTGCTGCTTTACTGCCAGTGAAGAGACCATAGCGCATCTCCTAGCTGGAGATGGGCCCACTCTGGATGGTTTTCACCTTGAGGCCTCAGAGCACAGTGTATGTATGATCTGCCGTTTCACCATCTGTAGTCCTGCAGGGCTCAGACTTGAGGACACACCTGTGCTGCACCATCTAACCCAGGCTCCCATGGAACCGCCCCAAGCCCTCAGTGGGCAAACCTCTCCCAGGCCACAGTGCAGGTCCTATTGCTCATTGTACAGCTCACCTTTCACTTTAAGCAGATGCTGCGGGCCACTGCTTTGCTGCCCTCAACCTGGCTCTAGTCTCCTGTGGTCGTCAGCACATGGCCACGTTGAGTCTTTGCTAGGGAGGCAACCCCAGAAGGGAGGAGGCCCCTTGCCTTACTTCTGTGGTGTACACACACACACACACACACACACACACACACACACACACACACACACACACACACACACACTACCTGCATGCCAGGCGCAGGAGGTAATCCTATGCTACTGTAGGCCTGAATCCCACTTGGGCGTGGTAAATCGATGGTCTAGGGAAGTACAGATCCTGCAGCAGCCATGCAGAGGCTTACAGGCACACAAGTAGACCCTGCTGAAGAGATCACTTCTCAGTTGCCACTGGCCCATCCCAGAGGTCATTTCCCAGTTTCATGCAGTTAGACCGCCCTAGGGCTCTGGCAGCCTGTGCCAGCCTTGGCTCCTATTCCCACGTGGCCTGTCTGTCACTAGCAGTTTCAAATGCACGTGTCCAACAAGGACTTGCTCTGGGTTTAAGGCCATAGGCCTTGTGCCCGTTAATGTGACTAGTGAAAACACCATCGTGGGGTTAAGTTATACCCTCTCAGCTGCCTGTTGCTCTAGCTGGACAGCAGATGGTAGTGCCTGCCCATGAGCAGCTCCTGCTCCAGGGAGTGAGGTCAAGTGAGAAGTTTAAGAGAGGCAGCAGTGTGGCTCAGAGGAGGAAAAGGGAATTAAGCAAAACCCCACAAACTGGGAAGACCACAAAGGCTGATGGGAGCCAAGAAATCCCTCCTCCCACCCCAAGAAATTAGGAAGCAGCACGCCTCTATGGCTTGACCCTCTTAAAAGCATGTTGAAATTTAATCCTCATCATCAAACAGTGATTAGCGCTCTGCCTTCATGGATTTATTAATCCACTCAATTAATGGGTTGTTGGGTTGTTTTAGGAATCAGTTTCCAAATAAAAACCCTTTTGGGTACATTTCCTGTGGGCTGCTTGTCACTCACCACGTGGTGCCCTGTCTCTCAGGACTCTTGTCAGCAAGGCCGGCACTAGATGTGGGGGTCTCAATTTTAGATCAGGACTGCAAACCAAAATAAATCTCTTTTCTTTATAGCATACCCAGGATGTGGTATTGTGTTACAGCGGCAGGAAACAGGCTGAGACTAGCTATACATATCCCCGGGCGTGTGGGTAGACTGTTCTCATCTCTAAGGCCCAGTTGGGTGGGCTGCCCCTCAGGAGAGACTTAGGAGATTCAGAGTAGGTTAACCAGTAACATGGGATAAGGGGCTACATGAGTCACCAGGTACCCTACATGACATCACCGGAGCAAAAGCCCCAGCCAGAGCCTGTGGAGATGCTGGTCAGTCTTAGTGAGAAAAGATCATAGGGAATTTCCCTGCAGTCAAAGCACTCCTCTGTCGAATGGATTTATGTTCTAATGCTTACGGCATCCCTTCCAGAAGCAGTGTGTTAAAGTCCCAAGCTCCAGCACTTCCTGCTGTGACCTTATTCTGATGGAGGACCTCTGTGAATCTAATTGGATGAGCAGGACCCCCCCGGGGGGATGCTGAACCCTTTGATCCAGTGTGACTGCAACTGGATGATGCTTCTCTGACCCACTTATATGGGAACCACAGAAGCTGGAAGAAGCAAGGTGGGATCCTTCCCAGGATTGTTCACAAGACTACGGACCTACCTGACCTTCATTTTAGCCAGCCGGCCTCCGGAACTGTGGGAACAAATGCCTGCTGTCTCAGCCACCCAGTGTGTGGTACTTCATTGACAGCAGTCCCCGGAAACACACTGTGCCCTCACTAATGTTCTATTGCATAGGACAGGGCAGTGTTTTGTAAGATACAGTCAGAGGCCACAGTGTTTCTAAGCTGGCTGTGAACTCATTTGGGGACGACCATCGCCAGGACCAGATAAATGGCCCTCTTTCCTCAGCCTGAGTGGTGAAGAATGCTGACCTCGGGATTCCCTCTAGACGATGTCTGGAAACTGGTTCTGGTAACAGGTTCAGGCGTTGTGGGTACCAGTCATTACCAACACTGCCTCTACCCGTGGTGTCTGTCTGGCAAAACAAAATCAAACCACCAGAACTCTGTCTGCGAATAGAATGGTCTGAGGGTGGAGGGTAGTAACACCAGATAAAAATAAAGGTGATGATGTAAAGAACCCCGGACGTCACTGTCACCATGAAGACATGGGCAAGAAAAAAGAAAATGGCTTCCACGGCAGCATGCATATTCTCTCCTTTTTCATCCGATCATTATTTAATAGCTTTGTCAGACCCTCCCACAACGTAGTGATTTTTTCCAGGACTCCTGCTCCAACCTCCCTCTGCTTCTCATGAAGGGCCTTCATTTATGAGCCTCTGAGAAGCGGCAGTGACCCTGCAAACTGGACGCACACACGGCACACTGGCTTGCGCCATCACTGAACGTGTCCGGGCACGCAGAGATTCACGTGTGGTAGAGGGTGATGTGCACATCTGTGCTGAATTCAACTGGTGCCCCCGAGGGCTCCTCTAACAGCCACATGGTAACGAGTGCTGCAGAGCTGCAGGAAGGAACACAGGGTGCTCACAGCCCAGAGCAGGGTCACACCTGTGCCTCCCTGGGGCTCTTCCTGCACCTGACCCCGCTGCTTTTCTGCAAGGTGGCATTCAGGGAGCGAGCAAGAGCAAAACAAAAAAGCAACAGGTGCAAGACAGCGCCTCTGGGAGGGAGAACAGAAGCTAGGAAATGAAACTAAGGAGGTATTACAGATGGCTCTCCTCCATAGGAGCCGACAGCAACTGCTGCTCCACGCACAACCACATTCCCAGGCACTAACACGCTCCCAAAACAAAGCTATCGCTGATACAGAATTTAAAAAAAAGTTTCCTCTCCCATTAAACTATTGTGTTCTGTGTTTGTCCTAAAAAGACTTTCAATGCCTATCGGTTTGCCGGCTGCCTCTGGAGTTATGGCTTCCATTCTTGGGTTCTTTTGTTAAAATACATTAGAGGCTTTGGGAGGTGGTTCAGTTGGGGAAGAGCTTGCCACATAGGTCTGAAGACCTGAGTTCAGTCCTGAGGTCCTATATAAAAGCCAGATCCCGTGGTGCACGCTGGTAATCACAGCTCTCGGTAGATAGAAACAGGAACAACTGGAAGACTGATGGACACTAATTCTAGCCAAATTGGTGAGCTGTAGGCTCACCTGGAGGTCCTCAGGCTTCCAAATGCACACACGCATACACGTCTTTTCAGACTGAGCTGTGAATCAAAAGGACAGACCATCCAAGCCGCAGGCAAGTTTCAAGCAATGCTCCAATGACATACATACAGGAAGAAGCCAAGGTCAGAGAGCTGCTCACACACACCAGAGCCTTTCCCACTCATAATAGGAAACATGCATTTATGAGATGCACTGACTCTGCCATGCACGGCTCTGGGTACTCACCTGCTCTGTCTCCACAAAGTTGGACACGTGGCCATCGTCATTGACACCGCGGGTGAGGAAGCGGGCACCTGCGCGTTCACAGCTGATGCGAGAGATGAGACAGGCCTTGGCCTGCTTGTGGGAGGCATACACTGTGCGGATGGTCACCACCCCACAGATGACTTTCAGCAACCAGTCACAACAGCTCACCTGGTGCTGTCTTAGGGGCACATGCAATAGCTGGTTCCTGTAAAACAGCCCCACCTTTGGGTCATCCTACCAGGCGCTACAAATGCTGCACCCAGAGCCAAGTTCTGGAAGCTTCCCGTAAGGCCCACTGCTCCGGTAGGCTGTTACAAGCAATTTCACCCAAACAGAAACATTCTGTCCCGGAGGGAAACCATTAAGCCTCAGGAAGTTCTAAAGTCAGGCTCTTTTAAAATTTAGAAAGTTTTGAACAGAAATTCCTTAAGACTAAAGAAGTAAACAATAAACAATTCACAAGTCTCAGGAAGTCCCTGAAACGTAATAGATTTATAAGACTTTTTCCATCTTAAGGTTATATAACCAGCAAGGATTGCTAAGGAAAGGAGACTTTGACCTGTGACCTGCCTGTTATTCGTGCAGAGGGCTGCACATGGTTCATGCTTTCATAAGTTCTCACCCACGCTGGTGTAAGTGTCCTGTAATGCCACTGCCTTTTGAGCTGTCCATACTTCTTTAAGCAAACTCTAACCCACACTCTTATAAATAACCCAAATAAACTCGGTGGTTCACCAAGTTGTTCTTTGGTGGTGTCATTATTTTGGGCTACTGTGAGTTCCTTATTTAAGCTGAAAAAAAATTTCATCATGCCTCCCAGGAAGAGTTATCACCCAACAGAGGCAAACAATGACTACTTTCCAGTGGGCCCTCCTGTTGGGACACATAGATTCAGAAAGTTCTATGCTTCAGAGACTCCAAATGGCAAGGCCAGAATGATACATGTGCAGGAGGAAGAGGCCAGAAATCCTTTCTTTATGCTGCTACCAGGAGACAGTAAGGGCCAGAAGGAACAAAGCTGGAAGGGAAGCCAACCATTCGGGGGCTTTAAAAGAGCCTTGTTTAGATCTGTGTCCGCCATATTCTTTATCAGAATAAAATACTCACTCATGGGTCTGAGATGTTGCTCAGTGGTTAGCGGCTTGTGCTGCTCCTGCGGGGGGGGGGGTCCCAGCTTGGCTCCCAGCACCCATGTTGGGAGGCTCACAACCACCCGTAATTCCAGCTCCAGGAGATCCAACTCTCTCACCTCCTCTTCTGGCCGGGGGGGGGGAGTGGGGGGGTGGCAATTGTATTCATGTGCACATGTACGCGTGCACACACACAATTAAAAATAAATCTTTCAAAAGCTACTCGGGTTTTAGCCCAGCAGTAGTGGCGCACACCTTTAATCCCAGCTTTCAGGAGGCAGAGGCAGATGGATCTCTACGTTTGAGACCAGCTTGGACTACAGAGAAAGTTCCAGGACAGCCAGGGCAGGTTTTTGAAAACCTGTCTCAAAATTAATAAATAAACAAAATTAAAAGAACATCACTCATGCTTTAAGTAATAATGGGCAAAGATAAAATGACATAACAACTGTATTAAATATGCATGCACTTATGTACATTACATATACTGAGTGAGCTGAATATAATGAAAGCACTATATAGGGGAAAAGGGATTAGGATAAAACTAAAAGTTGATCGAACTCCTGTACTTCTCTCCCCTTCACACCTGTAGATCATTAACAGGCTTGGGAGTCTGAGATGATAGTGATGGTTAAAACCGGACACATGTCCAGCCCTGGCGTGAGGGTTTGTCCCTAGCCTTACTGCATCTTGTCATACCGTGTCTGGTTGACGTCACTGGGAGCCCTGCTCTTTTCTGAAGGGAGATGGAGGAGCAGTGGGCCTGGGGTGGGTGGATGAGGCTGGCAGGAGGGGAGGGAGGGCAGGTTGAAGTCAGGATGTATTGTATGAGAGAAGAACAAACAAACAAACAACAGGACACACTCAAAAGCCTACAAAGCACCACTCCGAAATTATCGGCACGGACCGATTTAACCCACCCGTGCTGTGGCCGCCCTGTGAAAGGTATTATTATCAGAAATCCCACTTAATAAAACGAAGACATGAGAAGTCAAATGAGTGCCCAAGACCACAGAGCTGGCAAACGCAGTGTGGTTTTCTAAAGCCAAGGCTGAGATTTTTATTTCATTGACTGATTCACGGTAGTGTTAGGGCTAAAACTCGGGGCTTTATGCAGGCAAGGTGAGTCCCCGGCCACTGTCACATTCCAGTGTCAGCCCTCCAGGATGAAAGCCCCATAGTTGCACAGGGCCACACTATCCTCCCATCCCCCATCAGCCAGCCTCCCTCATACCCAGGAGGCCCAAACAGTGCCAGTCTGCGGGTTGTCACCGGGGAACTTTCTCTTGCAGGGTCTGGAACAAATCTAGGTCACAGTGGCCTATTTGTTTTAAAAAAGGAAGCTGGTTCCTGCCCTAGAGCTAATCCCCTGATGTGTGCAAGTTCAGGATCTCCCTTTCTCAAAGCGCTTGCCCCCAGGCAAACTTCTGGGAATGTGACCACTGCCAGCCACTGCCACCCCCAGCCAGCCAGCCCGCCATGGGATTCTCACAGGTGCAGCACCGCTGTGTGTGAAGACCAAGACCTCACAAAGACAGGCTGCTTTCCCTGCCACTCTCTGAACTTCAGACAATAAACTACGTCAGTAACATACACGAAATGGGCTGCTGGCCCATGCTGCTATGTCCCCTGTCACTGGGGGCACGGGGAGGAGCCTCTGTCACCCGGACAACTCTGATCAGCTTACTTAAGTGACTCTAAGGAGGGCAGCTCGGAGCCCAGGAAGGACAGATGGCATCCTGCCAGGTCTCAAGTGCATCGGGAGCGACAACCCCACTGTCTCTTTTCGGTGCTCATCAGCCGTACCCCCACGCAACTCCACCCGCCTCCTGCCTTGGCTTCCAGACCTGGGGTGATCCGGCTGTTGCCACTCTGCCTGCTGACTCAGAGGTGATCAGCTTCATGGGCCGGGCCGGGGTGGGTACCCACCTGGTACATTCCACAGATAGTCCCTTCCTCGCCAATCCAAATCTAGTCTGGTCCCTGCTCCAGAGGGGTGCGCTGGGGCCTCCTCTCCACCAAGGCCTCTCAGTTCCGCCTCTTTACCTCCCTGGCTTTGTGCTGCCTCACATCTTCCGCCACGGAGCAGCCAATGGGAAGGCAGGCACAGAAGCCCTGGGGTGAGCCGGAAACCCAGGGTCTACTGTTTCCAAGGTACACCACGTCCCCTTTCGTCTTCACAGACAACCCCTGCTTTAACGCTGTTCCCAAACCTCTGGTACAAGACCTTCCCAGCCTTGGGCAATAGCTTCAGGAAGGTATGTGACAGGACTGAGGCACATGCTGGCCCCCAAAGAGTAACCAGACATCAGGGAAAGTCCAGCAAGCACCTAGCACCTTCAACTAACTGCACGGCCTGCATCGCACCTGGGCAGCTGGTTAGAGATATGGAAGGGTCTCAGACCCCCTCCCCTCAACCTGCAGTACTAAAGCATGCACCATAAGAAGACAGGCAGGATTTCCTACGTGTTCTAAACCTGATCACATAAACTGGCAAGCTGGAGAGGACCCAGGAGGATGTAAAAGCAGGCTGGTAGGGATGAATGTGGGGATGTCACAGAGGTTGCTGCTGTATCAACAATAATGAGGGATTCATGAGCAGGGAGCTGAAGCCCTACCAAAAGGACTTTTATCCTACCATGGGAACCTTTGCTGGCTCCTGAGGGCAAAGCCAGGCAGGCACCAAGGAAGGACAGGAACAAGACTTCAGGTCTGTGTCTGGCTGGGACACTGGTATGGCAGCAGAGGGGGCTGCTTGCGCTAAAGCATTAAAGACCAGGTTTGCTAGGACACAAGCAGCAGTATCCTCATCCAATGCTTCTGCCTGTTTCTCTCTCATCCCTAACAAGTCTGAGGAGAGCAGCACTACAGAGAAGGCTTGAATATGGCCCCTGCAATCAATGCCCTCTCAGCTTCCACACAACAGGGCAGGTCCGTGATCCAAGGGTTTGGGTCATCTAAGGAGAGCATCGCTGTAGAGCAGGCCTGAGCAAGTGAAGCCCCAACACTCCTTACTCAGGAAACAGTTTCTTTTCTAGCTCTACCTGGGACCACATAAATACACTCCTGGAGCTAAGCCCACAGGGCAGGGATGCTGGATTAGTTATCTTCTCTCACAGCACAGAGAACAATTATGACTTCTCAATGCCACTCCATAGATGACACCCAGTCCCTAAGGTAGACTCAAGATGTAAGGCAATGAGTCAGGTGTTACCCAGGATCTGTCCTCTGTAACCCAGGCCCTTACCAGAAGAACGAGGTCCCCCATTCAGAGCAGTCATCACCCTGTTTCTGTGCCCTGATGGTCAGATCAAAGCTGGAACCATCATTGGGCCATGCAAAATAAAACACGCCTGAGCTCAGGGTTTTCTTCAAGGCGAGCAGGCGGTCCTCTTCTTTGGTCTCTTCCTGCAGGGGGCAAAACTCAGTGGCGGTGATTTTGTAGATCTCTGCATCTGGAATTCTGCCTACTGATGTGCAGCCTGTCACCAACACCAGAAAGCTCAAGGGGACACCGCCTGGAAGGGACATAGAAAAGATGAAGGATTATGGACACTGAGCAGGCTGCATCCCAGAGTAAGCCCCAGCCCTAACTGGAGGACATTTCCAATTCTTGTCCCCTAGGCCTTGGGTGGTGCTCGGCTACCCAGCCTGTATCCCAAACAGTAGCACTGGTGCCACACCCATCAGAAATGTGTATTCTTCCTCGTTTCTGTCCTAACAGACTCTAGGGTGAGGCTGATGTGACGGCTTTCCCACAGGCCACTCTACGGACCTCTCAGCCTCAGCAAGGTCCGTAGGATGGGTAGACAGGCTTGGGGTCCCAGCCATATACCCTCTAGGCTAGCACACGCCTTTTAGCATCCTCCCTTCCTGGCCCTCTTCCAAATCTGTGCCCAACACCTTCCAATCCACCCTCCTCAGCCCCACCCCCCAGCCCTCACCCGCTGCCTTGGCTCTCACAGCTATAGCAGGCATGGCATGCTTAGACACAGCTGACAGCAGACCTCCTCTGCTCAGACCCCTCTGTGGCTCCCCCTGATCCCCCCAGGATAGGAATGAAAGCCTCTCCGAGGCCTCCTGCTCTGCACCCTGCTCCATATCTCACCCCCACCCCAGATGTGGACTGTCCCCAGGCAGCTGCTCTCCAGGGCGTGCTCTGCTCCCCAGTGTGCCACACATTCTTTTTTTTTTTGGGGGGGTTTCGAGACAAGGTTTCCCTGTGGCTTTGGGGGCTGTCCTGGAGCTCACTCTGTAGACCAGGCTGGCCTCGAACTCACAGAGATCCGCCTGCCTCTGCCTCCCGAGTGCTGGGATTAAAGGCGTGCGCCACCAACGCCCGGCATGCCACACATTCTTACACACTGCGGTTTTATGGGAGGCATCTTCCCACTTGGATAAAGGCTCCACTGCCATCTGCCCAGCAAAAGGACACCTTCCAACCTCCCGGTGGACTTCCCAGCCTCAGCTCTTTCCCGGCAGGGTGGAAGGGTGAGCTTTCAATCCTGGCCTTACACTTTCTGAAACACCAGGAGCCTTCCCTCCTCACTGGGTAAACCCTGCCTCTCCTTCTGGTCTATGGGCAGCACCTCCTCCAGGAAGCCAGGCCTGCTCTCCAAAGACACAGCAGGGTGCCCCCCTCTGTATCAGAAGCTTCCCTGAAGCACATAGGCACAGAAAGCCAGTACCCTTCATCTCAGATGTGTCCCCCAGCAGCACATGTGTGTGAACACCTTCTAAATAAGTTCCAGTGCGGGAGACTGATACACTGTTCTCCAAGACCCTGCCACATTGTCCCTGGCTGCTCCTTTTCTGTCCCATGTGCCCTACTTCGTAACTGGTAATATTCAGGCATCTTACTGGCCTGTCCTTGGAGTCCTGACAAGATACGCCCTCAGTGGCAGCCACTAAGAGCACCACCTGTGCCTATTCACTATGTTCCCTTTTAGAAGGGCCCTGCCCACCTCCCGTCCTTCCCACTGTCTCCCTCTCTCTGTCTGTTCCTCTCTCTTTCCTCTCTCTTCCCCCCTTTCACCTCTTCTGCTGCTCTTGTCTCTGGGGGCAGGTCTCCCCCATTCCCTTTCCCCTTTTTATGATCTCTTTCCCTAATTAAAAAAACTCACTGGCTGGGCGATGGCGCACGCCTTTAATCCCAGCACTCAGGAGGCAGAGGCAGGTGGATCTCTGTGAGTTTGAGACCAGCCTGGTCTACAAGAGCTAGTTCCAGGACAGCCTCCAAAGCCACATAGAAACCCTGTCTTGAAAAACCAAAACCAACCAACCAAACAAACAAACAAAAAACCCAAAACCCTCTGTTTGAACCCTGTCCCATGGCATCTTTCTCTCGAGCGGTGCTTTTCTTAAATTACAACAGTAAAGTACTATCTAAGTCAAATGGGTGGTGACAATATTGCGTTTCCCTTTAAAAGACAGGGCCCAAGAGATACCCCGAGAGGTGATGGGCCTAGGTCTATCAAGATGTTCCTCCCATCCCCCTGAGGTCTAAGGGATATGTCCCAGCAAGGTTTACTCCAAGTGGCCAACATCCTCTCACTAACTGAAAGATGTCTTATGCCATCCTTACATCTCTCAGAAAAGACCATAAAGGCAGGCGATTCCAGCACCCCTGCCTCCAACCGGCTGCCTTTCTCACACTTCGTTGGAAGGGTGTAGCTCCAATCGAGAGGGTGACTGGTTTTTATTAAAGAGCAGTTGCTGAGTAAGTAGGTCATGGCTCGCACATGCTAGCTGACGCACTGGGGGGAAGAAGGGTGCCCACAGGGCCAGGATATTGGCTTGGCATGTGCGTCCTCAGGAGGCCACTTTGAAACAAAAGAACCAGAGTTTTGCTGGGCTATCGAAGCAGTTAAGGTGAGGTTTTTCCCAGCAGGGCAGGTGAATTTCAGTGGGGCTGAGACAGTCCACAGCCTTGGCACCTGGCTGCCGGAACTGAGGAGCTAGAGAAAAACAGTATCCAGCAATGTCCCTTTGCACACGTGGCCAAGGTAGGCCCCCATGGTCTGGGCTGGGGGCTCAATGAAGAAGAGGAGGAGGAGGAGGGCTTATGTGGCAGGGGAAAGAGGGCTCTTACAGAGAATGACAAGGGACAGGGCTACCACAGGAAGATGCCTTCATCTGGGGCAGGGCTACAGAAGTACAGGTAAATTGGAGCCCTTGGTGTATACCTGGGGTGTACAGCAGAGCCAAATATCTCAATATGGCTGACACACAGGACACCAGGTGCCATACAAACAGTGACACAGTCGTCACAATGATCACACTGTCAGCCCATTTTATAGAGTGGGAAAAGGAGGCATTGGAGGCTAAGAAGCCAGGGATGACTAAGAAGGGGAGCTTGGATCGTCTGAATCCACTTTCTGGCTTGGGCGAGCTACTCGGGTAAAGCCTTGCTTACAGCAGGCACTCGCCATGCTCCTGATTGGTAGTGTGACAATGGGCCTAACGACACTGCTCTTGAGGGCCACCATTGCCATTTCACATGCAAGGTCCCCAGGGGAGCTAAACCATGGCCTAGGCACACTATTCTGGGTTGAAACCCCGCTGCAAACATGGGTTTTCCTAAAGCCTGGGGTCTGCCTGCCCCTGGCCTTTTGATACCTTAATCTTAGACTACAAGATAGACAGGTCCAATGTTCATGGTCACAGCTCTCTCTGGAACTTTGCTATGGCAGCCAATAAGCAAACAGACAAACAAACAAACAAATCATGCATACCCAAGTGTACACCTGCATCTTTTTTTTTCTTTTTCAAGACAAGGTTTCTGTGTGTGGCTCTGTAGACTAGTCTGACCTCAAACTCACAGAGATCCGCCTACCTCTGCCTCCTGAGTGCTGGGATTAAAGGTGTGCACCACCACTGCCTGCTCACCTGCATCTTAAAAGTAATATTGCAACAGCGGATGGAGATTAGTGCTCTCTTAGGCACTGGCCAGGGGCTAAGCACTGTTAGAAATCTTTTAAAATCACAATTAATGTCAAAAATTATTTGAGTTTTTATTGTAAGAATCCTGGCATTCATTTTCCTATAAATAGATAAGGGCAGTGGGGATGGGCAGTCTGACTAATTGGCGGCTGTTGGATTCTTTCTTGTTGCCTTGAGCAGAAAGACATTCAAATGGCTGGTGGATTACCCTTGCGCTAATGTCAGCTGTTTTGAAGACAGACACCACAGATGCCTTGGAATAAATTACAGTGGGATCACAGCTGTGGCTCTGGCTCCTGGAGGCACAGCCTCCTCCAGGACGGTTCGGAGGCATTCATTCCCAACTTATTTTGCTATCATAGGCATCATAGATAATACTGTAACCACTTCCACCAAGGACAGAGAGGCTCTTTCCCAGTGGCCTACCTAAGGGATTGCTGTGATTGGTACAAAAGGGACAATACAGTGGTTAGCACAAACACTCACTTCCATTCATATGCAAAGCACGCTGCCATTGGTACAAACACACATCTTAATTTACGAGTGAGGTGTCTCCCGATTGGCCTAAACACCCTCCTTGGCTCACAGTGAGCGGGCTGGGAGAGCCTGTGCTGCTGGCCCTCGGTGTTATAAGTAAGCACTAGCCCCATGGATGACTTCCCTTAAGGGACAACAGGTTGCGGCAGTCACAGACCAAGCAGGCAGCAGACCAAACTGCAATAGCAGCAAGACAACGTGCGGCTGCCTGACAGAGAGACAGCCAGGACAGGAATAGGGGAGACGGCAGTCAGTGGTCCCCACGAGGATGGAGGGCTGGGAGCAAAGGAGGGCAGGCTATAGAGGGCCCGAGTATAGAGACTGAAGTCTCTGGAAGAGTCCCGGAGCTGCCAAGCCCTCAGACACTCAAGGCCTGGGAGCCATGGCACCACCTGCTGTCAAGGGCTGAAGAATCACGAGGCCTAGGCCTGCCACAAACATCAGTGTCAGCTGCTGCAAAGGGTTAAGGAAGCTGGATGACTTCCTGCAGGCCTAAGGGTCCTGATGCTGCAGAAGGCCAGCATGACAGCCCTAACACTAGAGGGCGCCACCTGCTGCCGCTCCCACCTTCTTGCTGCCATCCATCAGCGCTGTCCAATGCAGGACACAGAAGGCCTCCCAAGACTGACTAGCTCTTGAAGAGCTTCTGCTCCATGCCTGCCCACAATCTCCTTGGGTGCCCACGACTTCTATCTGCATAGAGCAGAAGGACGTTTCCAGCTGACTGGTAGCACATTCTGCAGCACATTCTAGGCGCTGACAGGGAAAAAGAAATGGCTAGAACCTTTGCTGCCAGTGCCCAATGCATGCTTATGACCTCCTGAGCACGCTCCCCCTGAGCATGCTCCCCCTGAGCATGCTCCCCCTGAGCACGCGGGCCCCTTCAACCTCACTCGAACCCTCTGTCCTGCAGACTGTCACCCCGTCAGAGCACACTCTGAGCTCTGCGGTCTCCCTCCTACTAAGTTGGCAGTTAACCAGTTTCTGATTTATCACTGCAGTCCCAAACTGGCCAAACAGTATCAACAGTGAAATGTAAACGAAACATTTTGGTAAATAACCATTTAGCATAAAACGTAAAGATGTGTAGCGAAGACATTTTATAACGAGATGGTAAATATTATGGATTGATGGAAGGACAGTAGACTGCACCATTTCTAGTTATGATTTTCTTTTTTAAAGGCTTACTTCGTGTGTGTGTGTGTGTGTGTGTGTGTAGTGTGTGGTGTGTGTGTGCGTGCATGTGCGTGTGTGTCTGTGCATGTGTGCACACGCGTGTGCGTGTCCCATCCACAGAGACCAGAGGTGTCAGATCCCCTGGGTTCAGAATTTCAGGCAGTTGTGAGCCATAAATGTGGGTGCTGGGAACTGAACCTGGGTCCTCTGGGAGAGCAGTACATACTTTAACCACTAAGCCATCTCTCTCTGGTCCATCTATTTTCCATTCTTGTAGATATAAACATGATTGAAAACTGTCCATGTTGATGAATAGTTGGAAATAAGAAGTCTAATTATAGAAATGTCACTCAACTCCTCAAGCTCCTTAGTTGGTACTAGAAAGGAATGGTAAGTAACTTATCAGCAAAACTACTGTGAATGCTGACAGATTATACCAATCAAGTTCTTCAGTTAGGAGAAGAACAATCACATTGGGCAGTCGCCGACTTACAGATGAATGGCAGGAGCCACTGACATGGCTGACTTCAGCAATAGTGACAGCAACGTTTTGAACTACGCTTTAGTTCACCACTTCCAGAGCAGGACACCATGGTAACATTCGGATGAGAGAAAATGATTACTAAAATGAAAGACAAGCCGGGCGTTGGTGGCACACGCCTTTAATCCCAGCACTCGGGAGGCAGTGGCAGGCGGATCTCTGTGAGTTCGAGGCCAGCCTGGTCTACAGAGTGAGCTCCAGGACAGCCTCCAAAACAATACAGAGAAACCCTGTCTCGAAAAACCAAAAAAAGAGGATTATGGGTCAGACACAGGAACACATTCCTAAACAGATCAGTTACTACAAATTGCTGAGCTCTGGGAGTGGCCTTTGTAGAAGCCCACATATCTATGCTCCTCTGTGGCCATAGAGGAACATGGACCTGGGGAACCATGTTAGGCACCAAGGCCTCTCCTGGCCTTGCTCGACAAAGCAAGCCTGACTGGCAGATTGGCCTGACTCCATCCTACCCACCCTTGATCAACACCCCTTATTTGTGCTCCACAAGCTGTAGATTTTAAGAAAAGGTTCAGACTCAAGCCCAGCAGTAAACTGGTAGAGGTCACTGGCTCCTGCCCAGCTGTTAGGGTGGCCTAGGCTGGCAATACCACAGAGGTGCACACTGTGGGTCAGAGCGAGGCCACAGGGGTTCGCCGGCCTCGGATGGATGAGGCCTCCCCTGAGGCTCACAGCTTGACTACAGAAACGGGGCTTTGCTGTCGAGAAGTAAGATCTGATACCAACAAGCAAAGAGGTTCAGCATCTAGGTCCCACAAGGTCTCAGGAATGGCCAATGGAGGCCAAATTCAGGGGCCTGAAACCAGAGGGGATCTTATAGCAAGGTTAAAGAACAAGCTTAGGAGCTGAAGCGATGGCTCAGAGGTTAAGAGCACCGGCTGCTCTTCCAGAGGTCCTGAGTTCAATTCCCAGCACCCCCATGGTGACTCACAACCATCATAATGAGATCTGGTGCCCTCCTTTGGTCTTCAGGTGTACATGGAGGCAGAACACTGTATATATAATAAATAAATAAATCTTGAGAGGGAGGGAGGGAGGGAGGGAGGGAGAGAGAAAGCTTAGTTGGGGCTGTGGAGTCTATGCGCCTCCTGAGGCATGTTGGCATGTTGGGCCTCCGACAAGTTGCTTACCCTCTGTGAGTGTCCCAACCTCTCCCCACTAACAGGCTGGGATCTAGAGCTGTGGGCCTCGATGGTGTTGTCTCCGGTCCCTCTTCCCTCTGCTTGCATAGCACAGAAGCAGGACACTGACTCCTGCGCAGCAGCCGGGCTCTCAGCTTGGGAGAGCACATGCGCATGGTGCTATCCAACACCAGAGAGGAATACGAAATCATCCTAGACTAGCATATTTACACCAGAGAAATCGGCAGACACTCTCCCCCAGAGTCCCCACTCCCACAGTTGGACACCAAGCATTTGCCAACACACTCCTGGGTATTAGTACCAAAATAAACTATTCAAAGACCAACAACAGCCAGTTCATTTAAAGACTTGCTATAGGACCATGGAATGTCCTGAATCTCGAAAACTTAGTGACAGCTGGGTGGTGGTGGCACACACCTTTACACCCAACACTGGGGAGGCAGAGGCAGGAGGATCTTTGTGAGTTCCAGACCAGCCCCGTCTACAGAGCGAGTTCCAGGACAGCTGAGCTACTACACAGAGAAACCCTGTGTCAAAAGTCAAAACAAAAAAAGGTTAGTGACTCAGACATCCCTCTCCAGAGAAATCACCTTCTGAGTGACCTCTGTGAGCCTGTATTGGGACAAGTCGAGGAAACAGTTGCCGGAGCCAGCGGCCTGGCCTGTGGTCTTCTCAAAGTAGCCTTCACACTCCAGCTGTGGCAGAGAAAGAGGAAAGGACAGCAGAGGTTCTCTGGATGCAGTGGGGGAGGGGGCACAGGTTCCCTCCTTCTAGTCTCAGGATGGCCACTGTCCCCATAACACACCCTGTCACATGACTAACCTCCTTGGACTTCGAGGGGCACTCACAGATTTCAAGGCTGTCATGTTCACCCCCTCATAAAGAACTCTTTTTTTTTTTTTTTTTTTTGGTTTTTCGAGACAGGATTTCTCTGTATTGTTTTGGAGGCTATCGGTCCAGCCCGGCCTCGAACTCACAGAGATCCGCCTGCCTCTGCCTCCCGAGTGCTGGGATTAAAGGCGTGAGCCACCACTGCCCGGCATGAACTCTTAAAAGCTGTATGGGGGCTGATGAGCTGGCTCGGCGGGTAAAGGGACTTGCTTCCAAGCCTGCTGACCTGAGTTCAGTTCCCGGGGTTTACATGCTGGAAGGAAAGCACCAATTCCTGCAGGTTGACTCTGATCTCCACACTTATGTCGTGGCATGCATGTGTGTACATGCTAATTTAAAAAGAAAAAGCTGCCATCTGTGTGGAGGGCTGGTAAGACGGTTCGTCCAGTAAAGAACTTGCCTCCGTGTCTGGTGACTCATCCTAGTTTGCTTTGTGGAGTCGTGTTAAATACCACGACCACGACCAAGCCGTGTTAAATACCATGACCACGATCAAGCCGGAGATGGGTTTGTTACGCTTCATACTTTACATACCATCACCAGCGGGAGCTAAGGAGGGACCCTGGAGGCAGGAGCTGATGCAGAGGCCACGGAGGATGCTGCTCACTGGCTTGCTCCCTCTGGTTTGTTCAGCTACTTTTCTTCTACAGCCCAGAGCCACCTGCCCAAGGACAGCACTGCCGCAGTGGGCTGGGGCCTCTCGCATCAATCCGCAGTCAAGAAAATGCCCCAATGACTTTCCCACAGGCCAGTCTGGTGGAGACGATTCCTTAATTGAGACCCCCTCTTTCCAGACATACCCAGGTTGTGTCAAGCTGACAAAACCAACCAGCCCATGACCTTAGCTCAGGTTCCTGCATGGCAGAAGGAGAGAACCAACTTCTGCATGCTGTCCTTTGACCGCAACACAAACGCCATGCATATACACGGCACACACACAGACACACTAAATAAATAACACACATATAAATAAGCACATGCAATGTAAAAAAGCATTAGCTATGTGGGGGAGAGAGGAGGCGGTTTCTGTGCTTTAACAGATGAACAAATTGTCCTAGAGAAGGTAACCAGGACAGAAGGCTGGCCGGCGGTGAAGAGGGGTCTGGTGGGGAATCTCCAGGGCTGTCGTTTGCCTGTTTACAGGCTGGGCTCTGCAGAGCGCCAGGAGACACAATCCATTCCAGACGGGGGTCTGAATGGTCCTTGAAGCTAGGAAACAGGGAGGTCCTGAGAGTTCCGGTCAAGGGAGAAGCAAACCCCCGGGACCATGGGTGTGGGCTCTTCTTTCTGCTGAATTCACTTTCCATGCTGAGCACTGTATGCGAGCCAGGCAGCTCACAGCTACTGGGGATGGGCTTCTAGGCAACCTCAACTCTTTCTCAATTTTTAACACAAATGCCTATTTTCCTTCAAAGGACTGAACTTTAACTTTGTATGAACTGAAACCCCAAGAGGAAAACAGTCAGAAGCCACACCTCAGCGGGTACCATCCTCCAACGCCCCAAACACTGGAAAATGAGAAGCACAGAGGAAAACATCCTGGGTCAGGGAGACATAGGGGTGAGTAATGCTGGGTGCAAGCCAGTGCTTTCTGAACACACCGAAGTGGGGTGGTTGGAAAGGCTTGGTTTTAATGTCCAATCCTCCCACCTTCCAGATACACCAACACACTTTCCAGAATGTGCTGACAGGAGGCCAAACCATTCCAACACACCTAAGGTCAAACTTCCTCACCAGGTTCAGACAGACTTGCAGCCAGCTCTGTAGGGGACTCCTGAAGGCAGTTTCGGGATCTGGGAGGACATCAGAAACCATGCTGGTGGCTTCATCATTTACTCAAGCCTCCCGCTGATCAGGCATCCTGCTCGGCTGACTGGTCTGGCCTGGCCCAACGAGAGGCTGTATCCACTCACTCCCTAGAGAGGGGTGGGGTACTGGGGTTCCAGCTGAAGAGGATGGACAGACCTGGCCAGCTTGGAGGCAGGGCGCTCGGCCACTCCTCCCCCTGCAGTGGACCCCACGGATAGCCAGGCTTACCCAGACAAGGATTCCTTAGGGGGTTTTCCCATCCTACCCAGAACCAATGCCCACTATCTGACCTCACCTCACAGCTCAGGAACATCCCTGTCCTGTGAGAAAGTGAAAGGAATCATGTGTCACTCTTCCCGTCCCTGGACTCCGGCCCCTAACAGAAAGACGCACGAGATGATAGGTTGCCATGCCACAGAGCACATGTGTAAAATCTGTGTCCCACTTGAAAGCAACTCATACTGGTGTCAGTGTCAGTTACTGTGCTTCCCCGAGTCCAAGTCCCCGTCGGGTATAAACGTCTCATCCATTTGTCTTCCAAACAATTGCCAGCTGCACCTTTAAGACTGGACTATGGGCCATGCCAAGTGCCAGGGCGTTACATCAGAGGAAAGGGGATTGAGAAGGGCGCAAGAGGGCAGCTGCCAGGCCTTCCCTTCTGTGTGTAGGCAGGATGACAATCTGCTCCCTGGGGAGCAGGCTAACACTAAAGCCACCGGATCACAGGACAGTGCAGGGGAAGCACCACCCCGAGTAATCCACCCCCTTACAGCCCTCCCAGTGGAAGTTCAGGGGTCCAGGGGTCCATAACCTCAGAAAGATTCCACAGAGGCAAAGCCCAGCCCAAACCCCATCGACTCACATTCTCGTGAAAAAGCGAGTATTTGGAGGCAGCTGGGCTTGTTGTGAATCCCAGCTGAACTCTTCGACCTAAGGTGAGTCAGGAAACTCTCTGAACCTGTTTCCTTTCTCCTCTGTAAACAGGGAGATGATGGCACTGGATGATGCTGAACATGTTAACCTATGTCCAGTCTTTGGCACAAGACTAGGAAGGCCATTTTGTCATGTGAGTACCCAATGCTTTTCCTAAACATTTCCGATTTGGAAATAAGGAGTCCAATCATCATATCTAGTCGGGGAGAAAACACCACACCGCAGAAATGGTGGCAGCAAGCGTATCCACGCTGTTTGGCCAGCCCTGTGCTGCGGAGGCTGTGTGCTGTGGAGAAGTTTCACGAGCTTGGCTCAGGAAAAGACTCCCAAGACCTGAATTTGGAAGTCTCCCAGCAGATCCCATCAGGAATGTCACCCGTGCTCTGGCCTTGGCTGGAAAGGCCATTAGACTCCATAACCTGGTCTTTGATGACACGTGGGACCAACAAAAACAGCCTGCTTTCCTCCCCGGGAGGGACGGGAGGATGGCCGCAGGACAGGTGCTGCGGAGCTGCCCACTTCTTCCTGTGTGCTCTGTCTTTCGTCAGACCCACTGGAAGCAGCTGCCTTCTCTCTCACTCCCACATAGAGTGTCGCAGTTTCTCTCTCCTGCCCCCCCCCACCGCACCAGCCCTTCCTCTCTCCAAATACACCCAGGATGTCCAGTGATGCTGCCAGGGGTGATGGTTTGAGCCAAGTCTACCTACCAGACACACCTAATGAGGCTGATGCCCTGAAAACCACGAATGATGCCAGAACAGATGCCCGACCACCTGGGGGGGGCACTTAGATCCGGAAGACAATGAGGCAGATAAACTTCCCAGCGCCCAGGGCTGGGAACCATGCAGCAGACAGGTGACTTTATCAGGTAAACTTCCCAGCACCCAGGGCTGGGAACCATGCAGCAGACAGGTGATTTTATCAGGCCACTGCCACCCCTCTTTCCTCCCCACCCGGAGGAGCGGGCCGAGAAATATGAACGTGGTTAACACAGACCAACTAGACAGCCTCCCCAGGCTAACACCAGAGTCCGCCCACAGCATAGAGGCCGGACTGCTGAGCCACGGGTACTCACCAGATCTTAACCTCAGCTCCCCGAGGCAGCCATAGGCATCCGTCAGCTTGCCATACTGTCCTTTAATGACTTCCTTCTCTTCCGGAGCTGGGGGGGGGGGGGCAGGGAGGAGGAGAGAAACAGATCAGAGAGACATCAGCAAGCAAGTGGCTCTGTTCACGCTCGCTCGCCCGTTCATTCACTTGCCGATCTGGCTCTCACCCACGCGAGAAAGGAAATGCAGACAATAGCACGGCCCACAGACACCATGTGTACAGGCTCTAGGATCCCAGAGTTGCAGAGATGCAAAGATTTAGACCTTCGCACAGAAGGCTTGTTCTCTGGAAATGCTGGCAGCTTGGGGGGGGGGGGGGGCTGGAGAAGAGGAGGGAGCCCTGGGGCGGTAGGTGGTGCTAGGGCCCCATGGGTCTGGCCTGTTATGTCACTCTTCACTGCATTACCCACACTCAGAACAGGGCGAGGTCTTGTAATCCATGTGCAAGACCCTTTTTCCTTAAGTGCCAGTCATAGGGAGCATTATCTAGGAAATCCCCAGGACGCCTGCTTCTACTAGGTGTCCATAAAAGCACACAGGTCAGGGTGACTCCAGGGCTGGGGTAACTGAGCCCCAAGGCAAGCCGCAGACTTTACCTGCCGGGTGACTAGGAACAGTGTCAGTACTTAAACAAAGGTCCAGCCTGGCTTAGGAACAAGAAGGAAGGCGGACAGGGACGGCCACTGGGATGCCATGGGCAACTCAAGTGGTTCCAGGAGAGGGAGCGCGTGGGTCTAAGGACCCTTTCTCACAATGATGCGTCGACTGCATTGAGAGCAACACACAAACCGGAATCTCCAACAACACTGCACTGTGTGAAAGAGGTGGATCACTAAAGAGCTCGCCGAGAGCCCATGTGTGTAAAATGTCCTGAGCAGGTTAACTTAAGAGAGGCAGAGAGCAGATTCACAGTTGGCAGGGCTGAGTGTGGACAAAAGAGCATGGAGGTTTGCTAATGGGGTCTCTCTTAAAGGGGGCAAAAATACTCTAAAATTAGATTGTAGGAGTGAAATCAGTTGTGTGATATATGAATACATTTCAATAAAGCTGGCATAAAAATCAACAACAAATCCAGTTATTAAGGTATTGAAAAATTAGATTTAGTTTTTAATTGTGTGCACTGTATGACCCACGTTCAAACCTGGTGCCAGCAGTGGTCAGAAGAAAGGAGACAATGACTTAAATAGTCCACGAATATTATCAGCTGAGGCTGAAAAAGAACTAGAATGCGTAGAAAGAGAATACTAGAAGCACATGTGGACCGTGTGGATCCAAAAACGAGACTGCATTCTGGTTATTTTACCATCTATAGAATACCCCTCAGGGATTTTAATGCAGAGGGAAGATATCATATTAAAATGGATATTTCTGCCATATAAACAGAATAAATAACTGAAGGCATATATAGAAAAGATCTCTGATTTGATTTTAAAAGGTAAATTAAGGCTTCGCCAACTAACTGGAAGGGACCCAACAGAAATTATTGTACCTTTAACTAATGAAGAAATTTCTTCCTTATGGAAGGATAATGAATATTGGCAAAGGACTTGCAGTAACTTTTTGGGAAAGTTTAGTAACAATTATCCCAAAACAGAGAGAATCAAATTCATAAAGAAAACAATTTGGATCCTTCCACGTATTATAAGAAAAATGTCAATCTCTGGAGTTTCTACATTCTACTAATGCAAACAAGTCAGGAAAGGCAGGTTATAAATCAGGAATTATAAGTAGTTCAAAGCCCTTACAACTCTGGACAAAGGCAAAGTTGTATGCCATTCTCATGGTACTTAATCGATTTTACAGAGCCTCTCAACATAGTTACTGACTCTCAATATGCAGAGAGAGTCGTCTTACACATTGAGACCACTGAATTTATTCCTGACAATACAGAATTAATTTCATTGCTTATACAATTGCAGGAAACTATCAGAAATAGAACTCATCATAAATATATAAAACACACATCAGATCCCATACGGGTCTGCCAGGTCCTCTACACAAGGTAGTGATGAGATTGATCGCTTATTAATAGGAAATGTACTAGAAGCTTCAGAATGTCATAAAAAACACCACGTTAATAGAAAAGGCTTAAAGAAGGATTTTTCTATCACTTGGCAAGGAAGTAGTAAGAAACTGCCGCACCTGTTCATTCTATAATCAAACTCCATTATCAGCAGGCAGTAATCCCAAAGGTATTCATAGAAATGAAATTTGACAAAAGGATGTGTTTCACTTTCCAGAATTTCAAAGTTTAAAATATGTGCACCATACCATAGACACATTTTCAGGGTTCCAATGGCTACTTCTCTTAGCTCTGAAAAGGCTGATTCTGTTGTCACACACCTCTTAGAGGTGATGGCTGTTATGGGTATACCTGCACAAATAAAAACTGACAGTGCTCCAGCATATGCTTCAGCATATGTCTCCAGCAAATTGGAACAGTTTTTCAAATATTATAACATAAAGCACATAATTGGTATATCATAAAATCCCACAGGACAAGCAGTGGTTGAGAGATCTAACCCCATTTGAAAAGAAATGTTTCATAAATAGCCAGGAGGAACAAAGATTACATAATGCTTTATTAACATTAAAATTTCTTAATGCTAATGAGAAAGGATAAACAGCTGCAGAAACACACTGGACTACAGAAAACAAAACTTCTGAAGTACACCAACCGGTGTTTTTCAAGGATGTAATGACCTCAGTTTGGAAACAAAGATATGTATTATGTTGGGGAAGGGTTTTTGCCTTTGTTTCCGCAGGAGAAGAAAAGCTTTGGATACCATCAAAGTTGATCAAGATTCGACCTGAACAGGAGACATCTCGGGAGGAGGAAAGATGACAGCTCATCCACAAAGTCATAGTCCATGAGGTGTAGAGACCTCACAAAAGGAAAGGGAAGTGTTTTGTTCTTGTCTTAACAGGAAAACCCAGCTCCAAAAGGCAAGAAGACACTGAATGTGTAGATGCCTAAAAAAGAGAGGATGGCTAGCCAAAAAGAACCAGCAAACAAAGAAGAATCCGATATTTGGTATCAACGTCTAAATCTCTCAATTTATATCCTTATAAAATCTATTTCTCTTTACTTCCTAATACTCTTTTGGTTTCAATTCACTTAAACCAACACTGGCTTTGGAGTTGGATTTGGCTCTCTTCCTCTAAATGCAAGAATACTGTTAAAATAAAACTAAGAGTTATTGTATTATATCAAGGAGGCATTGATGTAGACAGAAGAAAACAAAATCTAGGGACTGTCACCTGTTTATACTTGGTTCTTTCTCTGAAAGTCTAATTTCCCTCTCATTTACTATCTTCCTTATTGTTGCCTTTCCCAATATGCATACATATAAAATTGAAATTTGTTGACATTAACATTTGAATTTTCCACAGAGAACTAGGAATTTCCTAACAGCAATCTTCAAACACTTCGGGAAGAAAATGGGGCCCCACTTCATCAACTCCACCTGATCCGACTTGATGCATCTGAGCTAACAATTACCACCCTGAAACCGGTTTGGGACTACATCCCTCTAGGCAACTCCAGACTAATTAGCTGACATGGTGCACCTTCTACAATCTGGCTAGAGAGTCAGACAAGAGTTTCAATCAACATTAGAACTTCAGTCAAGAACTTCAATCAAGCATCTCCTGTCAGAGACTGAGTACAAATGTTGTAGTAGTCTACTTGAGACCTTCACAACACTAACATTTTCTTCCTACAGGATCCCATGAGGTTATCGTCATCCCATTTCAGCAGGAAGGAATTTTGAGAATACTATACCCCCTTTCCCTACTGTTGATATTGCAGGATAACTTACACCCGCTAGGGTTAGTTTTCAATTATTTAGGGTTGGGATTGGAAGGAGGTGTACAGACTTGGGCATCTCTTTTAGATAAGTTTAGGGTTTAGATGGGATAGATATGCTTAGGATAGCATATAGATAGATTATAATTTGTTTATCACCTTCTATGTATATATGCTTTATATATGTTTGAGACAATTTAATTTGATTCATGTCTAGATCTTGTCTTTAGACCAAAAGGGGAATTGTAGGTAGAGATCTCACGTTCACGAAGCACTGACCACACCCACTTGGGCGTGATCACAGGTATGTGGGGGGAAGGCAGAGATAAAGGTCAAGGAAGGAGGGATCAGGCTCTCTCTTGGGGCTGGGGCTGTGGTCGAGGTCAGAGACCAGCAGAGTGCTGTCCTCAGTTCTCGGCTTCTCATGTAAGTGACTTCTCTCTAATAAAGTATCATACAAGCCCCCTTCCCAGTATACTTGGTGTGGCTCATTATCCATCTTCACCATTGAAGACAGATAGTTATAATTATAGTTTTCCTTAGTTATGATAAAAGATAAACCACATATAAGACTAGACTCACACAGATAGGATAGATGACAGAATACTTGCTATAAATCTTGCTAAATGTTAATGGACTAAATATTGTATCTATAGTTCTTACTTGATAACTGTTTTGTTATATATTTTACTATGTTAAAGTTAAAACCTTTCTTTTTATTTAGACAGAAAGAGGAGATGATGGGGGGGAAGGCCTTCTGTGTATATGTTGTCCTATTGGTTGTTGGCCAATAGGGAAGCAAGATAGGTGGGACTAGGAGTCGAGGAGGATTCTGGGAAATGTAGTCAAGAGTAGGGAGTTGCCATGTGATCCCAGGAAGAGAGGACACATGAGGCTGCATGCTCGGTAATATAAGACCTTATAAAAATATATATTAGTAGTTATGGGTTAATAATTAAGTCACAGTTAGCCAATGAGAAACCACAGCAAACGGCCAACAGCTTCATAATTAATATAACGTCCTACGTGTTCACATGGGACTGACGTAGCTCTGGGACCAGGCTGGCGGGAAGAATGCACAGTACACTAGTTATTAAAGTATTGAAAAAATTGGATTTAGTTTTTAATTGTGTGCCAGCAGTGGTCAGAAGAGGGCATTGGAGCCCCTAGAAATGAAGTTACTGATGGTTGTGAGCCACCATGTGGGTGCTGGGAACCAAACCCAGGTCCTCTACAAAAGCAACGTGTGCTCTTAACTGCTAAGCCATCTCTCCAGCCCATAGTTAGAAAAATATTTTAAGGTCTAAAGTCCTTGCCTAGCATGTACAAAGGCCCTGGGTTTGAGCCCTGGCACCCCCAAAATGAATTTATTATAATGTAGCAATATATACTCCATATGGACAGTATCTTTTTAAAATACTGGTTTTACTTTTATTTTGTGGGGGCGGTGCATGCCACAGGACAGGTGTGGAATTCATAGGATAATCTTCAGGCTTGGATTTGGGCAGTCAGGGTTAGTGGCAGGTGCCTTTATCTGCTGAGTCATCCCATTAGTTCTATTATCATCATCTTAATCAATAAAATCTAAACTGGGAATGGAAGCAGAGTGAGATCCCGTTTCCAAATAGCCAAAGTAACAACAATTATTACTGACAAAGAAATAAAACCCAGCAGGGCCTACTAATAACTTAATTTCAAATAAGAGAAATAAATGATTTTTCAAGACTTCAAGTGAAGTAGAAATGACTATCGTTTCTTTCGGTGACAGAGAAAGGGTATGGGTAATAAGTTGGTCTAGTTGCCTCCCTTCCTGAGGGAAATGCTGGCTTTCAGTTACTAAGGTTTTTTGTTGTTGCTGTTGTTGTTTTGGTTTGTTTTTGTTTTTGTTTTTTCCTTGTCCAGGAGCTCCAGGCCTCCCCTAAGACGCAGAGGGCTGGATCTGCCTCTGCATCATCACCGAGGTAGGAAAAGAAACCGCAGACTTGTCCTCCCAGGCACCAGGAAGGGTTCCCAGAGTTCAGCAACCTTCAGGAAGAACGGAGATCCCAGAATGAAGCACGAGAGACACAGAGAGGGAGAGGACAGCAAATGACACACTCTCGTGCCAGCCCTGGGTAGAGACAAGCTGGGGACAATCTGGCTGTCATGGCTTCCTGTCCTCTGAAGACGTCCAGGTGAGTATGCAGAACATTGACAAGTGCCGTAAGCACTGAGCCTAGCCTTAGCCGACACTTGTCCCGACACCCCAGTTCAAAATATCCACCACTCATCTTCTCCAGGGCAGACTGGACTTCCTAGCCTCTCAACTGTTCCTCTAAAGAACATATACATTAGCCGGGCGGTGGTGGCACACACCTTTAATCCCATCACTCGGGAGGCAGAGGCAGGCGGATCTCTGTGAGTTCGAGGCTGGGCTGGACCGATAGCCTCCAAAACAATACAGAGAAACCCTGTCTTGAAAAAAAAAAAAAAAAAAAGAACACATACATCCATAAGATCACATGTTCTTATTATAAGTTAGAAACGCAGAATTATAAGTTAGAAACGCAGAACCGGGCCCATCTGCTCACTATCCTTCCCCCCTTTCTCTAGTTGGCCCTGGAGGCAGTGTGTGGTGGTTTGAAAGGAAGGCACCGTTAGGAGGTGTGGCCTTGTTGGAGTAGGTATGGCCCTGTTGGAGGACGTGTGTCACTGCGGAGGCGGGCTTTGAGGTCTCATATATGCTTAAGCCACACCCAGTGTCTCAGACGACTTCCTGTTGCCTGCAAAGATGCAGAACACTGGGCTCTTTCTCCAGCACCATGTCTGCCTGCATGCTTCCATGTCCCACTATGACGACAATGGACTAAACCGCTGAAAATATAAGCCACCCCCCCAATGAAATGTTTTCCTTTATAAGAGTTTCCTTGCTCATGGTGTCTCTTCACAGCAGTAGAAACACTAAGACACAGTGGGAGGCCACCAGTTTCCCCTTGGCAGAACTTGTGAACACTACCAAATAGGACAGAAAGATTCCAAGACTGGTGGCTGGTGGGACGCAATCTGGAGCAGTCAGTAAGGTCTAAGACAGACCCTCCATTTCTGCAGGTAGGAGGAGCTAGTAGGCTCTTTGAAAACGAAGGCTGAGCATCAGCATGGCTGAGATGCCAATACATCCTGTTCTGTGTGTGTCAGGCAGCAGGGAGGCTCGGTCCAAGAGCCACCAGTAACCCGAGTTCTCCCTTTAGGGACACCCACTCAAAATTCAGAGTGAAGTAAAATTAGAGAGCTTATTACGTAAAGATAAGGGCAAGCGCATGTTTTAATGAAGCATAGGCATTTGGAGAATTTCTTAGGGAAAGGACAGAAAACACTCAACCCAAGGCTTCTCAGGAGGGAGAGATCCATTAATCATCTTCATGAAGGCAGATAAATCATTTTGTACCTTGTAAGTCACATTACTCGGGCTGTAATTTACAAGGTTTGACGATTAAACAAAGTATAAAAAGTGAAGCTTAAAAATTAAGTAATAATCTGGGGCTAGAGAAATGGCTCAGTGGTTAAGAGTACTGGCTGCTCTTCCAGAGGACCTGGGTTCAATTCCCAGCACCCACATGGTGGCTTACAACCATCTGTGATGAGATTTGGCACCCTCTTCTGTCATGAAAGCACACATACAGGTAGAATACTGTATACATAATACGTCTTTAAAAAATTAAGCAATCTAGCTTGTATTTTGATACTCATTTCTCATCTTAAAGAATTACCTTGAGTAGATGACTCAGCAGTTAGAGACACTTGCTACCACACCCAGTGACCTGAGTTTGATCTCTGGGACTCATTCCAGGAAGTTGTTCTCAGACCTCCACATGTGTCACGACATGTGGCTACACTCACACACATACATATATACACACACGCACTCACGCACACATGCATGTACACACATGCTCAAAATAATTTAATACAGTTTCTTTAAAAGGAATTACCTTTTGTAAATTACATTATAACCTGGGTTTATAGGGTATTATTTAGATTTAGAGATGAGGGGAGAGTATGGTAAAACCATAGTGGGATGCTGAGCTACGCCGTGTCATGAATGCATTCCTACAAGACTTTAAGGGTTAAAGCTACCTTGGGTAAGCTGGTCTCTGGTCATGTAGCCATAAACTCCTTAAGCAAACTAGTCTTTGGACCAGCCATAAATTCCTCTACAACATCCCTGACTCAAGGCCATAACTGCCTGACCATTTAGCTGCTGTCTCCGCTCTTCTATAAATGCTTGCCTGCTGCAGATGTCCTCAGCTGCCTTTCTGTGAACGTCACAGTTGTGGATCTCGCATTTGAAAACTCAAACAAGTTGGAGGTCACAGGCGCCTCCCACTCCTCGCCTGGGACAGCCTTGCTGGCTGTGAGCTAAGGCTCCATCTACAGTGACTTACTCTGGCCTCTCAGGTACCCCATAACAAAACCCGGGGCTACAAATATTCTGGCCCCAGCACATACAGCCTGTGGTTTTAATGCGATTGCTACAAGTGCAGGAAAACAAACAAGCACTCTGTATTCCGATAGTTTAGATCTTATCACGCATAGTCACGTTCCTGAGTCAGAGCTTCTCTTCTGTTTCCTTTCATGTTTTCCCTCACACCCAGCTCTCATTATCTGAGGATGTTCCCTTTAAGACATCGGGATGGCTCTATCCAGCTAGTGTGCCTGTGCTCCTGAGGAGATCAAGGCCAGGGTCTTTTTTCCCCCCAATATATATTATATTAGAAACATGCTTGCTTCACATGTCGATCCCAGCTCCCTCTCCCACCCCACTCCCCACCCAATCCCCACACCATTCCCCAGGGAGGTTGAGAGAGGTTCCCTCCATATGGAATGGGCTCCCAAAGTCCATTTGTATGCCATGGTAAAGGCTGATCTACTCCCCAAGGCCCCAGAGATTGCCAAGGCCTCCTCAGTGACACCACATTCAGAGGGGTCTGGATCAGTCCCGTGCTGGGCTCTCAGCCATCAGTCTGGGGTCCACTGTCTCTGTGGGTTTCACCAGCATGGTCAAGGTCAGGGACTTAGGACCACTCCCCAAGTCAGAGTTGTCATCAGCCTATAACCTTGCTGTGCGTGTGTTCCTGTTTAAATCTTATTTATTATTATTATTATTTCTGTTTAAATCTTATTAGATATGCACTGTTGGCCAGCCACACTGAACGCGCAGCCACCAGCACAAGGGGTCCAATCAGAGTAGAGCTTTTTATACACAAGTGATCTTCCCTAAGGGATGGCAATGCCTCCTTGTCAGCACTGGGCTGACAGCCATTTGACTTCCCTTTTATTTGCTTTTATTTGCGTGTGTGAGGGGATTTTGCCTGCATGGGTGTGTCTGTGCACCGCGTGTGTCCCTGGTGCCTGCAGAGGCCAGAAGGTGCCACCGGATCCCTGGGAACTAGTTACAGACAAATGTCAGCTGCCATGTGGGTGCTGGAAGTCAAACCCAGGTTCTCTTAACCGTCGAACCATTTCTCTGATCCCCACCCCCCAGGGCCGTTTAAAAGTGAGAAATAAGGGGTCCAGCAAGATGCTTAGGGGTGAAGGCGTTGCTGCCAAGCCTGACAACATGCGTTCAATCCCTGCGAACCACACGTAGGAGAGGCACTACTTCCACAAGTTGGCCTTTGACTTCTGCGTGAACACCTACACACAAATACACAGGAGCGGTGACTGGATAAATAAGCCGGAGAGATGGCTCAACAGTTAAGAGCACGGGCTGCTCTTCCAGAGGACGCAGGTTCTATTCCTAGCACCCACAGGGCAGCTCACGGCTGTCTGTAACTATAGGACCAACACCCCTTCTGGCCTCCATGGCTACCACATGTGGTATACAGCCATACACACAGGCAAGACAGCCACCCATGTAAAGACAGCAAATTTAAAAATAAGTGTAAAGACCCCTTATTGGAAGTGAAATCACCAACAAAAGGTACCAACTGTGGCAGTAAAAAAGTCTTCAAAGAACACTTGATCCCAAAATCAGACAAGAAGTCGGAGTTTCGCCCTTCTCCAACACGTGAGACAGGTCATCAAATTGTTGCCACTCACTCTGCTGCATGCACAAAAGACCTCAATATCAGAGTCACAACACAATTTAGATAGCTGACTGAATCTGTCCCTGTAGAATGTGAACACAATGAGGAGCCACTGAACTTGGTCCCAGAGCTTGGCAAAGCCCTGGAAGAGTTGGGCAGAAAAACAGTCATCCACCCTCAGTGTGAATTTATTACCAACAGGGCTCCCAGCCTGGGATGGCAGGGGATGTCCCTGGCAGCCCCTGAGACCTCAGGGGACAGCTGTGGGAAGCTATACAGTCACTGAAATGGTAGGTAAATGTCTATGGCTAAGAGCCACAGACTCTCAAGGAGATTGCTGACACAAGGATTAAGAAGCAATTCAATGAGTTAATTTTCCCCAAACCTGACTGGGCATTTATTTGTAGGGAGTGAGAAAAGGAACCTAAGTTGTGATTAGTGAATCATAGGTCCCTCAGAGACCAGTTGGTACTGGACCCTACCCCTAAGTAGACTCCACTGGCATTTGAGGGGCTGCTTGCAGCAAGCAAGGCATTTGTAAAATTAGGGTCTTAGTCCCTTAGGAGGGGATTGGGAACCACAGACACACCCTTTACACAACCAGATCCAATCAACCCTGGCAGTCAGGAGAAGTGGCATCATACTTAGCACATGAAGGTTTTCTAGAGGGAAGCACGTTCCTCTCTTTGCAACAATGGTCCCCAAGGAACTAGATGGTCCCAGGAATCTCATGCTGTGGGAGGAGGGGAAGGATAAAGTCTGGGGCCAGCGGAGGAATGTACCTCTCAGGAAGAAATGTCGAAGTTCTGACTCCTGGCAGGCCAGGCCAGGAGCTTGTAAAGAGCAGGACCACACTTGACCAGGACTGCATAGCTATGCAGATCTCCTGCCCTCTGTTTATATCTGAGGACCACAGATCTCTTTGTCTTCTCCCCAGCCCAGCTTCATGGAATGTCTCTGTCAGGTCGCACAGGCAGGCCACACATCCAAACATGATCTCAAGCTGGGCTACAGACTGATTTCTGGCAGTTAGATAAAAGCTGGCATTCCTCAGGAACTTGTGAAATGGGTTTTCTGTACCCCCAAAAGAAGCCATTCCCCTTGCCTCTGGCACCTGAGGTGCCCATGTGCATGACAAAGTGCACGCTGGCCTTCAAGGTCCCTAAAGCATCCCGAATCCTGCTGCTCATGTTAGAGGCCATGTTGGCATCCAGGCCCTTCCCTTCCCCGTGTAGTCCTCCTTATAGCCACATGATCTGTCCACCCTGTTCATTCTGCCTACCTGCCTACCTACCTACCTACCTACCCGTCTACCTACCTACCTACCCGTCTACCTACCTACCTACCCGTCTACCTACCTACCTACCCGTCTACCTGCCTACCTACCCACCTACCTGCCGCCTACCTACCCACCTACCTGCCTACCTACCTACCTACCTACCTACCTACCTGCCTGCCTGCCTACCTACCTACCTACCTACCTACCTACCTACCTACCTACCTACCCGTCTACCTACCTACCTACCTGTCTACCTACCTGCCTGTCTACCTACCTGCCTACCTACCTACCTACCTGCCTGCCTACCTGTCTACCTACCTGCCTGTCTACCTACCTGCCTGCCTACCTGCCTGTCTACCTACCTGCCTGCCTACCTGCCTACCTGCCTACCTACCTGCCTACCTGTTTACCTACCTGCCTGTCTACCTACCTGCCTGCCTACCTACCTACCTACCTACCCGTCTACCTACCTACCTACCCGTCTACCTACCTACCTACCCACCTACCTACCTACCCACCTACCTGCCTGTCTACCTACCTGCCTACCTACCTACCTACCTGCCTGCCTACCTGTCTACCTACCTGCCTGCCTACCTGCCTACCTGCCTACCTACCTGCCTGCCTGCCTACCTGTTTACCTACCTGCCTGTCTACCTACCTGCCTGCCTACCTGCCTACCTGCCTACCTACCTACCTACCTGCCTACCTGCCTACCTGCCTACCTGCCTACCTACCTGCCTGCCTGCCTACCTGCCTACCTGCCTACCTGCCTACCTGCCTACCTACCTGCTTTAGTTAGGGTTTTCATTGCTGTGAAGAGATAGCAGGCCACAGCAACTTATAAAGAAAACATTGAATTGGGGTGGCTCACAGTTTCAGAGGTTCAGTCCATTATGATCATTACGGGGAACATGGTGGTGTGTGGGCAGATGTGATGCTGGAGCTGAGAATTCTACATCTTGCAGGCCACAGGAAGTCGACTGACAGTCACATTGAGAGAAGCTTGAGCACAGGAGACCTCAAAGCCCACCCCCACAGTGACATACTTCCAACAAGGCCGCACCTCCTAATAGTGCCACTCCATTTGGGGACTTTTTTTTTCAAATTGCCACAGTATTCACTTACCTATCTACCTACCTACCATCTATTACTGTCCCCTCGCTCTCTCGGTATGCCTCTCTCCCTCTCCCCCTCTCCCCCCTCTCCCCTCTCCCCCTCCCCTCTCCCCCCCTCCCCTCTCCCCCCTCTCCCCCCTCTCCCTCTCCCTCTCCTCCCTCTCCCCCCTCTCCCTCTCCCTCTCCCCCTACTCTGGAGTCGTGGAACCCAGCTCATCAGACACGGAGGCCCGACCTGCAGTGCACAGCCCTGGCTGCATCTGCTGTCCTCCCAGATTCTGGATAGCCAGGACCAGGACAAGGAGTAGAACAGCTCTCCTCTGACAAGCGACACCAATGACCGGGGTGCAGCTTCACAAAGCCTTCGACACAGACCCCAAGTGTCATTGCCCTCACTCTGTCCACAAAACAAAGGCGGCTTTGTGCGTTCATTCAGCTACGTAAATAAACCGAAGCCGACGGAACAAAGGTCAGGAAACTGCTAAACAATGTGACATGTGTGATCCAGTCCTCACTTCAGTGGGTGGGAGGGTGACTCCATGAGAGGCTGTGGAAGCCCTGTGGACTCAGCGTCAGACCCGGGGATGGAGGGTGAACTAGACAAACAGGACTTGAGACAGCCTTTTGCTAATATTTTTTAAACTAACAAACAAAACTCGCCAGGGCTGCCTTGTCCCATTCGATTCCTGTAAATTATTGACTCGCTAATCAAAACAGTTTTATCACTCCCTTATTGCCATGACAACTCAGAACAGATCTGACCTCGGTGGATGTGACCATTATAGGTGAATCACCGACTTTCCCATCACAAACTGACTAACCCTAAACAAATTAGGAGGCTTCAGACAACAAACACATCCCGTCTCACAGGTGAGGGGAGGAAAGTGAATTAAGTCAAGGTGAGTCCAGGGTCTTACAGGGGAGGGTCCCGCCTCATCCAGCTCCTGATGGCTGCTGGTAGCGTCTTTGAGGTTTCTTGACTTGTAGTGTCAGTCACTTTCACATCACATGACCGTCGTCTACCTGCATGCCCTGTCCTAATATGTCACATGACTTCAGTGGTTACACTGGATGATGGGCTCAGCCTACTCCAACGTGACTCCCTCTACCCTCTGTCCATGAAATGCCGCTGTGGTTTGTGGGGCATTTTAGTTCCAGCCTGAGACTGAAGTCAGGTTTGGCCACCCAACGCTAATAAACTCATAAAAGAGCCAAGTGAAGAATGGAAAGTAGAAGGCAGGGTTATTTAAAGCTCTCTTGGGAAGAGGGACAAAGAGATCTGGTGAACCCCCCCCCACCAAAAAAACAAAAACAAAAACAAAAGCCCATCTCAATCTGGTTTTAGGGTCTGGAAATGAGAGTAAACTTCGAATAGAGGCCTGATGTACATGTCTGGTCAAGCAGTGGCACCCAGCACTGCCCCATGATTGTCTGGACTCCATTCTCCTCCTGTAGGGTGCCCTGACAAATTGTTAGACCTGTGTGAAGTATCTTTCAGGGAGGCAAGCCCCCTGTGATGGGGGATGGTCTTCTGTATATATATTTATCTTATTGGTTGATGAATAATCACTAATTGGCCAGTAGAGGCAGGAAGGTAGGCAGGGCTTCTGGGGAGGGAGGCGAAGAGAGACAGAGAGAGATGCCATGTAGAGACCAGGAAGATAGGATGTACCAGGCCTTCTCTGGTAAGATGAGGCCATGTAGAAATACATAGATTAGTAGTTATGGGCTAGTGATTAAGAGAGAGCTAGGCAATAAGAAGCCCCAGCCATTGGCCAACAGTTTAATAATCAATATAGCATCCGTGTGTTTATTTGGGGGTAATCGGCTGCGGTCCAGGCGGGACAGAAACCTCCATCTTCACCCCTGCCCACCCCCATCTCACGTATACTCTCTTCACCCAGGACGAAATCCCCGTTCCTGGAGTCCACTGTTTCGATAATCGGATAGTCAGACTGAGAGACGTGAGTGTCCCTAGAACGTCCTCATCTCTGCCAGTTAGACTATGAGCAGCTGCCTTCCACCACGGGCTTCCTCCATGACACCCCGCCTGAAAGCAATGGAGTCAAGCCAGATGAGCTGAAACCCCTAACGGAATGTGCCCAGAATAAATCATTCCCCCCTTTAGCTGACTTTTTTAGGTATTTTGTCACGGTGGCGCAAGGGTGACTAACACAGGTCTCATTCTGAGGTGTTGGAGCCTAGGGCTTCCATGGATCCTTTAGGAGGCGCTGCTCAGTCCCTGTACTTGGTAACCTTCTTACTTGGGGAGCCAATTCCTTTAAGGCCTGGATTCCCCCTCCCTCGAGCATGGCTCCCCATAAACTTCGCTCCTCAACGCCTGTCTCCCCATTGCCTCCATGCATGCCACCTCCAGTGGGCAGTGCCCTCGCCCCCCCTCGCTGCACGCTGCCTGCACGCAGAAGCCTGACCTCCAGCACTTTTGTCCAGAATCGGCCCTCACCCTTCTTGTCCCCAAGCAACTCCATCGTCCTAAGAGCGCTGATGGAAAAAGAAAGCCCTTTCTCTTGGACATATAGGTCACATCTCAAATGTCTACAAGCACCAGATAGGCAATGAATGGACAAAGCTACCCAGTGGGGCCAAATGTGGCAGAGAACAAGCCTCCCCATAAGGACAGATTGACAACTGCACCCAGTGGCCAAGAGGTGGGGATGTCAGCCAGTGTCCTTGAAGATGAAAATTTTCAAGAGAAACAGGACACTGCTGAGTGCTCATTGTTGGCAACCAATCTCCGTTTATTTTAAGCAGCACACATCTGTGGGCTGCCCATCCACAACATCGGCCTTTCCTTACCTAATGTCTCAAAAGCAGATAGAATGCTCTGCTTTCCATGTCTTCTGCCAAAGTTCCTGTAGCCTCTCTCTCCCATGGGAACACTTCCCCTAGCTGGCCACAAACAACCAGTCTGTTGAGGGTAACCTCCACTCTCTCAGCCCTTGTCCTCTCGTGCTAATCCTCAATGAACCCACGTCTGAGAGCTAAATGATGGCGTCTGGTGGGTTCTGGGCAAAGGGATAGGGAACCAGACAAAGATCGTCTACACCAGAGAGGACCTAAGGCATGCACGTGTCAGAATCCAAGAAGGAACCTGAGTGATTGATGGATGAATGGATGGATGGATGGATGATTTCTGGCAGGTGAAGGCCAACCTGGTAGAGATAAAAGCCCAAGGGCATTGCACAGGCACAGCAGAAAGGGCAGAGACTACCCAGCGTCAACACAGACAGCTGAATAAGCACACTGCAGATCACCGGTTCCCAACCCAAGGGTAGAGACTGCTTTGGGGGTTGAATGACCCTTTTACAGGGGTCGCCTAAGATCATTGAAAATATCTGATATGTACACTGTGACTCATAACAGTAGCAAAACCACAGTTATGAAGTAGCAATGAAAATAATTTTATGGTTGGGGGTCACCACAACATGAGGAGCTGTATTAAAGGGTCGCAGCATTAGGAAGGCTGAGGGCCATTGCTCTAGATAAACAGTGACGCAAGATCAGGTGAAAAAGTTAAACAGGAAGTGGGAAATGGTACGTGGGGAGGAAATGAAACCTTAAATTTGGTCTGAAATAATTTCACTACAAAGGCGGCATTTAAATACAGATCTGATGAAGTAAGAGAGATGATCCAGGAGGAGCTCTACAGACAAAGAAGAGAATCTACAAAAGTCCGGAGGCAGAGCCATTCCTGACGTATAGGACCAGCAAGGAGGTCAGTGGCAAAGCTCACAGAGCAAACAAGGAGGTGAGACATAAGACGATAAGACCTATCGTTTCTGAGTGAGAAGAGACCACTGCAGGGTTTTGAGGGCATGGACAGCACATGGGGGACAGAGGTGTGGTGGCAGTTGTGCATGGATTGGTTGGTCAGTGAAAATCTCATTCTCTGTGCAACGAGAGCCAGGCCACAGTGAGGGGAGAGGGAGAGGAGGGGCAAAGCGAAGAGTGATCAAGAGTGAGGGGAGCTCAGGGTCCTGACTCAAGAGGCAACTTGACGCGGGGATGGTGAGCTACGGTCTTAGGGTTTCTATTGCTGTGAAGAGATGCTATGACCACGGCAACTCTAATAAAGGCAAACATTTAACTGTGGTGTCTCGCTTACGGTTTAGCCCATTATCGTCATGGTGGGAAGCAAGGTGGCACGCAGGCAGACATGGTGCTGGAGAAGGAGCTGAGAGTTCTACATCTTGACGCACAGGCAGCAGGAAGTGGTCTGAGACACTGGGCATGGCTTGAGCATATATGAGCTCTCAAAGCCGGCCTCCACAGTGACACACTTCCTCCAACATGGCCACACCTATTCCAACAAAGCTATACCTCCTGATAGTGCCAACTCCCTTTGGGGGCCACTTTCTTTCAAACCACCATACCCACCCCAATGGCAGAGTGGCACCTCAATACATTTCCAATCTACAGACATAAAAGACAGAAGCTAGTCAGGGACCAGGCTTGGCCAAGTGGGAGGGACCAGGAAAATGAGGCAGAGGAGGGAGGGGCTCAGTGCAGGGCTGGTCTCTGCCCTGCTAAAGAAAAGACAAGGTAGAGGTCCTGGGGTGAGAGACTGTCAAAGATAAAGGTTCAAGGGGCCTCCAACCCAGCAGGGCCAAAGAGGGCAGCCAGCGGGGAACAAAGGCACAGGCAACAGCCAAGATGAAAGTGGGAAGAGCAGAATGTCTAACGCAGATGAGAGAGGTCCCGGGAAGCGGCTGTGGAAGTAAGTGGTTAGGGCAGAGAGGGACATTCGCAGTAGGGACCAAGGTGTGAAGAAGGGTCGCCAACATGCAGAATGAAGATGCCAAGCATGGGGACAGGATTCATCTGAGCAAGTGACAGGGGGCAAGGAAGGACCACAGCAGCAAAGGGGTTGAGGCTGGGCATCCAGCTTCACCATCAACGCAGTCCTAGACCTACAGCTCTTTCTATAACGACTTCTCTGTGGGTTGACTTCTGGCCCTGTTTCCCTGGCAACAGGGAGATGCTGTCTATGTCTCTCAACATGGTTTATGCAAAAACTTGTCTCCATAGCTGAAGAGTTAAGAGGAAGTATGGGTTAGGTACAGGCAGGGCCCACAAGGGTCACTTGCAGATCAGAGAAGACCCTGGGAGCTCCAG